>NC_057845.1:3646000-3949833 GCF_910594005.1 Cervus elaphus | reverse complement strand
CATGATTAACAAAAATTAGGTGGTATTTCATATATAGTCCTCTTCTAACTGTTGTTGGTAATACAAAGAAATATAAGGTAACATCCACCATTCAGATGTTTAAAATCTTTTTAGAAAAATAGGGAGAAACACGTGAAAAAGCCAGTGTATGATGAAGTTCCCAATGAATGTTCACTACTGCTGCTCGGAATGTAAAAGAGAAAAGGAATCAGAGTGAACGGATGTGCTCTGGGAAGACTTCTGAATGGAGGCATCTTAGTTGAGTTGACTTTGACGGCTAAGGCTTAGATACTTTGTAAACCTATGGCCTGTCTTCTGATCTGGAGGTCCCATAACCTGGAGGGTGAAAAAGCCCAATTTGACATCCACAATGTATTGGAATAATAGCATGAGAAATTAGAACAATTCTGCTCACTGCCATTTTGTTTAAGTTTATCTTAAGAGCACAGGCTGATCATCTAACTCAGCTGGCTTTAAATGGCACAAGGCTCAATACATCAGTCCTGCTCAGGGATCTTAGAGTGAAAGTGAAGTCGCTCAGTCTTGTCCGACTCTTTGCGACCCCATGGACGGTAGCCTACCAGGCTCCATGCTCCATGGGATTTTCCAGGCAAGGGTACTGGAGTGGGCTGCCATTTCCTTCTCCAGGGGATCTTTCCAACCCAGGGATCAAACCCGGGTCTCCTGCATTGCTTTACTGTCTGAGCCACACACACACACACACACACACACACACACACACAAACCAATCCAGAACTCTCTCCTGGAGACTCTGGGAAATTTTAATCCATATTTAGGATTCAAAAAGAAGGCTGAGTACTGAAGAATTGATGCTTTCAAATTGTGGTGCTGGAGAAGACTCTTGAGAGTCCCTTAAACAGGAAGGAGATCAAACCTGAATACTCATTGGAAGGACTGATGGTGAAGCTGAAGCTCCAATACTTTGGCCACCTGATGTGAAGAGCCAACTCATTGGAAAAGACCCTGATGCTGGGAAAGATTGAAGGCAGGAGGAGAAGAGGGCAACAGGATGAGAAGGTTGGATGGCATCACTGACTCAATGGACATGAGTTTGAGCAAGCTCTGGGAGTTGGTGATGGAAAGGGAAGTCTGGTGTGCTGCAGTCCATGGGGTCGCAAAGAGTCCGACACGACTGAGCGACTGAACAACAAGAATTCAAAATCTTCTCCGGTGGTTCTGTCAGGGAGTTTTGGGTACCACTGATCCAGCCTAATCTTTTTTCTGTCAGAACTAATCGCAAGTCATTCTGAAAAAAAGAGAGAGACTTCTTTAGGAGTTCTTAGCCATGAACCAATCCATTCATTCAGAAAATTATTTATCCTTTAATTTAGGGTTACCCTTATAACAATTTAAACTCATTTTTTCTCTTCTTTTGATGGAGAATTTTTTTTTTTAATGTAGTCAATACCGTTTCTTTCCTGCCTTTCTTAGATTTCCGTGACCTTAACATCTGAGCCTATGCTCAGCATACACTGATTCCCAGAGTGAGCCTAATCCAGCCCTTGCCTGTTTTGTAATAAAGTTTTACTGGCACACATTCAGGCACATTCCTTTCCATATTGCCTACAGCTGCTTTTGTGCTACAATTGCAGGTTTGAGTCCTTGTGAAAGCTAAGGGGACTTCCCTGGTGGTCCAGTGGCTAAGACTCCAAGCTCTTGGTGCAGGCGTCCTGGGTTCAACCCCTGGTTCCATTAACTAGATTCCACATGCTGCAGCTAAGAGTTCACGTGCCTCAGCTGGAGATCGTGCATGCCACAACTCAGACCAGACACAGTCAAATAAATATTTAAAACAAAAATTTTGGCTGACCTCTAGATTAGCACTTTAGAAAACAGGTGTTTTTGGGGTTTTGTTTTAATGTTTTAAAATTTTATTTATTTTTTAGTGGAGAATAATTGTTTACAATACTATGTTGGTTCCTGCCATACATCAACATGAATCAGCCACAGGTATACACACGTCTTCTCCCTCTTAAACCTCCCTTCCGCCTCCCGCCCTCCTCTCCCCCTGGGCTGTCGCAGAGCACCTGGTTGGGCTCCCTGCGTCATACAGTGAATTCTCACTGGCTAGCTGATTTACGTATCAGATAATGTATATGTTTCCATGCTCCTCTCTCAATTCGGTCCACCTCTTCTTCCCCCACTGTGTTCATAAGTCCATTCTCTAGGGCTGCGTCCCTAGAAAACAGCTTTAATCTCCTCATCCGGGAGTTCAGGGGGCACCCTTTTATTTCCAAACTGGCAAATGCATGAAGCACGTGCTGTCTCCACACTCCCCGCATATCCCATGCAGCTGCAGCGGCAGGTCTAAGCCAGTACACAGTTTACACATGTTTACTGTCCACAGTCTGTTCTGCTTGTGAGGAGAGAGAGGACCTCTGTTACCCTTCTCTGTGACAAGGTCAGAGGCGTTAGAAACCTTAGTGTCACCTAACAGAGTTGGCGGCGTTGAAGCCACAAACACTGAGAAAAGAGGTCTGATATTATTGGGTATTGGGGTTCAGTCGTTGCACCTGATAATGCTGCCTGCGTTAGACTGTCGCCTCAGTGCCCTCCAGTGTGCAGTGCCTAATTATTAACAGTTCATACACTAGGTCTCTAACATATTCCCAGACCTTTAAGCAACATTTGGGGTTTGTGCTTCCCACTTTGACATTTCACTAGAAGGCTCCCAGATGCTTTGAGGTGTTGCAATGTGGTGGCTAAGCAAAACTGTATTAAGACCAATATCATTAGCACAAAAATCCCCTCACTTGTGAGTGATCAACGTAAGCCACAGATAGATGAATCTACCCCATGTACATATAAGTTCACGTTATAGCCAGCCATAGACGCTTACAAAGAAGTCTGTGTGTTTGACTGTGCTTTTTCTATCCTAATTATATATAACATTTTCACAATTGGTTGGCATTTTGAGTAAAGCTTTTCAACTCCAGGAGGAAATGTTTCTCATTTTCGTACAAGACCCTTTATACTTTTTCTAAGTGGTTAATTTAATTTAATGTTATATGTGAGTTTTTATTTTGTCCTCTGAACCTTAAAATTTAATTGGTCATTCAAATTAATGGATTTCTATAAGAATAAATTAAACTCATTGAGACTATTGTTTGTTCAATTAGCAAACAGTTTCCTAGGTTAAAAGTGATGGATTTCCTTGGTGACAAGTGACAAGCTGGTTTCATTATTGCCTTGACAGGTAGCAGAAGCTCTTGTTTGCAAGGATAAGGGGCTGCCATGGCACCCTCTCCTCTTCCTGAGTGGTGGTGCTTGTTTTCTGTCATCTTTGGGGCAGGGCTGGGTGTAATTAACTAGGATGTGAGCTCAACCTGCCCATGGGGTGGAACATTCCCTCAGGGCTTCAGATCCAATTCCAGGTGTCAACCAAAAGTCTGGTTAACCAAGTAAGACCCATATCTCAAGGGAATGACAGCGGGTCATAGGACATCATTAAGTAAAGCAGCTGGTACTCAAGGAGGCCTAACTAGGACAGACCAGTAAGGGGTTTCAGATAGGCTGGGATCTGGGATCACACTTCAGCCCCTACAGGAAGCCAGGAAGGCCAGCCCAGAGGGCCTGGGGTACCAGACAGGTTTCTAGAGCAGGCACCTCCCCACAGAGAACCCAAATCTCTGGTTACCTAAAGTGACCAGGGTCAGACAGAGCCTAGGCTTTTACAGGACAAAAGAGAACTGCACAAGAGTCAGATCTGGACAACAGGAGAGATGGCTTTAGAAAGTCTGTCGGACTGCCCTGGTGGTCCAGTGGTTACAGCTTCACCTTCCAGTGCAGGAGGTGTGGGTCTGAGTGCAGGGTCTCAGGGAGCTACGATCCCGCATTCCTCGTGGCCAAAAAAACAAAATATAAAACAGAAGCAATATTGTAAGAAGTTCAATAAAGACTTTAAAAATAGTCTATGTCAAGAAAAATCTTTAAAAAAGAAGAGAATCTGTCATCAAGCACATCTCAGATGCCAGGCAGTATTCTGGATACTTCTTACCACAACTGTTATAAAACAGGTACTGTTATTATTATCCTCCATTTTATAGATAAGGAGACTGAGGCACCAAGAGATTAAACTTGTCCAAAGTCAGCCAGCTAATAATTGTAGAAGTGGTACTAAAACTGAAGCAGGGGCTGCAGGAGGAGAAGGAGGCAGCAGAGGATGAGCTGGTTGGATGGCATCACCAACTTGATGGACATGAGTCTGAGCAAACTCCAGGAGATAGTAAAGGACAGAGAAGCCTGCAGTCCGTGGGGTCGCAAAGAGTCAAGACACGACTGAGCAACTGAACAAGGGGCTTCTCTGGTGGCTCCGTGGAGAAAAGTCTGCCCACCAGTGCAGGAGACACCCGTTTGATCCCTGTTCCAGGAGGATCCCACACTCCACAGGGCAACTAAGCCTGTGTGCCACAATGAAGAGCTCACCACCACAAAGAGTAGCCTCCACTGGCTGCAACCTGAGAAAGCCCTCACAGCAACAAGGACCCAGCCAGCACTAAAACTGAGACAGTCTGATTGCAGAGCCCTACCCTTGAGCATGATACCTTGCAGTCTTGAGGCAAAGTGCTTGTGTGTCTGACTCCAGCTCCTCACTCACTGCTGACTGTCCTCCCCTTGGTCCTGGGACACACAGAAAGGCTAGGAGCTTGTCTGTTGAACCTGATGAGAAGTTGGGGAGGCCCTGGCTGAGCCTGCCCTACAAACAGCTATGTTTCCAGCACAAAACAGCTAGCAAGTTACAGTGCGTCAGAGTGTCACCAGTGAGGAAGGGCATCTAGCCATTTGAGTCTAGCAGAAAATAAGATCCAAGTGGGGAAAATGTCACCTTAAATCCTCATCTCATGAAACATGTGGGGCTGCCCAGAAGAGGAAGAAAGAAGAAGACAATGTGGGGGTGTTCCAACCGGAACTCTAAAGCCAAAAATAGAACTTTTGGAAGCAGTGTTGTGCTTTATCTCTGGGTAACTCCCTTTTGGAGAATTCTCAGCTTTAAAAGTTGCTTTTCCCCATGCCAGTAAGGCTTCCCTAAAGTAGAGCAGCAAGGAAGCTCTCCTCCATGTTATTTTATGACCAACATGTAGAAATAATTCAGTGAGCTTTGAATTCTACTTTCTGCATGCCTATCCCAAGGTGTTTTTTTTTTTTAATTCAAAGAAGCTAATAAACATCATACCATATTCTACACAGAATACAAATAAATATGTGGTTCCATAGTTATTTATTTTGTGTTTTTTTGTTTTTGGTTTCTTTAATTTATGTTTTTAATTGAAGGATAATTGCTTTACAATATTACTTTGGTTTCTGCCAAACATCAACATGAATTAGCCGTAGGTATACAAATGTCCCTTCCCTCTGTTTTGTTTTGCTGAATATTTGAATGGGTTAGAAAACTGGATTTTTTTGCAACTTTTTTCCAAAGTCATTGTTGAAACCCTAGCACCCATTTCTGTGATTTCAAAAGAGCAATATTCAAGTCCAATGAAGTGTTCAATGCATTACCTCCCAAGGCAGTGTTTTACAGGATAAAATAAGATCTCTGACAGAACTTTATTTGACTTACTGTAATGAAAATAATTTTCTACTAGGGAATGTAATTATCTTCAAATTGATCTCCTGTTGCTCAAAAATAGTGAGGGTAACTTGGAAAGATAAGTATTAGAGTCATTCTGGTGATTCTCACTAATCCTTTTGAGTCAGAATTAAGATAAAATGCAAACATTAAAAGCCCAGTTGTAATAAAGCTCCTCTGAAATTTTTAAACAGCAGAATCCTGTATTCTCCTGTGCACATTTGTGAATGTTACAGTACAATTTGTGCAAAAGAAAGTGATAGGACTTTAATAAAATTAATCGTTGCTCTAAATAATCATTTCTTTACTTTTCTCTTCATATATCTGTGGAGCTTTCAAAAGACTACATGCAGCAGCCAGTTTTATTGCCTATAGAAACATCTAAGACTGTGTTTTCTGTTTCTCTTGTCCGTGTGCTGAATAAGGACTGCTTAGTTATCAGAGACTTTTAGAGGGCTACATTTATATTGATTGCACCCTTTGCTTTCCATTTTAAACAATAAACCTAAGTCAAATTATTTTTTAATAATTACTTGAGTTCCTGAGTGATGAAGTCTGTCACATCATTTTATAATTCAGAGTAGCTCAAAAAGTTTATGGGACTTCTTAAGACTCCAGGTACTTTATCCTAGCTGCTATTGTTAGGAGAAAAAGAAAAAGATAAACAGGCACAAAAGAGTAAGAACATGAATTATAGCACCAACTGTTTCTTTAGAGTTAATGTTTAGAGACTATTTTTCCAGACTCTCAGACTAAGAATAAGGCGAAGAAAGGTCTGTGCTGTGTGTTAGTCTGACTGGGTCAGAAGTGGGGGCTTTGTTCTGTTAAGAGTGTTCAGTGTCTGTAGGGGTTGATTTAGTTCCACTTAAATTAAAGTTTATGACTTTCCTGCAGGTGGACGAAAGCCAAACTGGAGAACCGGGATGGCTTGGAGGAGAATTAAAAGGAAAGACGGGATGGTTCCCTGCAAACTACGCAGAGAAAATCCCAGAAAACGAGGTTCCTGCCCCAGTCAAACCAGTGACTGAGGTGGCCTCCACCCCTACACCCAAAGTGGCTGTGCGTGAGACCCCCGCCCCTTTGGCTGCAGCCCCCGCAGAGCCCTCCGAGACCCCCAACAACTGGGCCGACTTCAGCTCCACGTACGTGTTGGATGCCATTTCTGGCGATTTTTGAAGTCCCACATTAGTGATCTTTTAAGTGCTGTTTCAGTCCTTGGGTTGTACCTCTTGAGCACTGTTCGTGGCCTCTTTCTCTGACTGGTCTTTTGGCAATTTGTGGATCATATTCTCTGAACTGGATTTAATTATATCATGGCTCAACAATGATTTTTCCCTAGGATAAAGTAAAACCTATTACCCTTGTTTCATTCACTCATTTGTCTGTATCTTTCATTATTGTGGAAGAAATGGAGAAACACAGTTTCCTAATAATCTGCTCAATACCTATGTCAGCAAATTTTTAGAGTCATTTCCTGCATGGAAATAGCACTGTTTTGGTTTTTTTTTTTGCTGGACAGAAACAGAAATTGAATTTTATCATGTGGTTTTGAGTAAAATAGAAGGCTGTTTCCTCTGAGGCTTTCCTCTTTCATCAGTCCCGGATAAGTGGACAGCGGGGCAAAGAGATGTATGCACTTGGCAGCTACTGGTGCCATGCCCTTGGTCATCAGGAAACGGCATTGAAAACAGTGTGTAAGCAGAGGTTTGAAAGGACAGATGGAGGGCTGCCACGCTCCCACTTATAGGATTGGTCCAGCTGTGCCATTGGTCTAAAAATATTTTATACTGCCCTTCAAGTAGAAGTGATGTAAGAAATGTTTTAAATTTGTTTTAGAGTCTAATCATCTTTCAGCAAAAACAAATAGAAGGCAAGGAGTCAAGGAATAATGCTGGAGAAAGATCAAGTGGATCAAATAGAGCGAAGAGAGGCATGTAATGACCAAGGGCAGGGGAAAGTAGAGGAAAGGATATAATGAACAGCATAGTTTTCATACTTGTATTTTCACATAAAAGATTGAAAGTGCTGAAGAAGGTCCTCCCTGTCTCATCTCTGCTAAAAAGTAGTGTTCCCATTAGCGTGCCTGAAACCACATTGAAGTTCTCCTCTCCTGATCTTTTTTTAAAATTGAAATATAGTTGATTTATATTGTTATGTTGGTTTCAGGTATACAGTAAAGTGATTCAAATATACATATATATGTGTGTGTGTGTGTGTGTATATACGTATATGTGTGTGTGTATATATACGTATATGTATGTGTGTGTATATAGACGTATTTGTGTGTGTGTGTATATATGTATATGTGTGTGTATATATACGTATATGTGTGTGTGTATATATACGTATGTGTGTGTGTATATATACGTATGTGTGTGTATACGTGTGTGTATACGTATGTGTGTGTATATATACATATATGTGTGTGTTTGTATATATACATATATGTGTGTGTATACGTATATGTGTGTGTGTATATATACATATGTGTGTGTGTGTATATATATACGTGTGTGTGTGTATATATACGTGTGTGTGTATATACGTGTGTGTGTATATACGTGTGTGTGTATATACGTGTGTGTATACGTGTGTGTATGTGTATATATACGTATATGTGTGTGTGTGTATATACGTGTGTGTGTGTGTATATACGTATGTGTGTGTGTATATGCGTATATATGTGTGTATATATATATATACGTGTGTGTGTGTGTACGTATATGTGTGTGTGTGTGTATACACGTATATGTATATATGTGTATTTTCAGATTCTTTCCCGTTACATGTTATTACAAGATGTTGAATATAGTTCCCTGTGCTCTACAGTAAATCAGATCGCTTATCTATTTTATGTACAGTAGTTTATATTCCCTTAAAACACTCTGACTTTTTAAATTAAAGCTGACACTAAAATAGAAGACAAAACTCTTCAGGATTTCGTTTTGCTGTGGGTCTAGTCAACATGACTCTCTTGCTCAATAAATGTGTGGCCTGCAGCTCTCTGGCTATCTTCCTGGGCATCTTATTTCCAGACCTGGAATCAGGATGTGCCTGCCGTCTATCAAAGGAAATATTTTGATTTGCAAATTTGTTTATCTCTCATAAAGATTCTCGAAAGTCCATTACATTTCAATCGGCAACTTGCACAGATGTGTTTATTTACAATTATAAAATCACAAAATTAAAACTGTTCCCGAGCTGCGCCCAACAGGTTGCTCTAAGGATGCCACCTGTAGGGTTACCGTGGTGTCCAGGCTCATGGCCCAGTGCCTGCTGTGTGGTGCTGGGACAGAGAGAAGATACTACGAGGCACCAGCTGCCAGCCTGGCAGGTTTTCCTATGTGACGCAAAGCTGCTTCTTTGCTGATTTAGCATTGCTGTTGCAAATGAAGATAAGGATCACGTGAGGGTGTTTCTCTGGTGCCTCAGGTTACAGAGTATTTCCCTGCGTAGGATTTCAGGTCACCCTGACAGCTAACCAGAGTGACACAGTACTGTTCCCATTTGATCAACAGGGAAATCAGGATTCAGAGAAACTCCTGTCACTTGCCTGAGACCCATTGCTAGTATGTGATGCTCTGACCCAAACCCAAGTCCAGTGCTCTTCCCCCTCCTTGCTCTTGAACTAGCCCCACGCACGTCCCGGTGTGTGTCTGCTGTGGGAGAAGCACTGACACGCTGGGAAGTCCCTGCTGCTCACGGCGTTGCGCTTTCCCCTCCAGGTGGCCCACTAGCACCAGTGAGAAGCCAGAAACAGACAACTGGGACGCATGGGCAGCCCAGCCCTCCCTCACCGTGCCAAGCGCCGGGCAGTTGAGGCAGAGATCGGCCTTCACTCCAGCCACGGCCACAGGCTCATCTCCATCTCCTGTTTTAGGCCAGGTAACAGCATCGCTGGGAGCGGGAGGCCCCTGCGTGCTGTATGAGATGGAAAGATTGAGCCAATGCTTGTCGTCATTGTCATTTGGGAGTAAGCCTTGGGAATTCCCCGGCAGTCCAGTGGTTAGGACTCTTCTCTTTCACTGCAGAGGGCTTGCGTTCAATGCCCAGTCGGGGAACAAAGATCCTGCAAGCCACATAGAGTGGCAAAAAAAAAAAAAATGTAACCCTCATTATATGCATCTGGGTTGGCTGGCAGGCAAGGATCCAGTTCAGTTTTCCCAGTGGAGGGAGTCATGACTATTCAGAGGAGAGTAAACTGGATCACCTTCCTGGATTGTTCAGGGAAGCTTCATTGAAACAGTGGGTAAGAGCTGATTAGAAAGTGGAGAGGGCTGGCACGCAGACTGCCCTGAGGAGAGAGGCTTTCGTTCGGAGGCCAGAGTGTGATTCAGGAAAGACATGGGGTCCATCCACGTGGCTAGACCACTGAGTATTTATCAGAGAAGATAGACTGACTGCAGATTAAATGGGAAGCTCTTAAATGCCTCATTAAGAAAGTAATTGCTGAAAGGATAATATTTCTACTTAACGTGATAAAAGAAATGACATTTCTATAAGTAATCAAACAGGGAAATTGCCCATCTGGCAGGCATTTCGGGGTCAAGGACAGTTTCTGCCCTGGGAACAAGCAGCTTGAACACAGGCTCTGGGAAGACTCACGTGGAGGTGTGCAGAAAGATTCGACGGGGGACACGGGGGGAAGTGACAGCAGTTAGAGGCGGTGGAATCCCAATGCCTGTGGGAGTAGGAAGGGAAAAGGTTGAGGAGAGAATTGACCTTAAGGGGGAACAAGTCAGGCAGAAAGAGAAATTGGCTTTTAGTGAGAGGAAGGAGCTGGGTTTTCGAGTGTTGATTGCCAGGTGAGAGTGAGACAGTCAGGCCTTCCTGTCTTGGGAAATGGGAACACAGATCAGATCTCAGGAAGTGGAGTGGGCGCTTCAGAGGAGCGAGGGCGCGGGGGGGGGAGGGAAGCTGCGTGCAGTGTGTGTCTTCTCTGCCCTGGACAGGAGGGCGGCTCTGCACGGGAGCTGCGCTCTTTGCCTTTGCGTCTGTCCGGCTCAGCAGGTAGCACGCGCGTCCCGCTCAGAGTGGCGACTCCGGTGGAGGAGGGGAGCGCAGGGCCAGGAGAACGGCGGGCCGCGGTGGCTCTTACGTCACGAAAGGCGGTGGTCCAGGCAAAGAGGCGGGCGGCGCGCATTTGTGATCCGGGAAAGAGGAGGATGCTCCAGATTGCAGAGGGATACAGAGAAAAGGATAGGTGGGAAAATGGGAAGGTCTGGTGAAAGGATAGAAGGACAAGAAGCAGCTGTGTGGTCAGTGGAGAAAGAGACTGAGAAGTTGAGCATCTAAGGGGAAACAGCATTAAAAGCAGAGAAAACACAGGCTGCTTTTTTTTTCCTGGGAGAGAAAGGGTGCAGAGAGGTTGGAGAAAGAGGGAAAGAAGTTGAGGTCGTGTTTCCAGGCAGCTTTCTCGGGAGGGGCCCCCAGGGCCTGCGGGGCATGCAGAATAGGAATTGAGCAAAGAAGAATGAGGCGTGACTTGGCTGAATTTAACCTGAGTCTGTGACTTGTCATCACAAGTTGTCTTGGCTTTCTCCAGCAATACTGTATGGTTTGGAAGGACTGATAGTAATAGAAGCTACTCCTGTTATAGTGATTACTCTCATAGCAACTCTGCAGATAGAGCTTCTTAAATTTTCTTGAAGAAAGTGTCTGTGTTTTAGAGATGTGGAAACTGAGGCCTCAACTGAGAGAGTGAACAGTTGAGAGGCATGAACTGAGAGAGTGAACAGTTGTTTTGGGTCACACAGTTAGTGAGTGACAGACTCGGGCTCTGAACCCAGAGTCTGTGTTCTCCCTGATCCCAGGCTCTCCGTGTGGGAAGATGGAGACAGGGCAGGTGCAGCCAAGATGTCTCAGGGTGAGAGGTTACTAGATACCAGAGAGGGCCCAGGTGAAATGGCAGAGATGAAATGGAAATGCCAGAGAGGATTTAGGGGACACAGAAGCGATGAGCTCCGCGGCTCAGGTGGGAGGTGCACTGTGAACATAACCGGAGAAATGGGAGGTGGAGACTCAGTGGTCCTCGGGGTGTTTGCAATCCAGAGAACCCTCCTCTGTTCTGAAGACTGGACCAAGTGGACAGTTGAGATGGAAGGAAATGGGGATGTCATGGGTCTCAGAAGACGAAAACCCACGGAGACCAGGATTTGGAAGTTGCCAGCATGAAAGCCGAAACTTCGATGTATCATAAATTCTCTGCTTATCAGGCATAATCATAGTTAAATGTCATTATGAAAATAAATATCTTCTGAAGGCAAGTCCAGGTGGGTTCTGAATGAGCTGTCCTTGGGCTTTATCCCTGTTCTTGTCCATTTATTAATACATACATAATTGAAAGTTGACGTATTTTTTTTATAATAGTATTGTCTTAAGATACTGTGATAGTTTTATGTGATAGTCTTTTAAGAGATAATAAATGCCTCCCCCTGCCTTTTCCAGCCTCATCTCCTATTGCACCCCTCCATGAGACTAGGCCACACGCACCCCCGGATCCTGCTCCTCCTCCTCGAACCTTGGCAGGAAAGCATCTCACGGTCGTGCCCTCCACCTGGAGTTCTCTCCCCCCGAAGCCCTAGCTATCAAAATGCTTCTTGTCCTTCAAGGCCCAGCTCAAACACTGCCACCTGTGTGAAACTCGCCCTGTTGCCTGCAGGCAACTTTCATTCCTCTTTTCTCTCTGTTCCCACCGTGAATAGTTGCAACCTCTTTTTAGCATATTTCCTTCTGCCCAGTGGTAGACATAGTTGTTTGTGTCTCTTTCTTCTGCATTAATTATGAGTTCCTTGGTCATGTCCTGCTGGGCATTTTTATCGTGCTTTCTGCTTAATAAAGTATTTTAACCTGGATTATTTTGGGAGGCAGAGATGGCCTTCATCTTCATACAGAGTTTGCATATAGCTCTATAGTACATGGGATTACAGAGGGTTTATGCTTGCCCAAGCCCTGTTTCTCTAAAAAGGAACTAGGACAAACCAAACCCAGCCCAAGACCTGTTTCCCTGTGTCCACCTAAACTAAGATATGATGTGCTTACCTTTTGAGCTTTCAGAAGGTTTCTGCTCCGGAATTAATCCTTCACTAAACATCCAAATCCAGTTGGAAACTGGCGGGAATGGGATTGCCCTGGGCAACTTGAGAGTTAAAAATAGAACCAAAATAGAAAGGCATTCGGCCAGGTGCAACAGAATAAATACGATCTCCTAGATGGTTTAAATAGAGACTTCTAGATGGGCCTGCCATGGCTTTGTGAACAGGCTGGCAGGTTTTCACCTCCACTTTGGGAAGGAAACAGCTATTGAGAACCGGGGGGCATGTGGCAGCCATGCTGCGCTGCCGGGGTGTGGGGGTAGCGGGGGAGAAGGTGGGGGAAGGAGGCGGGGGGGGGGGTGTCTTCTGTGGTTGCACATGTACCCATCGGAGGGGAGGTGACGGTGTTCGCGTCAGCTGAACTGATAACAGATCACGAAGTCACGAGAGGTCCTTTATGTTCTTCCACACAAGGGTGAAAAGGTGGAGGGGCTACAGGCGCAAGCCCTGTATCCGTGGAGAGCCAAGAAAGACAACCATTTAAACTTTAACAAAAATGATGTCATCACCGTACTGGAGCAGCAAGACATGTGGTGGTTTGGAGAAGTGCAAGGCCAGAAGGGCTGGTTCCCCAAGTCCTACGTGAAGCTCATTTCAGGGCCCGTCAGGAAATCGACGAGGTATGCCTGTGCTCATCTGCTTCCACGGTGCATGCCGTGTTCAGCACGAAACTGTTTGTTTGTGCTAGTTAGGATTCATAGGTAGGAGCTGCCGTATCGTTTCGTCTTCTGCGTCTTTTCACTGCAGAAGTTAGGGTATGTGTCAATAGAAGAGAGCCTCTTGCAGATGATGGTCATTTGTTCCTCGCTCAGAAGCCTGTGTATCTTGTTTTTCATTGACTTTTGCAAGAGGGAATTCTACCCTGAGACCTGGGACAGTCTTGTGGGTTTCTTGGCAGTTCTGTTCCTCTTTATGCTTATTGTAGCTCAGTTGGTAAAGAATCTGCCTGCAATGCAGGAGACCCTGGTTCAGTTCCTGGGTCAGGAAGATCCGCTGGAGAAGGGATAGGCTACTCATTCCAGTATTCTTGGGCTTCCCTGTGGCTCAGCTGGTAAAGAATCCCCCTGCAATGCAGGAGACCTAGGTTTGATCCCTGGGTTGGGAAGATCCCTTGGAGAAGGGAAAGGCTACCCACTGCAGTATTCTGGCCTAGAGAATTCCATGGACTGCATAGTCCATGGGGTCAGAAAGAGTCGGACACAACTGAGCGATTTTCACTTTCACTTCACTTTCAGTACTGTGCCAGACATCCACAAATATTTAGAAGCCCAAAGAATTGGGGGAAATTATTAGGAGAGTGAATTATCTTTTTTGTTAAGAACCTTATGGTATGGAACCTTACTCTGAAGGTTATTGTTTCATTGTTCTAACCAAACAGATGGTCAAAATAAATTAAGAGCTTCAAGAAGAGAAGCTCTTCAAAAATACTGAATGAGCATGTCCGTCATACTTTGAAATAGACCAGTGCTTTGGCTGTGTATCTAGCAAAGCAAAGTGCTGACAGACAAGGATGTGAGCTTAGAGTAAGGCCGCCATGGCCCTTTGTGATGTGTTTTGACTTAGCAAAGTGCATCTATTTCAGCTGTAGATTATCAGTGTTTTAAATGTGAAATGGGGACTTCCTTGATGGTCCATTGGCCAATTCTCCAGACTCCCGATGCAGGGGGCCCAGGTTTGATCCCTAGTCAGGGAACTATATCCCACATGCTACAACCAAGACCTGGAAAAATAAATACTTTTTAAAAAAAATAGTTATAAATGTTAAGCAGTTTTAAAAAGAAAGTATCATTGTTATTTGTACTGTTTTCTTTGAGGATGAAAAGTAAAATTCAAATACTTCCCCCCTTCTTCCAGCATGGATTCTGGTTCCTCAGAAAGTCCCGCAAGTCTGAAGAGGGTAGCTTCCCCAGCAGCCAAGCCAGCCGTGTCGGGAGAAGGTGAGAACCTGAGTGAAATTAAGATCTTTAGACGGTGGAGGCGATTATGTAATATAAACAGTGAACATTGAAAACGAGGTTGGATTTCATGTTTAAAGAGTCTGCCTTAATTTATGTTCATTATATTAAACCTGGAGGTAAAATGAGGTTTAGCTCCTTACAAAGTCACAGTACTTTACGGGGACTTTTCAAAATACGATCAGATATATTGCTCATAAAAACAGAATCTTCTGATGATGTTCAATTAAAAGCCCTTTGATTCTTGAAAGAGGACCATCAGAGTCACTAAGCATCAAGGTCTCTGAGCATCTCTGTAGCCTGTTTGTGATGCTTGCTATTTTTCTGACTTACAGATAAGTATTTTGGTTTAAGGACATAACTGGGCCATTCAGTAAAGCCGTCACAGTAGCATCAGTGCCATTTGTACCCAAATGAAACAGAAGCGTCATTTCTGTGTTCCATGGAAATAGCCACAACAGATTATTTAGGACTAAAAATTTTATTTTGAGTATTTCTTACACAAGTAATTAATTGCTTTGTTTCCCCCATCTTTACTGCATGACACCATCTTTTGGATTATATTGGGTTGACCAAAAAGTTTGTTTGGGTTTTTATAAGAGCATATGGAAAAATCTGAATGAACTTTTTGGCCCACCCAATATATGCCAGTATATGGCATAAGTTTAACAATGAACAAAACCTATGTAATTCAGGCTCTAGTGGTGAAAATCTCAGGTCTTTCCTACATCTGGTCTAGCCGTTATCGGAGTACTAATTGAAGAGTGAGCATGACCCGAGTCAGACAGGTTTTCCGTGTTGGAAGTAGGAACAGTGTTTGTTAAGAACAGATGTCTAACCTGTTTTGTAGCAGTGTTTCATTGTTTCCTTGAATACTTGTAGAATCTTTAGTTTGTTTGCCATTATGAGACTTCTATTCTTTAGAAACTTTGCTTTATGAAAAATAGAATTATTAAAGCAAGGGCTAAAGTTTAATGATGTTTCAAATAGTGACAAAGTTACTTTTTCAAGAGGAATTTCAGAAGTAAAAATTTTTTTTAGTTTATAGGTATAGCTATAAAAAACTTCATCATCACTAAATAAATCCGCTATTTTTAATTGTATCCAGTTTTTGCCAAGCCCACCAAAACAATCATTAGGATAGTTCTCTTCATACATTTTTGTCATCCTAATGACTTTTTATAGCCACTGTGAGGAGAATAAGGCCAAAGCTCTTTTAAACACAGCACGTGTAATCAGCATTGTGTCAGGCAAATCATGGTGCCTCCCCCCCCCCCGCCTGATCCAGCGGGTCACACCCGCTGAGTCTCACTGGGGTGCCAGAGTTTGCATCCTGGCTCTCTCACCTAGTGACCAAATGATTTTAGTCATGCCTCAACTCTGTCATCTGTAAAAGGAACGTAATAGTCACCACTTGAGGTAGCAAATTATTATGGGAATCATGAAACAAGAGGGTAAGCTTTTAGAATAAAGGTCAGTAAGTGTCTGCTACTTGTATTTCCTTTTTGCTTCAGTTCCTAGATTATTGATGGAGCCACTAGAGCAGTGAGCTTTCTCATCTGACAATAGTGTTGATGAATGTCGCTTTGTTTTGAAACATGTAGAGGCCTCCACGCTTGGGCCTCAATAAGTAGGTCACAGATGAACCACCCACATCCTTAACTTGGGCAACAGCAGAGGGTTATATGTCTAATCTCGTTTATTACATCCATTTTACAATGATTTCAGTATTAGAAATATTAGGAAATATCGCTGGCTTTCTGGAAGGGTGTGGGAGGACAGTGGCATCTGATATTCTAGGAAAAGGCACTTATATATATTAGGGACCTGTTTATAAATACTGTATTAAATGTAATCAGATTGAAAGTAACCAGTGATTCAGGCAACTAGTCGTGTCCGACTCTTTGCAACCCCTTGGACTATATAGTCCATGGAATTCTTCAGGCCAGCATACTGGAGTGGGTAGCCTTTCCCTTCTCCAGAGCATCTTCCCAACCCAGGGATCCAACCCAGGGATTGAACCGAGGTCTCCCGCATTGCAGGCAGGTTCTTTACCAGCTGAGACACCAGAAACCAAATTAAATAGATGGTCAGTTTGGGTAGCTTGTAAAATATGGGCTTGGGAATGGCCAGTGCCCTGTGTTACATGTCTGATGAGGAGGCTCTGAGTGGTGAGGAGCCCCCCATCCGTCCTCCCGTCTCCCCATTTTCATTGAATCCTGAAGGTCCTCACAGATGCCGTGTACACGCAGGGCTTGTAAAGCCACAGTCTTTCTAGTCTCCTTGGTATCTTCTACTGCAGTGTGAAGTTCAGCCAGAGTTCATGCTTCTGATGTTTCTTAAGCATTTCAAAAGCGACTTCAAAATTTGGATCCGTTTTTAAGAAAGTGACCTTAAAGTGCAGGAATCACTGGGAAAAGGACTGATGGCCAAGGATCCAAACTTAAATGGCCAAACATGAGTTAAGGAATAAGTAACAGAACAAAATAAAAAGGGAAGGGTCAAAATACTGAGAAATCAGAGAAAGGAATATATTAATGAAAAAGCAGTGTCCTTATTCAAGCTGCCAAACTTTGATTTCCTTGTGCGGGAAATCCTTTTGCCAGTTTTAATGGTGGAGGTGTGTGTTAGCAGTGCTGGAGGGCTAAAGACAGAGAGGCTTCTGTTCTCCCTAGCGCGTTTGGATGACCTTGTATGTCGGGGGTCTGCTGGCCTCAGCTGAGGCTGAAATGGCCCCTTGGAGAGCTGCCCACATTACCATAAGCATCAGGATAGTTTGGTTTGCTAGTGTTTATTTTAGTTTCCATTAGTGCCTCCTGCAAAGGTACTTATAATTAGCCAGTGGAGTCCTCCAGACTAAATCTCTGCCTATTAATTGACATTAAGCTCCGCAAGAAATTTAGAAACACACCATCTATCATAAAACAAACATTTTGGGTAAACTTTGTTGGTTTTTTAATTGCTTTTTAAAAAATATACAAAAGCCTGGGATAAAATGGAGAAAAAGTGGAAACAGGAAATGTATGTTCATCTTTCTAGAAATCTTTTATTCTGTACCTAGTATAGTGTCTAGAATTTTGTGTCAAGTGATCTTTCTGAGATTATGACTTGGTTTCTAAGCCTTAGTAAAATCAGGGGTTTATAGAAGAAAAATTTCCTCTGGAATGCACAGCCTTCACCTTCAAGACAGGAAAGAACTTTAATTCTGGTCCTTTAAGGCTAAATTACATGAATAATAACATGTAAGAAACGTTGATTTGCCTTTTCATCTTGTTCAGAAAGGTGTGATTATTTTCTGGGATTGGGTAGATACTACTTTTATCAGCAGCCCATTCTACTTGTTCCTATGACAAGTAGATGTCCATTTTTGGCTAAATAATATATATTTAAAATTGTATGTTCTAACAGCTTCTGCCATCTGTGTAATATGGCACAGAAGGACTTAGGTTTTCACCAAGCACTTTGAAAAATGTCTTATTTAATTTATATAAAGGATATACCACATCTAAAAGTTTTCTAAAATGGTGACTTGGTGAATTACAGATATTTGATGAGCTTAAAATAGTGAATTACAAAAAGTGAATTACAGATCTTTGATGAGCTTGCCGAGAGCCGGCATGTCGGTGCCTCTAACACTGTGCTCATCACACCTAGGCACTCAGTAAATGTTAATTCAGAGCAAACATTTAAAAACAGGTGTGTGTATGTGTAACCAAATCACTTTGTTGTATAGCAGGAGTTAACAACATTGTAAATCAACTGCACTTTATTTTTTTTTAAATCCTGAAGGAGAAAAAAGTAAATATAAAAATGCCACGTAAAAAAAAACCATAGTATTAAGTCGGAGATCACTCTCTGTACTGTTATTGGGTGGACATGCAGGGTTTTTTGTTGTTGTTGTTGTTTCTGGGGCTGGGTCTTCACAGGAATTGTCTCCCTGGCTGCAATTACTGAATTTTATGTGCAAGTTGGTGAATTTGGAGCCCAGGGGGTTCTGCAACTCTGTATTTTATCTATGACTAGGCTTTTTCTTGACTGGACCTTATCCTAATGTCCTTATTCATAAACTTGCTTTTGCAAAGTTGTCTGGGATTTCTGTAAACAATCAAGCTCTCTTCGTATCTCAATATTTCTCCCCACCAGAATTTATTGCCATGTACACTTACGAGAGTTCTGAGCAAGGCGATTTAACCTTTCAGCAAGGGGATGTGATTTTGGTTACCAAGAAAGATGGTGACTGGTGGACAGGAGCGGTGGGCGACAAGTCCGGCGTCTTCCCTTCTAACTATGTGAGGCTTAAAGATGCAGAGGTAAACCACGTTAACTCTCCCCTCTCCCCTTCTGCGCACTGACTCTCTCTTCAGGGAGTCATGAGGTTTGCCGGTGGAACATCGTTGTTGGGTTTTGCTGAGGTCTGGAACGTGACTGCAAACAGTGTGAGGTGTCATTGTTTCAGCTTGCCTAGTGGTGCTGCAGGGTCAGCCTGGGCTTCCCAGAAGGAAAGGAACCCCCCCGGGGCTCGGTGGAGGCTGCCCTGAATGAGGCTGGTCTGTGTCAGCTGGGATAATGTTCAGGATTCCTCTATGTTCCTGGATGTAACTGACTTAGGATTTAGAGTAAATGTTCTTGATTAAGTCTCCATGGTCACTGATCTGGGATACCCCAAGAAAGATACACAGCATTATTTCCCCCATGTAAACAAATGTGTTTTGGTGATACTAGCCCCAGAATATTGGGTAGTAGAGAGTTTTTAGAATTTGTTTATCTTTCATGAAACACAACATGATTATACTTGAATACACAGCCAAAATATAAAACACCATAGTGAACTGAAAGCAATAAAATATGATATCTCATTTGCATTGCATAACAGGTGGTTAACATCCGTAGTGATAAATGAGTTCTTAGAAATCTGTAACAAACACATTGATATGTGCAGGGGAAGGGAGGACAGAAGAAAATGAAAAAACACAAGTGATTATGAGGATTGAGCATATGTGAAGATGACTGAGCTGAACAGTACCAGAAGAAAAGCAACTACTTTGTAATATCATATTACCAAAGGTTAAAAATATATTAATAGCATTTGTAAAGTTTTAGGAAATAGAGCCACATAAATGCAAGACTGATGAAGTCCCATCTATATGAAAAGTGAAAGTTGCTCAGTCGTATCCAGCTCTTTGCGACTTCCTGGACTATACAGTCCATGGAATTCTCCAGGCCAGAATACTGAAGTGGGTAGCCTTTCCATTCTCCAGGGGATCTTCCAGGAATAGAACTGGGATCTTCTGCATTGCAGGCAGATTCTTTACCAACTGAGCTGTCAGGGAAGCCACCTGTCTATGTAGTAGGGGGAAATCTATTACAGGTTGTACTCAGCACTAAATTTTGGATATCCTTATTCCCAGCAGCTCCAGTTCCTTGGAATTATTTCAAAAAGTTAGTTGGATAAATTTACAATTTGTATATAAATGATGTTTACTGCTAGAACTTATTTTTTTACATATACAATAGCAAGACACAAGATTTCGCTAAGGCCTTTGGCCAGGCCTTAGTATCTCCTGATCAGAGATTGAGCAGAGACTCAGTTTATTGTCAATGCTTACAAATTGGAAGTGGCTCCCAACTGTTGTTAATGGGGCCCTAAAAATTTAGTTGCATAAAATGTCCTGAGATGATACAGAATTAATGAAATAGTGACATGGGCCTACTGGCATATGGGAGCCCATCTCCAAGTGGCCAATTTCAAGTTGGTGGGAATTTCAGGTTATAAATGTAGTCATTTAACAGACCCACAGCTACTTGGGGAGCAAGGCTGGGCCTGGTGATAAACTGTGGTGATTCCACCTTCAGTCTGCCTTCTCTGCTTCCCTGCAATTCTCTGGAGTAGTTGTATTTGCTTGAGATTTTTATTAGTTTTTGTTTTGGCTTTTTTTTTTTTTTTTTTTTAGGGAGTATTATTGTTGTTTGGGGGAGTTTTTTGTTTTCCCTTGCTTTGGTCTTGAGAGCAGCTTGCTGAAATTCCCCTGGAGGGCTTTGCATGAGTCTGCTTCCCCTTGGAGAATTTGGCAGAAGCTGGAATGAAAATACTTCTTTTCTGTAAGACAGTCATTGTATTGTCCTCTGAAGACCTGGAGAGGGAAAATTCAACTCTTCTCCACACCAGTTAGTTAGATCCAGTGAGAACAGTGGAGATGATATTTTAGGAGAGCAGAGGGAAAACATTACAAACTAAACTCAATTTCTGCTCCCATGCACAGAAACTCTTAAAGTGGCTTTACATTTGAGCTCAATTAAACACCAAAGCCATTACTTGTATTATCCTTTAATAAACTTGAGTTTTCTACCCAAACCATCCCAAGTCAGTAAGTTTAGAAAAAATGCACTGTGACATTTTCTAAAGGTAAGTTGAGTTGTAAAGTGCTTTCTTAGTTGCTGTCTTAAATTATCAGCCACCAAAGAAAGAACTAGCAGTGCTAACAATTTTGGGGCAGACATTGAGCTACATTATCTCATAATAATGAAAAAATTAAAAAAAAATCTTTCATCCTACTTGGACAAAGAATTCAGTGCACAAGTCAATATCCTGCCAAACTTAAAAACCAGACCGAGCCTCAGATACCAGAATTGACCCGTGGATGCAGAGAGGAGTTTGTCCTAAGCCTACTTCCCTTCTCTGCATGAACAGGGCTGGCGCACGTCACCTGGATCAGCTTTTCTACTGCATTCTTGAGAAGTGCCAGAGCCAAACGTGGCCATCTGAATCTGTCTCAGCTTAAGTGCTGGCTGCGGTGTTTAAAAGGGAGCACGTTAATGTGGCTGGAACTCCATCAATGGGTTGCCAATCACTTTGTTCTTTTTATGGAATAGACAGAGTATATTATAAGCCTGCAATGGGAAATTAACTGGCCGTTTGGAATTTTGTAGTGTTAGTATGCCTTCATGTTGATACGTAGCCTATGAAAATTCCTAGGGAGATGGGTATTATACATATATCTTTGTTAATACAGAAAGCATAATCAGAGTAAACATTTTAATTCGAACTTTCCCTGCTAGATGGTTATTGAATTTCGGTATAAATAAAGGGACAATGAGACGTTGTGTTCCTGGTAGATAAATTACATATTTTTATTTTACAGTTACTCTCATTTAGTTAATTAAGCCTTTCGTTTTGTTCTATTTTAATTGGAATACTTAATTTACTGGAAGATAGTGACACACGAGTGAAAATTAATTCGGAATAAAGCACTTTGTAACGACAGATTACGGCCTGGCCCCTGTCCCAGCCAAGTCTCTGCCGGCTTGGCTTGCTCAGCTAGTTTAAAATTCCATGAGTATTCATGAAGGAATTCAACCCTAGAGCACTTTTGGAACACTTAGTAGTTGGGGAAAAAGTGGTCTGCTTCTATGCGCTGTGTGTCCAGCATTAAAAGAAAAATTTTAGCGTTTAAAGAGTGTAAAGTTTGGGTAGAAAGGACTCACAGGAGAGAGTGGCCACCTCTCTGGATAATAGAATGGGGGCAGGGGGGTTTGAATCGCCACCGTCCTGTTTTCCTTCTTTTAAAAAAAAGAAAGCCCTAAAGCAGATGTACTAAAATATTAATATATTCACGTACTCAATCGGGGTGTTGAGCTCATGGATGTCTACTGTAACCTCTGTACTTTTTTGCCTGTGAAATGTTCAATGATTAACCGTTTGGACCTCACACATGAGCTTGAGTTTAGGATGTAGACCGCCAGTCTTCCTGGTGGGGCAGCCGCTGTTTGGTTTGACCCGGGGACAGACCATGGTGGTGTTACACACGTCAGTGCCCGAGCCCTGGGGGATCCGTACAGTGCCTCTTACTCTGCGTATTTCTCTCTCTCAAGAAGAGAGGAAAGGCTGTGTGCTTTACAGTCCTTATTTTGCCCCGTGTTTTCCTTGATACACATTGTAATGTCAGGAGATAAAATGCTGCTGTGTTTCTCCAGAATGAAAAAAAGGAATTTAGGGGCTCAAGCGGGTTCGTGACATCCTTCATCGTTTTTTAAGTTGCTTGACCAAAACTCTTCAGTATGCAAATGAGACCTTCTGCTCTGTTTCAAGGGCTCTGGAACTGCTGGGAAAACAGGGAGTTTAGGAAAAAAACCTGGTAAGTGACAAACCCTGATGATTATTTTTTCAATGTTTTTAATGTAATTGATAGTTGCTCCCAATCTTTTATTAGGGCCAGAAACCTTTTTGGAAAAAAAAAGAAAGAAAAGTAAAGACTAAAGAATCTGTCCCAAGAGTGGTTGGAATAGATCCTTTCCTTGGACTCCATTAATAGTGTGTATCCATGGTTATGAAATAATGGCTGTTGCTTCACACATGGGGTGTTAGGGACATTACCAGACAGAATGTTCTCTTGGGATGTGAAGAAATAATTCAGGCAAGATGGTGGGACGTTGTCACGCTTGGAACTGTAGGATTTGGGGTCAGCTGCTATTTAATCCTCCTCTCATTAGGTTCAGTACTTTTTCCTTTCCTGAAAGCACATTCAGTCCCAGGATGTAAATAGTGGAGGAGATTAGAGGAGCTGCACGTATTATCAGACAGTGGGGCTGATGAATTTAGAAGCCTTTGAGTAGTTTTCCTCAGGTACATAGTGAAGGCACAAAATTATAGTCATCCCCCTGAACTCAAAAGTGTTTCAGTTTATTTATTTAAACAAAAATCACATGTTCTATTACTAGAAACATGAACGAGAGAAGAAAGAAGCAGCTGGGAAATCATACAGTTGGTATGGCCTGTCTTCCTCATCTAGGCCATTTGAGCCCTTTTGCTATTACAGCCTTAAGAAATTACAGGTTGAGAGTCACCACAGAGCTGAGAGAGGGACTTGTGTATCTGTGCCTGGCGCTCAGCCTCCAGACAGGCTCACCTGACAAGGAAAAGTGGGTTTTCTGGTAGTTGTAGGAAGATATCAGACCACCCCAGTCAAATCTGTTTTAACCCTGAGTATGCTATGGGGTTGGCCAAAAAGTTTGTTTGGGTTTTTCCACCACATCTTACAGGCTAACCTGGATGAACTTTTTGGCCAACCCTATACATTTTAAATGGTCACTCCAAAGAGTCCAGAGGGGCTTAACATCACACGGAAACCAGCGAGCTGCTCAAAAAAAAGGAAAAGGGTATTGAGACAGGTCACCAGCTACACAGGCCAGGTCCTTTGAGGAATGGGAACACCGGGGCCAAATAGGATAATAATTTGGATGTTTTCCGAATTGAAAACTCTTTGGAGTCTAGAGCTAATCCTTGGTGTGCTGGGGGAGAGTTCTCGTCCCCAGCACAGATTTCTCATCTTGGGCTCTCAGGGGAGCCCAGACATGTGTGAGCCGGGCTCTCTCTGGCTTCCCTGAGCCCTGGGACACATCTGACAGGGCCAGCCTGCACTGGGACGTCCCAGTGCTCCTAGCATGGTGGCGGCTGATCTCAGGACAGGGTCGGGGTGGGGCGGAGGGGCCGGGCATGTTCCTTAACGCAGGAAGTGCTGTCAGAGATGGGCCTTCTACTTCTCTCCTTCTCTCTGTCTTTACTTCATTCCTTGTGTCTTCATCTCTTTCTTCCGAGAACAGTTACAACGGGGAGAGAGTATAGAGGAATAGAACAGTGTGTTCCGTCTTGCTTCTAGAAGTTCACAAGGCAGTCGCTCCGGATGCGCCAGCATTCAGGCAGAGAAAGGTTCTGTCCTTTCGTAGTTGACCGCCTGTGCCAGGAGAAGTGTACTTTTTCAGGGCCTGGTCTGTGGTGCTGCTGGACTTTTTCCCATGAGACTGTTCAGTCAGGAAAAGTACAGAACTGTTTATGTTTTTGTTTTTTTTTTCTGTGCTCAACTGCTGTTTTGCTTAAAATCCCCCTCTTGACTCTAGGATCCTCCTTTAACTTGCAGTGAAAGGAAGTAAACTTCCATTGACGTGATCCCTAGCTGATATTCAGGGATCACCCTTAGAATGTCAGCCACAGAGGAAATGGTCTTGTGGATGGTAGAGAGAGGCCGAGGAAAGTCATAGTATAGTGCCTGCTCCTGGCGGCTTCTCAAGAACACAGAACTTGTCTTTCTACTGTACCTGGCAGGTGGAATGGCTTCACTTGAGTTCTTTGATTCACTGAACCATCCTTCCGTGGGCCATGTGATAACAAGCCCTGTGTGGGGGCCAAAGGCGGGTGGGGATGAATGAGGCCCAACTGTTGGCATCCTGGGGGGTTGGGGGGTGGGGAGTTTGTGGGGGCAAGCTGGGGGGTTCCAAGAGATGAGGGGACCCTCGGGCACACCAGGCAGAACCGGAAGGCGAGTCCAGCCCCAGAGCACTGCGTTTGCCTTGCGGGGAACGGGGCCCACGGAGCCTCCTTCGTGGAGTAGAAAACCGGCCCTGTGTACTGGCTTTGAGGATGTCTGCCTGTGACCCTGGGAGGTGGCTGTGTCTCGGCTGTCCTCCTAACTCTTAATGGTGCACTATACCATGCTTGGTCTTGTTTTCCAGAAATTGCGCAGGTCATTGCCTCCTACACAGCTACGGGTCCTGAGCAGCTTACCCTGGCCCCCGGCCAGCTGATCCTGATCCGGAAGAAGAATCCCGGTGGATGGTGGGAAGGAGAGCTACAGGTTATTGTCTTTTCCATTTATTTAAAATCCCCCGCCCAGATTTCGGTATACAAGATTTCAAAGGGATGCCATTTCATGGCAGAGTGCAGACACACCCTCACTGTCTGAATCCTGCGTTTGTGTAACGAGAGATGCCACAGTATCTAAACCCAGTTTGTTCCTAAGCCTTGGGCAGCCAGGAACAGAAATGTGAGAGCTGAGGATTCTTCTGAAGACGTATGTGTCTCTGTTGGATTCTTGAGTTGAGCCATGAGTAGTGGGAAGGAGAGCGCTCGTGGTGGAGTCTTCCGTTCTTGGTGTCACAGCAGGACAGGAGCGGAGCTCCCCCCCGCGGTGCTGTGGGGTGTGATGCCTTTGCAGCCAGAGCCGCATCTGTGTGGCTCGGCTCTTTTAGTTCCTGTGTGTGCCCACCTGTCCTCAGTTCATCAGTGCGTCAAGGTAAACCTCGACCAGGAAGGCAGAGATCTGCATTGTGGTGAAATAAAGAAATAACAGCGCTTTCTGTGCGTGTGGGCCAGATTAAAGTTAGAAACTGAAGCCCCAGAGAGTGGAGAGTGAGCTGTGGACGAAAGAAAGGCATCGTGGCTGGAATAGAAGGCTCAGCCTGGAGCAGCCAAAGGCAGAACTTGCCCTGGGAGCTCGCTGGTGGGCAGCCACTGAAAACCGTGTCCAGCAGGGCGGACAAGACGCAGTTTGTTGGTTCAGGATTCCACTGGGGTCCTGGAGTCCAATCCCCTCATCCTTTAAAAAAACTTTTTTTAATTGACTGATGTTTTTCGCTGTGCCACAGGACTTGTGGGATATGAGTTCCCCAACCAGAGACTGAACCAGGGCCGTGGCCGTGAAAGCACTGGGTCCTAACCACTGGACTGCCAGGGCTTCCCTCCCGCTCCTTTTTCTCTTCCTTCGTTGGGTGGGGGAGGCCTTCCTCAGACTTGTGGTCTTGTTTCCTATAGAGAGTTGTCGCCTAGTGGCCTTCCTGCCCATAGGTGACTCCCCTGTTCTGAAGACTTAAGGGGTCCCCATGGCCCTCCTCCTCAGCCTGCTCACAAGTGCACCCTGTTGCCCTTCCAGGCGTCTTGCCAGTCTGACTCACAGTGACGTCTCTGCTCCAGCCTCAGGCGGTGATCTACTCTCTTGAAAACAAGCAGCAGCCCCCAGACCCTGATTTCTTCCTGCCTTTGCCCATAGCATCTCCCCACATGGTCCTACCCACCTCCTTCCCCCCCGCCCCCCTCCTCAAGAGCGGGTCAGATCCCACTTCTTCCAGAAACTTTCTATGAGTGTCCCACCCGAGGCGACATCTTCCATGAACCATGGTGGCCCAATGTCTGAGCCTCTCTTGGCATTTGGTGTTGATGCCAAGACTGTTACTTAGCTTCCCATGCATGTTTCTTACTTCTTCGTGTAGGTTATCAACTCTTTGAGGGCAGAAACCGTATCTTTTCATCCTCTCACTCCTAGTACCTTACACGAAAGAGTCTTTAGTGGGTTCCTGCAGCCCTCAGTTACCTGTCTAGGAGGGCTTCTGGTGCTCTCACCAGACTTCGTCTACTGCGACTGCACGGATAAAGAAGTTGGGAATGTGGTCCCAACTGGTGGTCCATGGTTAAGACTCCGCACCTCCCCTGTAGGTGACACGGGTTCAATTCCTGGTCAGGGAATTAAGATCCTGCATGCTATGAGGCACGGCCAAAAAATAACAGAAATTATTTTTTAAAGAAAAAAGGAAGTTGCCAGTGAGTTCTATGTTCTGGGAAACTGCACAGATGCGGGAAATGGTGGCATCGCTGTGAGCCCCAGCAGTGTATAACAGATAGATTAACATGGGGGAACTTTTAAAGAAGTGGCTTCAACCATGGGTGGGTTCAGTGTGAAGATAAAAGCTTTAGTCCTTGAGCTAAGAGCATGAAATCTTATCAGACCACAAAGAAAGTGAAATCTGATCTACGTTCTAAAAGTAACCCAGAAGTATTCTTCATGACAGATTGAGTCAGATAAGAGGGTAGGGGTGAGGTGTGGAAAGCTTCCTTTTCTCTGAGTTTTATTTTCTTATTTGGGGAATAGGTTAGAGGGTGGGCATGCGTGTGTGCCCTGTAGATTGTTTTGAATTCTCTGCTCCTGGTGCTGTGCAGAAGGGTAGTTATGACACTTGTCATCCCTAATTAGAGTCTTTGTCTCTCAGAATTATGTCAGGATTACAAGTCTTGGTTCACCAACTTTATTATAAGTTCCTTCAAGTCATATACTATCCATTTCCACCAACTCTCAGCATGTAAGCACTCAGTGAATGGATTTTGTGTTGAATTAGATTAAAGTGAAGGAGAAGGGACTGACAGTGGGAAGCATGACTCATCTATCACACAGGCTTGATGGCTTTTGAAGGCAAGGTCACGCTTAGCCCCCTTGTGTCCTGCATATATTGCATGTCTATCATCTCCTATGTGTACAATTAATATCCATAAGAAGATCATAGATGTGAGTGTGAATCTTGGCTTGCCATTAACTAGCCTGTAACACTGAGATTATCACTTAACTTTTCTGAGCGTTACTCTTTTTATCTGAGAACTGGGAATAGTGAAAGTGGGCGATGGATATAGTAGGAGTAGTGTTCTTCTGGAATTGTTGTGTAGGTACACATAATAGATGTTGAACACAGGCCTAGCTCATAAGAAGCTCCCAGTACATGTTGCTGCCATTATTATATTATTATTCCTAAAATCCATATATAATGTTGGCATAAACCGTAATCTCTACCCAACCTGAAATTGACATCTGAGAGCTATTCAGTGAGCAGGGCTTTCTAGCCTGTAAGCACTACATTGTCCTCTGAGTGTGATCCATGCAGTCAAGCCCGTGTGAAAACAATCTGGGCTTTGCTGACCAGTGGCTGCCACAATTTGAATTTCAGCTACGGTATTTTCATTTAGTAATGTAGTAATCCATAGATTCTACTATTGATGTTATTTCTTTTTCAGTTATGCGTAAGCTTGGCATAAGCGCACCATGTTTGGAAGCAAACTATACCATGAAAGAGGATGAACCTTTGAAACGTTTTAATGTAATTTTTTAAATTATTAGGCACGTGGGAAAAAGCGCCAGATAGGCTGGTTCCCTGCTAATTACGTCAAACTTTTAAGCCCTGGGACGAGCAAGATTACTCCAACAGACCCACCGAAGCCAGCAGCATTCCCAGCAGGTGAGCAGCTTGCACTCTGCGCAGAAAGTGGTCTGTGCTTCCTGGTAGCCTACCACTCGATTCTCTCATGGAGGGGCGGAGGTTGTCCTTCACTTTGGCTGTAAGCGCCTCTTGTACTTGGGTGGGGGCTGATACCCCACGAATGTGATATGGAATATGTTTTTCAAAAGGACCAAATGTCTAAGCGGCTTTGCTGTGCTGGGTACAACAGAGTCCTTGTTGGAACTGGCTTCCTAAAGGGGCCCTGAATGCTGTGCTATTGAAGCCAGACTTTTCTCTTGATTTCCTTCCAACTATTTAAATTGGGATTTGGGCTGGGGTGGCGGTTGGGGGGTGGGGGGAGACAAAAAGGGCCTCCTAAAAATAAATGGCCGGGGTCTAAATAGGTCAGGAGATTGAGCCGAGAGGCCACGGGGGTCTGCTGGTTGTCATGTGCTGCTCAGAAAAGACCGAAATAGCTCCCCTGTGACATTTCCTGTGAACCGAGGGGCTTCGCTTAATAGGCAGGATGTTATACACGCTCTCCTAAGGGGACCAAGAGGGAACAGAGGGCCCTGCAGCTGAGATGGTTGGCTATTTTCTGATTGAAGAGACCAAATTAGATGCTTCGGTAATATGTGAGAGGGTGAGGTTAGGGAAGCCAACTTCTGCTTTGGGTCTTTAAGCCATTAATGGAATCTTGGGTGGTATTTGTGGAAAACACAGGTGTTTCCTTCCAGAACCTGTGGCTAAATGTCTGTGCTGTACATCCCCAGTGAAATCAGATCAAAACTTGGCAGCCTTTGCAAGAAATGAAAGGATTGGCCAACTTTGTGACTGATTCCTGACCCCAGCTGGGCCCCTGTGCTTGAGCCGTGGCCTCCTGTGGGCAGAGGGGTGTGGTGCCCGCTGTGTCTTCTCTCCCTTGGGGAGAGCCAGTGGTGTGCCCTTCATCAGGTTGGTTAAAACCCACAGAAATTGTTTGCCGAGGGGATGAGATTAGCTGGAACATCGTTAACGCCTGAGCTTGTATACAGGTTGGTCAGGAAAGATGAACAAGGGTAACACCTAACTAGGCAGACTTCTCTGAAGTGTAAAAATGCCCGGGAATAAAAACAGTGTAACCTCCTGTAGGTTTGAGGGAAAATGAGAAAAGGAAAATTGTCCTTGAATGTGGAAATTGCTTCTTGGAGACAAGATTTTGAGACACAAAAGTACAGCAGAATAAGGCACTGATTTTCCTTTTCACTAAGAGCTTCCCAGGTGGCGTTGGTGGTAAAGAATCTGCCTGCCAATGCGGGAGACACAAGAGATGGGAGACGCGGGTTCGATCCCTGGGTTGGGAAGATTCCCTGGAGAAGGAAATGGCAACCCACTCCATCCAGTGTTCTGGCCTGTAAAATCCCATAGACAGAGGAATCTGGCAGGCCACAGCCCACGGGGTCACAAAGAGTCAGACACAAGAGTTGAACTTTTCGGAGGTCAGCTGATAATCAGCTTCCACCTTAAAAAAACAAACAGACAACAAAAAACAATCCAACAAAATATCAGAAAAGCTGGGTGTGCAGATGGGCTAACGTTTCGAGTCAGCATCCTGAAGGAACATCACCGCCATCAGACAGAGATGATTCCCTGGTAGCTCTCCCTCATCCCCACCGTTTTCGGCGGACAGCAAAACACCTACAAGAGGAAGGTGGGATGGAAACTAAAGGGAGGTCTGCCGTTTTTGCTGTTGTCTTGGTTTCCAGTCCTCTGGCTTCCTCCACTGCCCACACGTACACAGAGCCCCCCAGAGCCCTCCAGGTAGCTCTGCCCTCTTCGGGCAAGGAAAGGGTGGGACACAGGAGGCGCGGAGACCCCCAGGCAGCCCGCGTCCCCACCACTCACTGGGCCTGTCTCCCGCAGTGTGCCAGGTGATCGGGGTGTACGACTATACTGCGCAGAACGACGACGAGCTGGCCTTCAGCAAGGGCCAGGTCATCAACGTCCTCAACAAGGAGGACCCCGACTGGTGGAAGGGCGAAGTCCACGGGCAGGTGGGGCTCTTCCCGTCCAACTACGTGAAGCTGACCACGGACATGGACCCCAGCCAGCAATGTAAGTGCCCCGGCCGCCCGGTTGCCTCTCCTCTCTGGCGTCTCACGGTGAAACATGCAGCATTGCTCTGATTCTGCCGAGCTTTATTTGCAGAACTTAGCTAGACCATTGCTGCATTCGCAACAGTCTCTTTGAAGACCTTCCTCGTAATGCAAGACTTTTATCTCGTGGGGTTTTCGTTTTGTTGGTTTTTTTGTTCTGGTTTTGGTTTTTTGTTTTTGGTTTTTTAAATTCATTCCTTCTGTAGCATGTCCCCTCCCACCCCTCCCCCCCTTTTTCTTTTCTGTTTTTTTCCTTTTTAATCATTTTGGCACCATGCTGTTTTACATGCCTGACTCATTTTCCTAGCTTGAATTTTGCTCATTGTTTTGTTTTGCTTATGTGTTGTTTTCCTCCTTTTTCTAGGAATCATATGTTGTCCACCCCCCCCTCAGGCTTGAAAGTCCTCAAAGAGACCCACTATCCCATATCACTGCCCCGAGGGATGATGGGAGATGCAGCCTTGATCATGTGACTTCCAGCATGATCACCTACTGCCTTCTGAGCAGAAGAACTCACTGCAGAGCAGTTTACCTCATTTTGCCTTAGTTGCATGTGATGGCGATGTTGAGTTATTACTTGCAGAGATAGAAGCAAAAAATTACAAAAACACACAGGGTAGTGGGTCCTTTTGTGGCTTTTTTTTCCCAGTGACTCAAATTGACTCCCCACCTTTGCACAGGTGCTTTCAACAGTTTCAAATTATTTTTCAATAAATCTTTTAGCCTTTTAATAATAAAAAAAAAAGAATGACTTCTTTGCTATTTTGGTTTTGCAAAAAGACCCACTATCAAGGAATGCTGCATGTGCTATTAAAAAAAATGTTCCAAATGTCCATAAATCTGAGACTTGATGTATTTTTTGTTTTTCATTTTGTCCAGTGTTAGCAACTAAACTGTGTAGTTTGGGTTGTTGCCCCTACTGTAGAAGTACAGAGGAGTTCAGTGTATCTGTTTTAAAGACGTGTAGAATGAGGCCGATTAAACAGAAGGTGTTTTGTGCTTGTCTGTGTATCAGATGTACCTTGCTGAGCATGTAACAATACATCCTGTACGTACGAAACTGGTTCTTTCCATGGCAAAAGCTATAACCTTGTATGACGCTCTGATCATATTGCATTAATTTTATTTTGCACAGTGACCTTGTAGCCCCATGAGAAAGCATGTGTGTTTTTGTTCAGTCTCAGATTTATCTGGTTGAGTTGGTGTTTTCTGTTTGGGGTTTTTAATTTTGCATATTTTCATACCATAAATCCGTAGACTATACCTTTGAGGTTGTCACTGTCAACAGTATCTACAATCTCGCCTTAGTCTCTGTTACACCAAGTTTTATTCCAGTGACTTCATGGAATGACCTATTTCAAACAAGGAATTTTCTTGACAAGAAAGAATGTATAGGAGTCTCCCTGCAATTAATTTCCAATGTTTACATTTTTGACTAGACTGTGGCATTTCTACAGGTTAATATGAAATGGAGCTCATGGTCCGTTGATGTGTTGGACGTTTGTAGCTGAAGCCATGTGTGTCTTTTAAACACTAGTTGGAAGCTCACAATAAAAACGCCATTGCTGACAGCACAGAAAACAGAGTGGGGGGCAGGGAGCCTCAAGCACAACCTAGCGGTTCCACTAATGACTTTTTAACAGTAGCGATCTTCTGTTTTTACGTCTGTCCCCTTGGGGACTCTGTGCTGGCCATTGTGTAGAGGTCCTTCTCCACTCACATAGTGCCAAGAACGAGGACACCGCCTCGTTCGCTGGCGAGTCAGTATTGTCATGGATATGAATGTAAAATATATAAATATATAAACCTGCGGCTTTAACAACTGTAATACAACCTTTTGAATTAGTTATGTGTATAGATAATTAAATTCTTCATATAAAAGTTAGACGGAAATGTCTCTGTGTTCTTGATGTCGGAAGGTGGCAGTGGTGATGGGGACCAGCCAGACTAGACCTGAGCAGGTGGCCTGCTGCCCACGTGTCCATTTATGACACAGATGCCATGGGGACCCTCGCTCTTACCCTGCTACCTGCTCCCCCTCCCCGATCAACATGCAGACAGATACCCCTCCTAATACCACTTTTGAAGAATAGAACTCCCAGGACTTTCCTGGTGGTCCAGTGGCTAAGACATCACACTGCCACTGCAAGGGGCAGGGGTTCGATCCCTGGTCAAGGAACTAAGATCCTGCATGCTGTATTGTGTAACCAAAAATAGGGGAAAAAAAAAAAGACTGCAATTCAACTTTGTGCTTAACTCTCTCATCGGGCTTTCAGCATGTACATTGACAGGTGAGCAATGTGACTCAGAGCCCCACACATTTGCCCGAAAGGTGTATCACAAAAGGGTCTGTTGAGCAGACAGATGTAAGTAAATACTGAAACTTTCACATCTTCCATGCTATTGTTTGCCATCTGTATCTGCCTTGCAAACTCCAGTTGAATTTGCAGAAACAGACCAGTGTACACCCTGATGAAGCTGTCGGCTGTGGCAGACCATGGGCGTGATTCTGTTGACGAGCCTCGCTCATCGGCCCTCCCCTGCCATTCAGTGGGAAAGCGAGTTCCTTCATCAGCTCAGCAGGTAGTTGTGGGGAGAGACTCACCGGGTGTGGACGCTGCTCTGGGTTCTGGGGCAGAGCGTGCTGCTCCCTCAGTGAAGACTGGGTCCCTGCCCTCATGGAGTTCACTTTCTAACGGGAGGAGCAAGGAGAAAAGCAAACTGCTGCATACATGTATGTACGTAAATATATGAGGGGGTGTGTGAGAGAGAGAGAGGGAGAGAAGCTGATGCATTCTGTGCCAGGATGCCAGGTGACCCTGAAGAGGACATCCAAAGCCAATGGGTGGGAAGGGCAGCTGCAGGGACAGCTCAGAGAACGCTCCCAGAAAGAAGGGAGACCTGAGGATGAGAAGGAGCCAGATGAAGCTCGGAAGAGAAGGGGCTGTTTGAGGCAGGAATGTCACACAGGGGCCCCAAGGTGCAGGGAGAGATCCCCGTCACTGTCCCCCAGCCCACCCCCTTGGTCAGCAAAGCCCTGTCTCTTGTCCAGGACCACCTCCTCCCATCCCCCCACCCCGCCCCCTTCACCCGTATAAGTCATGTTTCCAGCTTTGAGTTCTGGCTAGCAGAGATGCAGTTGTCAAGGTGGGTAATCCACGACAATCTTCTCCACAACTCTTTCTCTCCATCCCCCTGTCTGTAGATCAACCCTGTTAGGCTGTGTTGACACAGGTTTGTCCCCAGGAATCTTGCTCTTTCCCCCTCACAGATCATGCAGTTTGCATTTGATCATAGTGTCCTTCTAAACCTGGGCTTCTCAACCAGAGGGAAGGAAGATTACAGCCTCTGGTGTGCAGAGGCTGGGGTTGCTACTGAAGATCCTTCAGTGCACAGGATGACCCCCACAGTGAACATGGCCCCATGTCACCAGTACCAGGGTGGAGAAAGCCTATCTCTGTCATCCCTCTGGCTGCTGTGGGCAATATCCCCCTGGTTGCTCTGGATGAATATTTTTACAACTGAACTTTGGGTACAGTTTTGCCCCAGAGGCACATGGACACATGAGAGGGCCTTCATTTTGCAGTTCTGACTTGCTTTTCTGTGTCTGGCTGCCTCTGCTGGGCAGATCTGGACCCACAAAGAGCTGAAGGCAGCCACGTGGCCCACCCTCCAGGCTGCCTCTGCTTAAAACGATGTCTGGGAGAAGCCAGTCTAAAGGAAGGATTCATTCCCTTGTAAAGTTACAGAGTATTATGTCATTGCATGTCCACCCTGTTCTGGGAGAAAAATGGGCAGGCCCAGATCCCCTAGCAAGTGGTAACTGGTCCTCTGCAGTTCCTCTCAAAAGAAGCCAGTCTAAAGGAAGGATTCATTCCCTTGTAAAGTTGCAGAGTATTATGTCATTGCATGTCCACCCTGTTCTGGGAGAAAAATGGGCAGGCCCAGATCCCCTAGCAAGTGGTAACTGGTCCTCTGCAGTTCCTCTCAAACTGAGCAGGATTACTATGGCAACAGCGCATCATCGGTAGGGTAAAACTAACCTGTCTCACAGCGGTCTAGACCCAGCTCACGTTCCCTGTTAGTGGGTGAACAGACAAATGCTTGGTGAGTTCTTCTCTGGTTGAGAGGATGAGATGGTTAGACAGCCTCATCGACTCAATGGACATGAGTCTGAGCAAACTCCGGGAGACCGTGAAGGACAGGGAAGCCTGGCGTGCTTTGGTCCATGGGGTCGCAGAGTCAGACACAACTTAATGACTGAACAACCACCCCCACCTTCTCGGGTGCCTCCAGAAGAAAAACCTGCTAACCCTAGTCTAGGAAGCCCCTCGAAGTGGTTTACCCATATGAAACATTTGCCAGTGTTCTTCTCACCTATAAATCAGCAATTGCATGTGATTCAACCTAACACACTCATACAACCAGGCATTCTGTAGGGTAGGTGCTCAAGAATGCCTGTTGAAAGGGTGGGTCCGGGGATTAGTGGAACAGGAAAGCGCTGACTTCAGGGTCTCCTCACACAATCCATCCCCGCTGGAGAGGAGACCATGCTGTGTCTGCCTTCCCTCCTTTTAGGCGTGAGCTTCCCCAGAGCAGGTCTTCTTGGCAGGAGCTGCTCCTGGAGCCGTTCCATCAGTGGTCGGTGCCGGAGGCTGAGGGCCTGGGATACCGAGGCATTGCCCCGTCTCTGTGCCAGCCCCGGTCTCAGCTGGGGAACGGGCCTGACACGCAGTCAGTCCTGCTTCCTGGCGGAGTGAAAATCACTCCTGAGAGAAAGTGAATATTCATTTTCCCTTCTAGCTAAGTGATAAGTTAATCCTATTCATTCTTTTTCGTTCCCAAAATACCCAAGAGAATTTTTTATGGAAACTGCATGGATTGCCAGTGGTTCCAAAACTGTCCAGAAAAATAGCCTTTTCTTAGAAATGTCTGATATTTTGGATCTGGTAGAATAGAGAAACACAATAAGGTCAAGGATCACGATAGCTCCATGTGAATATTTCATTGCAGCCAGGCCTCTGTTGGGCCTTTCTTTAAGAAAACGCCACATATAAAAGGCAGACTTCCAGAATGTTTTCCTGGTGTGTGGCAATTCCATTTCAGAAGTTTCCATTGCCTCTTAGGAAGGTTCTGTTCTTTAAATTGAAAACTCAGGCATTTTTTAAAATGTAACTTCAATCACAAAAATTTGTGTTATTTATAGAAGATGAGAATCAGCCATAAAATTGTTGTGTCAATACAACTTCCTGTTGAGCATGCTACAATGTTATTTTGGAGAAGGCAATGGCACCCCACTCCAGTACTCTTGCCTGGCAAATCCCATGGACGGAGGAGCCTGGTAGTCTGCGGTCCATGGGGTCGCTACGAGTCGAACTCGACTGAGAGGCTTCACTTTCACTTTTCACTTTCATGCACTGGAGAAGGCAATGGCACCCCACTCCAGTGTTCTTGCCTGGAGAATCCCAGGGACAGGGGAGCCTGGTGGGCTGCCATCTATGGGGTTGCACAGAGTCAGACACGACTGAAGTGACTTAGCAGCAGCAGCAGCAATGTTATTTTGTATTGTCAACGGACTGGATGTGCCTGTGTATGTCTATGTGTGTGACAGACAGACACAGAGGGACCGTGATTTACAGATAAGTTAAACACCCACATCAGTAGCTTGGTCACAGTACCACCAGCAAGCAGACAAGTATAACTTTGCCAGAGATGCTGGCAGAGGCTGCTGGCTGCTGTCCCCATGTCTGCTTGCACGTAGTGTCAGAGCCTCAGAAGACGAGGCGCCCCTTCCTTCTGACCCAGCCATCATGCTGAAAGGTCGCTGCTGCGGGCCATATGCTGCATGTCCCCCATGACTCTGGGGGACAGGATTTTGATCCGGGGTCAGAGACGAGGCTTGACTACTTGGGGCTTTTTGTGTAGCAACGTTTTGTTAAAATATAGAGATAGGGAAAGGTTCTGACACAGACGTCAGAAGGGGACAGAAAGAGTGCCCCCTTGCTCGTTTTTAGCAAGGTGTTTTATGTCTGTTAGAAATCAGATAAGAGAGACACCTCAAGGCTGAGGGAGTTTCACCAGGCCTCTGGTCCACAATATGCAATTTTGAGATAGGATGGCATGAGGTGTGTCATCCCACCTCCCGCCCCCCGCCATAAAATAATTGACAGGAATACTGGTTTGTTGAGCCCTTATCAGCCCAAGGTTTGAGAAAAGAAAAAAAAGTTAGTCTTAGGTGGAACCATTTTGAAGAAAGGCAAATTGCAAAGCAAATACATAGTTTCAGTAACATAGCTTAAGAAAAACATATCCATAAGAAAAATACATGGGTTAGCTCAAGGCTCAATTCTGTGTCCTTAACACAGAGTTAAAAGAAGCCTCTTTTCATCTTGTGTAGAGAAGGAAAAAAAAGAAAACATCTGCCACGTGCAGTTTATTACCTCCTGCCACTTGGGAACCTCTGGCCTTCCTGCCTGTTACCCTCTCAGTGTTTTTAAAAATCAGACAGAGCATCTTCTAGATGTAGCTTCTCCTAACAGACCCAGGAGGAGGAGCTGCCACTGTTCGCCAAGGACACTACGCCACTCCGTGTCGCGAAACGTGACTCCCCTTACGAGGCCCAAGCTGTCCTTTCCCCCTCGGCCCCTGCCATGTGCGTTCATGCACACCAGCCCACTCTTGCAGTCCAGTTTCCCCTCACAGGAAACGGCCAGGGTGGTGGGAGGTAGATTAGTCGATGAAGTTGGAATCTGAACTGGGCATCCAGCCTGCAGTTTGTAGCTGAGGGCGCTGAGGGTCCGGGAGCTGCAGTGACATCCTCAGAGGCAGCTCCCGGATTCGCCGTCTGCTCCTCTCGCACATGGTGCTTTTGAGAAAGGGCAGCCCCATCTCTGCCAGGGCCTCAGAGCCGCCCGCCTTCTCATCATCAGGGGCTGCATCTGTGGAAAGATCGAGAACCAGTTCCCCTTTCCTCCTGTGGTCCTCCCACGGCTGGGGCTCTGTGGGAGGGAGGGATTCAAACCCCTTCAACACAGGCTCGAGACGCCACTGGCCTCCTCAACCTTTAGTCCTTCTCACCCCAACTGCAGGCGGATTTTCCAAAGAAAGCCTTGCCCTCCTTGCTCTGTACCAACCTAGTTTCTCAATTTTCATTCCTTGGCTGCCGTATGTAATAACACAACTTATCTACAAGATTAGTGTAATATTTGACTCCATTTCTTTTAAAATTTTGGAAAACTTGCTTCTCTTTCCTTTTCTTTTCTCTTGGCTGCGCTGTGCGGCTTAGGGGATCTCAGTTCCCCAAACAGGGATTGAAACTGTCCACGGCAATGAAAGCGCTGAGTCCCACCAGTTGTAATTGTTTAGTCTCTAAGTCATGTCTGACTCTTGTGACCCCATGGACTGTAGCCCGCCAGGCTCCTCTGTCCATGGGATTTCCCAGCCTAGAAGACTGGCGTGGGCTGCCATTTCCTTCTCCAGGGAATCTTCCTGACCCAGGGATCGAACACGCATCTCCTGCATTGGCAGGTGGGTTCTTTACCACTGAGCCACCCTAACTACTGCACCATCAGGGAATTCCCTGGAACGTTTTATTTTCCTCTGGGGAGATAGCAGAGGGGAGCATGGGGAAGCCACATAACTGTATCCTGGGCCCTTTTAGAGGCTAGGAAGCAGTACAAGATGGCAGGTCAGAGCCAGTATTCAAATCCCAGCTCTGCCTCTTACAGGTTGTGTGGTCACGGGCAGGTTACTTAACCCTCTTTGGGCTTCAGTTTCCTCATGTCCAGATGGAAAGATCACAATAGCATCTAGCAGATATTAAGCTCCCGGTAGATACTAGCCTCGTTGTTACCGTTGCTGGGAGAAGAGGCATTTGTGCCTGGTTGGTGAGAATCATGGAATGCATTTAACTGACTTCCTGTTTTCTTGCATTCAACTCAGGCAGCCCATAGATTGTATGCATTTTAAGACTTTTCAGAAAACATGCTTTTGCAAATGGGGGTTTCAGAGAGAAGAGCTTGGACAGCTTCCCCGAAAACTGTCAGACTGCCTCATTCCCGTGTGTGTAGAGCGGGGGCCCCCTCTGTGTCAGCGGGAGGCCCACCCATGTTGAAACCAGCAACTTTTTTTTTTTTTCCCAACACCTTCCCGTGCTGTCTAAACGTGCAGGGACACCCGGGCCCCAGGCCCCAGCCTCAGCAGCCCTCCTAGCAGAGGGGGAGAAGCTGCCCCGGATTTCACACGGCTGGTTGGCAGCGGGGAGGCCAGCAGAGCCAGTGGAATGCGTGCGGCTTTCAAATGTCGCATCTGTGGACTTGGTTGGCAGGCCCAGGCGGCGCACCACAATAAACCTGTCACACAGGCATTGAGTCACTGGGTCCTTTATTCCTCATCCCTGCGTTCTGCGGCCTTGTGTTCTCTTGCCAGCAGAGACTGGAACGTTCAGCCCCCAAACATGCCAGAAGCTCCATGTTTTTTTTAAAGCAACCATGCAGCTTGGCTAAGGAATGTGTGTCCCTGGGGGGTGCTTCCCTGCGGTACCGTCTCCCGAGCAGCCGCCCCCAGCACGCTTGAAGACGGGAGGTTAATTCCCTCCTGCCTCCCTGTGCTTCTCAGGATCCGGATCTTTGGGCCTGGGAACCTCTGCCCTGCTCACTGACCCTCCAGTCCCAGCAGCAGAGGCACAGCCAGAAGACCCCCTCCGCCTCCTCTCTGGGGCGTTACCTTGGAGTCCTGAGGCCCCGTGGGAAGGACCCCACAGTCCGAATCCTCCGCCGATGTGATCTCTGGCAGGAACCTTCTTCCCACCCACACCCCATCCTCAAGGGGCAGAAGGATATCTGTCTGTCCTCTCTCTGCCATCCCCCTCCCGGCCGCGGTATCAGAGGCTCAGGACACCACCCAGGAGACCAGCCTGCCTGCGATTTCTAGCAGACAGCTCCTCTTCTGCTGCTCCTTCCTAGGGAATTTTGGCTGAGGAATACAGATCCGGATGACGAGACTGGGCTCAGCAGAACCCCAGCAGACAAGGCGCCCGCACTCCTGAAGTTTGCAGGAGCAGGAGGAGGAGCAGGCTCATTTCAGAATCATTGCAGCCGGTGATGGCTGAAATGGGCTGGGCATGCCGGAAGGCCAGGGTTGGAGCACGTGGCTTCTCTCTGGAGAACCAACAGGCGGCTGAAGATCAGAGGGCCTGGAGGGTCGGTGTGCAAGCCTCAAGGGTGAGAGCAATCTAGGCCCCAGGAACAGCAGGTGCAAAGGCCCTGAGTGCTGACGGATCTCTCCTGCTCCTTCCATCAAGACACGCGCATCTTCCACCCGGAACCTACTCCCCGCTTCCCATCTCCCAGCCTCTTCTGTATACCAGAGGCAGAGAGTTATTTTGAGAACCCAACAACTTGGGACTGCCCCGATGGTCCAGTGGTTAAGAATCCACCTCAAAATGTAGGGGATATGGGTTCGATCCCTTCTTGGGGAACTGAGAACTCAGATGCTTTGGAACAACTAAGCCCACGTGTTGCAATTACTGAGCTAGTGCACTCCAGAGCCCAGGCACTGCAACTAGAGAGTCCAGACCCAGCGGTGAAAACTCCTGCATGACGCAACGAACACCAGAGGCAGCCAAATAAATAAATAAATGTCAGAACACACACACACGTATGCAACTATTTTTGCTTAAAATCGTCCAGGGGTGTCCCAGTGTTCCTGGGATGACATCCTAAATCTTGCATTCGGTCAGTGAGGCCCTGCTTGATCCTGCTTCCTTCTCTCACCCATGCGAAGCCCTCACCTGGCCTAGCTCCCGCCTCATTTCAGTTCAGTTCAGTTCAGTCGATCAGTCGAGTCCGACTCTTTGTGACCCCATGGACCGCAGCATGCCAGGCCTCCCTGTTCATCACCAACTCTCGGAGTTCACCCAAATTCATGTCCATTGAGTCAGTGATGCCATCCAACCATCTCATCCTCTGTCATCCCCTTCTCCTCCGGCCTTCAATCTTTCCCAGCATCAGGGTCTTTTCCAGTGAATCAGCTCTTCGCATCAGGTGGCCAAAGTATTGGTGTTTCAGCTTCAACATCAGTCCTTCCAATGAACACTCAGGACTGATCTCCTTTAGGACGGACTGGTTGGACCTCCTAGTCCCACCTATTTGCCCATTTGTGCTCAGCCTTCCCCGACCAGGGCCGTCCTCTCTGATCTGTTGACCGGACTGTCATTAGGTGGCTGCTGTTAACCTGAAAACCTTCCAGGTTTCTGACATCGAAACGGGCTTCAGGGGCAGGGGCTCTGGCCACTCTGCCTTCTGGGGGAGGAGACGCTGGTGCTTAAAAGGTGAAGTCCCAGCCTGACCTGCCGCCTCGCGGTGTAATGTTCTTTCTAGCTCTTTCCGCCACCTTTGGGATCACCATGATAACCCTAAACAGAAGTCCAGGCTTCTGATGCCCCAGTGGATTTCCAGCTGGCTCTCTGGAAAACCATCTCATCTGACTTCTAAACTACGTGATGGAGAGGTCTGCTTTCATCACCGGGCCCCACTGTGGCACCCTGGCTGGGAGATCGCGTGGGTGCGGAGGCTTTCTCTGCCTTGGAGATGGCACAAGTCAGCCTCCCTGAGCTGCTTCTTCCTCCCAGGGCTCCGGGTACCTGCACGTCCAGTGGGAGGTGGTGCTCAGGCTTCAGTCGATGGATTCCCATCATCCGGCCCTTCCTTTTGCCTATTGAGTCTCACATAGCCAGACCTTCTATCACCACGCTCTCCAAGATTCTTGCATGAAGCTGAAGCCACTGGTGGGCCTTGGCTTGAATGCCCTCACCACATCTTCCCCAGCTGTTTGCCCGCCTCCACGCCTTCTTTCTCTGCTGCTTTGGCCAGCGCCGCTCACCCGCCAGGTCTGAGCACTTTGCTGAATCCTAGTCACTTGTTGTACATAAACTGAGTGGATGGAGGCTGACACACAGACAGACACCCCCTCCTTAGACTGAGCTTCTCAGGAGCCAGGTCCTGTCCCATGACGACCTACAAACAAGAATAAATAGCAGTGGTAGCTGCCTTTGTATTTAGTATTGTGTGACACCAAGTCCTCCCTGTCAGCTTAGAGACTGGAGGGTGGGACCTGCCTCTCCACCTGGGTGTCACCAAGAGTGCCTTGCTTGGGAAGTGTCCAGGCTGAACAGTCCTGTTTCCACCCTGCTGTTCCGCAGGCTCACTCCTTCCTCCCTAGCTGGGCTGCAGGGAGAGGAACCCCCACCCCGCCCCAGTGTCCAGCCTCCCCACTACATGTGGCTTAGAACGGGGCACCAGCTGTGTCTGGGGAGGCACCAAGGTTGAAAGGATAAATCCACAGGAGAAGACCCTAGGCCAGGCAGTGAGCTTCTTAATCGTGAGACTTATTACTCATCAGTCTTATACCAACCTGAATACTATGTATTGATTCTGTGTTTGGTTTTCTGTCTCCCCTCCACTAGAATGGAAGCTCCATGAAAGCAGGGACCTGGGTGCCTCTCTGCCGTTGCTGACAAATGAGCAAGAGATGTCACGGGCTCAGGTGGTCTCTTGTGTTCTGGCGGGGTCAGTTGGCCAAGTTAGGAGAGACCGCAGGGGACCAGGCTGTTCTTAGACCCTTGTGAAGAAAGTTCCATTGCGGTGAGAAGTCCCCCACCTGTCCATGGACCACCCTGATCTGGTCTGGTGTCCAGAGCTGCCCCTGGACTGGGGTTTCCCTGGGACTGGTCAACCAAGGTCATTTGCAGAGGAGACCAGCTGCCTTGACCCAGCCTGGTTGCCACCGGCCCCCAGCAGTCTCCAGCTCCAAGGACAGGAGTCTCCTCTCAACTGGGCTATCTGGGAATGGACTAGGAGAGCCACGGGTTATGGACCACCCTCAGACCCGCTCTTTTACAAGCTCACAATTTCCTGGTGAGTCTGCATTTCCCAAGACAGCAAGAGCAAAAAGTTTTATTCCTGATGGCAGAAGTTTTATTCCTGATCTTCATCTGTCTCTGGACTCCGTTGTCCCATCCATAACATGAGGGCATCAAGCAGAGTGACCTTTCAAGCTCTAGCCCTGGTGCTGGAGTCAGGTGGTGGCAGTGTGGTCTCCGGGCACGAAGCATCAGAGGTTCTCTGGGCTCTGGCGTGTGGATGACCTCAGAGGATGGCATTCTGTGGGCACGGCCATCACGTCTCCTTGGTCAAGTGCCCCAAGTGACCTGCCTGGGGCTGCATTCGGTCCAGTGGTTGTGGCCACCCTCATCCTGCATGTGCCTGGACAGACCTGGTTTCTGAATCTCGCTCCCTTTCCACACCAGGCACCTTGCTTCCAGGCAAGCTTCCCTCTCGTGGCGTGGTCCTCACTCTTGGCTGCACGTCAGAACCACTTGAAAGCTTCTCAAGTTATGGACACCCGGTTGCACCCCATCCAGTAGGATTTGATGGATCTGGGGTACAGCAGGGACACTGGGCTTTTTAAAGTCTCCTTAGAAAAAAAAAGAAGAAAAAAAAAGTCTCCTTAGGTGGTTCTGAGCTTCCCTGGTAGCTCAGCTGGTAAAGAATCCACCTGCAATGCAGGAGACCTGGGTTCGATCCCTGGTTGGGAAGATCCCCTGGAGAAGGGAACAGTTACCTACTCCAGTATTCTGTCCTGGAGAAGTCCATGGACAGAGGAGCCTGGCGGGCTACAGTCCATGGGGTCGAAAAGAGTCAGACACGACTGAGCGACTTTCAGTTTCACTTCTTCAGTGATTCTGATGTGCAGCCAAACTCAAGAGCCACGACCCATCTCCGTCCTCCATGCAGCTGCTGCAGTGACCCTCCCAAAATACAGCCAGACCTTCCTGAGCTCCCTAACCAAAGACGAAAATGCAGCCACTGGGCTTCCCTGGTGGTCCAGGGGTTAAGAATCGACCTGCCATGCAGGAGACATGGGTTTGGTTATCCAGGATGATTCCACACCCTATGGAGAAACTGAGCCCTGCCACAACTGCTGAGTCTCCGCACCCTGGGGCCCGTGCTTGGCAACAAGAGGAGCCACCACTGCGAGAGGCGTGTGCCTCACAATGAGGAGAAGGCTCCCCGCAGCTGGAGAGAGCCCACAGAGCAACCGCCCCCCCCAACAAAATGCAGCTGCCTCCCTCTGTCATTCAAAGCCCCTGGACCATACCTCCCCGCTTATTAGGGGCTGAAATGTGTCTCCAAAATGCACGTGTTGAAGCTCGTACCCTTATTCTTCATGCCTCAGAATATGACTGTATTTGGAGATGGGGCCTTTAAAGGGTCATTAAGATGTGGCCATCAGCATGGGCCCTCATACAATCTGACTGCTGTCCTTAATAAGAAAAGGACTTTGGGGCACAGAGTCGCCAGGGATGAGGGCACACAGAGGGAAGTCCACGTGAGGACGCAGGGAGACGATGGCTGGCCAAGACTTGCTCACGTCTTGATCTTGGACTTCCAGCCTCCAGACTTGTGGGACAACACACGTCTGTTGTCTAAGCCGCCACATCTTTGTTCCAGTAGTCCGGCTGACTGACGCATCACCCTTCCACCAAGGCAAGAGGCAGAGTGATCAGGACTGAGAACACGGGGGCGGATTCCCTCTGCCTTTTATTATCGGAGGCTCTGCCAAGTTCCTTAACGTCTCTGTGCCTCTGTTTCCCTGCCTGTTCAATGGTGAATACCAGCTGGAGCTACCACATGGGATTATTGGGGAGGATTCCATGAGTCCGTGAACTGTGCTTCGAACCATGTGGCTCAGAGTAGCCTCCCTGCTAACTTTTTTTCCCCCTTCGCATCCCAGCCTCTGCTTCCCTCTTCCTCACCTGCCTCCTGGCCCCACCACACCACGCTTACCCTTGTTTTCTCTGACAGCTCCCTCTCTGCATTCCCTCACTCCTACCCACCCATGTTTTTGCCCAGTGAAGCCCAACTTGAATTCCTCCTCCTCTGAAAAATATTCCTAGATCCCTCTAAGCAAAACCACAGCCTCCTCCATCATACTGCAATAAAAGTGTGTTTGTCTGTCCAGCACCTTAATCTGCCTTGTGTACCCAAAGGGTTTACTTACGGTGGCTAGGAAGGACCCCTAAAGGCTTCCCAGGTGGCTCAGCAGTAAAGAATCCACCTGGCAATGCAGGAGAGGCAGGAGACGTGGGTTCGACCCCAGGGTCAGGAAGATGCCTGGAGGAGGAAATTGCAACCTACTCCAGTATTCTTGCCTGGAAAATCCCAGGGACAGGGGAGCCTGGCTGGCTGTCATCCATGGGGTCACAAAAGGGTAAGACTCGACTTAACAACTAAACAACGACAACACCAAGGACCCCTAAAATACTGCATGATGGCGCACATTGCAAGCAGGAACTCAGAAAGAAAGAAAAACAAGGATGGTGACATTAAAGGGTCCAGGAATGAGCTAACAAGTGCAGACCGTGGGGCGCTTGACACTGTGCCAGGAATTCCAGCTTTAGTTATAAAGTTATGACTGATATGCCTTTGATTAAAAAAAAAATGTAAAGTTCTTCTTGATGCAAAATAAAGAGATGACTTATCCCTGAGAGTAATTTGATGTTCACTGCTTCTCAACAGTCATGAAACTGCCTAGCAGCCCACGGAGATGGATTCTCCTTCTTGGGAGAAAATTAAGCTTATCTGGACACCACGGTGGGACTTTTAAGATTCTGGATTGTGACTGAATGCAGCTGAGTCGAAGGCCGGATACCCAGGACTGGCTGGAGAGGGGTGCCTGATTGCAGCTAGACATATCCCAGGGGGCTTTGGTGCCAGTGAGTGGAATTCTCCCCAACTCTCACTACAGGCCTCCGTGCCCACCTGCCATCTCTAGACCCCCCCATAAGAATCCAGTCTTAGGGATTTGCATCTCTGAGGTCTCAGGCGTGGTGACAGGTGCATGGTGCCCTCGACGAGATGACTGCACATCGACAAAGATCAGAGTGTGGATGAGATGGATCAGCTACTAGTGGACCAAGGCTCCCACAGGACGAATACCTGTCTTACTTCCTTCATCACTGAATCCCAGCATCAAGCACAGTTACGGTCATAGCACGAATGCATAAATGCAGTCAAAGCTATGGTTTTTCCAGTAGTCATGTACGGAAATGTGAGAGTTGGACCATAAATAAGGCTGATCGCCAAAGAATTGATGCTGGAGAAGACTCTTGAGAGTCCCTTGAACTGCAAGGAGATCCAACCAGTCCATCCTAAAGGAAATCAGTCCTGAATGTTCATTGGGAGGACTGACGCTGAAGTTCCAATACTTTGGCTACCTGATTCCAAGAGCTGACTCATTGGGAAAGACCTTCATGCTAGGAAAGATTGAAGGCAAAAGGAGAAGGGAACGACAGAGGATGAGATGGTTGGATAGCATCACTCACTCAATGGACATGAATTTGAGCAAACCCTGAGAGATAGTGAAAGACAAGGAAGCCTGGTGTACTGTAGTCCATGGGGTCACAAATTGTTGAACGTGACTTAGTGACTGAACGCATACACATAAGAGGACAGGTTAGACAGGAGGGGGTTCAGACATCAGCTGCAGGGCGAGGAAAAAAGGCTTTGACCACAGAGTCTTCCTTTTGACCCATCCATTGTGGGCTTCATCTGCCTTTCCTACATGACAGGCTGCCTCACACATACCACTGTGCCCTGGAGGTGGAGGACATTAGATTAGATTCATTTTCCCAGGAGGATCCAGGGTAGCCTTGAGGAGAGTAAGCTCACACCTGGCAGGAGATACCCAGGCCACAGAGTTTCCACTTCCTATACTCAGGCCAACCCTGGAGAAGCAGTCTGTGGGAACCTGGTTAGCATGGATCCCCCTGACCCTGGGGCCATTTATTTATGTTTTTAATTAATTTTTTTTAAGTGGGGAGGGTGGGCTTCCCTAGTAGTTCAGACGGTAAAGAATCCACCTGCAATGTGGGAGACCTGGGTTTGAGCCCTGGAGAAGGGAAGAGCTACCCACTCCAGCATTCTTGCCTGGAGAATTCTGTGGACAGAGGAGCCTGGCAGGCTATAGTCCGTGGGGTCACAAATAGCAGTTTATTTATTATTATTATTATTATTATTATTTTTAAAAGTTTTTTGGCTTTGTCATGTGGCATGTGGGATCTCAGTCCCCTGACCAGGCATCAAACCCACACACCCTGCATTGGAACCACAAAGTCTTAACCACTGGACCACCAGGGAAATTCCCTGGGGCCATTTAGCCAGAGGATTTGGGCTGAAGGTCTTCAGATATATCGATAGATCCTTTCCCTTAAAGATGAAAAACCAGGGCCCAAGCTTCCATATTGTTCTTTTCTCGATCCCTCTGGCATTACGACCGCTTTAATCCACTTCCCACTTCATCTACTTCCTACCCTCCCCTCGCCCCCCGCTTATCTTCTGCAGCATCTCTACATCTACCTGGCACTCCGGCCCCATGTCCCAGCATAATGGCCCCCTCCTCCCCGGCTATATAGAAACCTGGCGTAGTTATGGTCAGGTCCTCGTAGAACCTTCCTCTAACAGGATAGAGAGCATCTACTTTTCTGAGTTCCTGCAGCCTCCACCATCGGCACAGCCTACAGACCATTCTTTATTGCTTGCTATTTTATATTTAATTTTCACATCAAGTTTCCCCCAGAACTGTGAGTTTCCTTGAGGACAAGGACATTGCCTTGCTTATTTCTGTGTCTCTTGGACTTCAAGGGGAATTTAATGCATATTTATTGACCGTCTCATAGTATATTTTGGCCTGCTCATAACAGGAATGAGGCCTGTTTGTTTGTTTTGCTCTGTGGCCAGCTTGCTGTGGGGCCTGGTTTGGTTTTAAAAATTCTGGTCCCTGTTGGAAAAGGAAGTCGAATAATTGGGGTTCTGGAGAGAGCAACTCTCGCTTTTTACCCTTCTGTGTCTTTTGAACTGTTTACAATAAGCATATGTTCATGCATTACTTTTGTAATAAAGCAATTTATTTAGATTATGTTGTCCCTGTGAACAATGTCCCATTGAAGGGACAAGATGATCTTTGGGGGTAAGATACTTTTCTCTAGTATTCCAGACTTAAATCCTTTCTGGGAGGCGGGGGGCGGGGGGGCATTATGGTTCTCTCTGTTCTGCAAATGTGTGTAACTGCATGAAGCTATAAGGGACAGCACATAGATTAGGAATTTTATGTGGGTTGTAATTGGGGATCATTTCTAACTGCCTGAAGTCATTTGCAATATTATTTCAGCTGTGAGTGGATTCTAGTTAGTTATAAGAGTCCCTCCATCACACTGAGATGTCCATGGAATTTATTTGCTGTGTTTTACCCTCTCATTTTTCACTGGGAAAGGAAGTCAGCGCAGAATGTTTATTCTGGTTCCCAAAAGAGAGAAAGACCATGTCCCTCCACCCCTAAAGAAAACCCTCTCATTTGAAATGTCCTTTCCACTTACCCTACTCTGAATAATGGCTTGCTTTTTAAGCTCTCTTGTTTTTCTAAATATTAAAATTTCAAAGGAAGGATATTTTTGAGTTCAAAGCGCCTGTTTCAAGTCTTAAATGGTTTTCTTGGCCTGGCATTCACCAGAAAGAATTTTTAAAACAGTATCCTATAGGTTGGTTCAGTAGCTGAAATGACTGTTCCAAGCCAGCATTGTTGGCACATAATGCTGAGATGAATCTCCACCCCACACCCAGATCTTTACTATTCATTGTGTTCTGGGTCCTAGAGAGGTCATCTGGACCATCCCTCTCTCTCCAGGCAGGCTAGTAGTGGGGGGCAGTGAAGGGTGGGATTTGTTGGGGCCAATAGACCAGACTCACACAGCACTGACCTCCCAAACTTCTCGGCCTGTTGGGTGGGTTGACTGAAGGCTGGAGCTGCCTGGAGTAGGAGGCCATACAGTCTTTTCATGCCCTCTGACCCCATGAGTAGGAGATGGTCAGTTCACCCTGAATTGGCCCGGGCAGCTGGGACTCTTAGACCAATGGCCCAAATCCACCCTGGACTTCCTACTGTTTCCTGGCTCTGAGCTTCTTCCAAACCACACTGTGTAAAACTTGAAGATTCAGAAGAATGAATTGCTGAAATCCAAAGCAAGCCAGTCCCTGTCATCTTCCCCACTGGTTCTTACGTCTGGCTCCTCAGTCATTCTGTGTGTCTCGGGTCGCTTGCCCCATTCTTGCTGCAGAGTTGTCAGTTTCTAGGAACGCCATCATTTCTCAGTGGAGCGCTATAGACGTCTGAGGTGAGCCCTTCTCTGTCCCGTATATTACCAGTCATCTGCCCTGGTTCAGTCCAGTCATTACGACAACCAAGAATTCATTCCAGCCTGGAGTTTGAGGGTGGGTGCAGTGCAACCCTCAACCTGGTGGGGAGGAATACTGCCTTCAGCCTGTGGGGGGCAGTACCATCTTCAGCCTGTGGGGGGCAGTACCATCTTCAGCCTGTAGGGGGTCAGTACCAGCTTTAGGGGGCAGTACCACCTTCAGCCTGTGGGGGGCAGTACCATCTTTAGGGGGCAGTACCATCTTCAGCCTGTGGGGGACAGTACCAGTTTCAGCCTGTGGGGGGCAGTACCATCTTCAGCCTGTGGGGGGCAGTACCATCTTCAGCCTGTGGGGGGGCAGTACCAGCTTTAGGGGGCAGTACCACCTTCAGCCTGTCGGGGGCAGTACCAGTTTCAGCCTGGGGGGGCAGTACCACCTTCAGCCTGGGGGGGCAGTACCATCTTTAGGGGGCAGTACCACCTTCAGCCTAGTGGGGGGCAGTACCACCTTCAGCCTGTGGGGGGCAGTACCATCTTTAGGGGGCAGTACCATCTTCAGCCTGTCGGGGACAGTACCAGTTTCAGCCTGTGGAGCAGTACCACCTTCAGCCTGTGGGAGGCAGTACCAGTTTCAGCCTGTCGGGGGCAGTACCATCTTCAGCCTGTCGGAGAGAGTACCCTCTTCAGCCTGGGGAGGGCACTACCCCTAGCTGAAGACCCTGAGTTCATAGCTATATGTTCTGAGGGTTAGGCATTTCTCCTCTTGCATCTTGAATTCCCAGCACCCGGCACAGTCAGTGCCAGACTTGTGTTGCTGCTGAGTCACTTCAGTCGTGTCCGACTCTGTGTGACCCCATAGACAGCAGCCCACCAGGCTCCCCCGTCCTTGGGATTCTCCAGGCAAGAACACTGGAGTGGGTTGCCATTTCCTTCTCCAATGCATGAAAGTGAAAAATGAAAGTGAAGTCGCTCAGTCGTGTCCCACTCTTAGCGACCCCATGGACTGCAGCCTACCAGGCTCCTCCGTCCATGGGATTTTCCAGCCAAGAGTACTGGAGTGGGGTGCCATTGACTTGTGTTAGGATATCGTAAATATTTGTCAAATGAATGAGAATGAAATCCATGAACAAGCTTCAAGAAGATCTGTGAATCCTGTAAAACAGTGTGCAGAATGGGTCTGTATATTGTGTGCATTGTATCCATATGTTTTCCTGGGGGTAAGGATTCTAGCATTCACCAGATTCTCCAAGGGAAATTGTGATCTACACGGATGTTGGGGTGACTGGTCTAACCAGTGTCCACTACCAGGCTCATGTTTGAATCCCTACAAATGGCCTTGCACAGTGGGTGTGAGCTGAGCTTTAGAGCTACTGGTCCATACCATGATCCTGATACCCTTGCTGAAAGAAATGTCCTGAGAATTGCAGGGGAGACTGCTCCCCTAAGTTCATACATCTCTGTAGTGCAAGGTCGGTATTCTATCCTTTAACAAGAAATGACCTTGAAGCTGGGCACTTGGACTCCCCGACAGGAAAGTTTGGTGAGAAGAAGACAGGAGGGAGATATTTTCCTCCCAAACTCAGGAGTGTTTTTTGGGTGGCTTTCTTAATGAAAGACAAAGAAACTGGTGATATCACTCAGCTTCCTGTAAGCTGGGGCTCATGCAGCAGCTCGGCAGAGGGCAGCTGAGCCCAGCAAGGGAGCAATCATGATTCGCTTCCTTCCTGAGAATTCACTGTCGATGCAATTGTTTAAATAAAACATGACGTGCTGAGGCAGGAAGGACAGCTGGGCTGAGTTGGTGGCTGAGCAGAGGGCTCAAGGTCCAGAAGCATCTGCAGACCTAAGCAAAGGTTCATACTCAGCCCGTGGCCCTGTGGAACTGTAGTTTGGCTGCACTGTGGTGGCTTTGTATGAGGTCTCGGATGGAAGGGTGTGGCAGGTGTTAACATGATGATGGCTGATCCCTGAGGCTTTCCCAGCATCAATCTGCCCATCTTGGGATTGTCCTATCCTAGGAAGAGATGCTCTAGGATTCTAGAAAGGGAAGTTGGCCAGGGGAGGGGACAAAACTGAAACCTGGAGTTGCCCGAGATTGACTCTGAACTCAGAGTCAATCTCAGGCACAATGAAGCGTTTACCAAGAAGTCTATGATGTCATTCGCCCCAGAAAGATCATTCTTTTTGAAGTAGCTTCCAGCATCTGGACTAGATCAGTCATGAACCTAGAAACTCCTTCAGGGGAAGATGGAAGCTGAGGAACTAGAGTTCAGAGCAGGCTTCTCAAACCATGTGTGTGTTATTCAGTCGTGTCTGACTCTTTGCAACCTCATGGACTGTAGCCCACTAGGCTCCTCTGACCATGGGATTCTCTTGGCAAGAATACTGACGTGGCTTGCCATTACCTTCTCCAGGGGATCTTCCCAACCTGGGGTTCAAACCTGGGTCTCCCACATCGCAGGCAGAGTCTTTACAGTCTGAGCTGCCAGGGAAGCCCTCTCAAACTTTAGTGTCCCTAAAAAGTCACCCAGAGAACTTGTTAAATCAGACTCCTGGGCCCTGATTCCACAGTCAATTCAGCAGAAGCCTGAGAATCTGCATTTCTCATAAGCTCTTAGGTACTACTGCTGGCCTGGGGACCCCACTTTGAGAACCACTGGTGTCCAGTGGCGGGGTTTCACGCTGTGCTCCACGCTGCCCCCTTGTGGGAGAGGGAGGGATGAGAACAGCGAGTGAATGGGGCTCCACGCCCTCACCCCCAACTACACCTAAGACCCCTCCCAGTCTTCTTTACAAATCTGGTTTCTGTGATTGAAAAAAGAAACCCTTGATAAAAAGAAGGAGGGTGGGGGAATCCTGACCTGGAAGAGGTGGGTCCAGACCTGCATGGGGGGTACCCCAGAGAATCGAGCTTCCCCACCCCACATTCCAGTGTGCCCAAGTCAGGGGGCAGCCTCTAACTATAACCTGAGAACGTTCAAAGCAGACAAACCCCAATAACCAGCTAAGTGAGTAGAAACCAAGGCAGGCATCACCTGTTGTGCCTGCCCGCCCCACCCCCACCCCCCCGCAGGGCCACAGAACCCACTCCCTGGGCACCGTGGCCACAGTTGCACCCGGCTGCACCCAGCGGGGTTCCCAGTCTGTCTGCATGCTAGCCGCCCCAGTCCCGTGGGTGCAGGGCTGCAGCCTGGTCCAGGAGAGTTTGCCCAGCGGTGTCTGGATGTGCCCACATTGGCCCTGTCCCCAGGCCCCTTGGGAACCTCGGCATAGCCACCTCATCCTCCATAAACCAGACCTGAGATAACCATCTGCCCCACTGTAGCTGGGACCCAACAGCAGTGATCTGAGGTAGGAGCCCAGGCGCTGATCACAGTGTCAGGGTCCTGGCTTGGCTTCACCATCATCACCCTGCTGACAGAGTTTGGGTGAGGCAACCTCTCGAAGCCTCAGTTTCCCCATCTGTAAAATGGAAATAACTGTAGGGTCTAAGTGAGCGTTAAACACAGCTGTCAGGATCCAGCTCCTGGGACAGCACCTGGCATGGAGGGAGCCCTCGGGAAGCGTCAGCCAGCTGTCACTACGGCTTCTCACTCTGCACACTCAGCGGTTCTGCTGAAGCAGGCGTGCACCGTCTGTGTTAGCTTCCTGCGGCTCTGTAACAGATGACCACAAACTTACTGTTCACTCGCTCAGTCGTGTCTGACTCCTTACGACCCCATGGACTGCAGCACACCAGGCCTCCCTGCTCTTCACTGTCTCCCAGAGTCTGCTCAGACTCATGTCCATTGAGTCGGTGATGCCATCCAACCATCTCATCCTGTCGCCCCCTTCCCCTCCTGCCCTCAATCTTTCCCAGCATCAGGGTCTTTTCCAACTTCATGAACAGTATGAAAAGGCAAAAAGAGATGCCCACAAACTGGGTGGGCTTAAAACAACAGAGGTTCATTTTGTCCTAGTTCTCAGCAGGCGTGGGCAGGGCCACGTTCCTCTGAAGGCTTCAGAGGGGAGTGAGCTTCATGCCCTTCCCTGAGCTTCTGATGCTGCCAGCAATGCCTGCGTTCCTTGGCTTGTAGACGCGTCACTCTAGTCTCTGCCTCTGTTGTCACGTGGCGTTCCTGTCTGTCTCTGTGTCCACAAGAACAACAGCCATATTGACTTAGGTCCTGCCCCAACTGAATATGACTTCATCTTTTTTTTTTTTAATGTTAATTATTTTTTGGTCACATCACATGGCATGCACTGATCTTAGTTCCCCAGCCAGGGACTGAACCCAGGCCCCCTGCAATGGAAGTACAGAGTCGTAACCACTGGCCTGCCCTGTGGAGTCTTGAGTGTGACTCCATCTTAATTTGATTGCATCTGGAGGCCCTGTTTCCAAATTAGCTCACCTTCACAAGTGCTGGTGTAGGACTTGGACCGATCTGTTCAGGGGACAACGACGGTCCCCCCGGCCCGAGGCTGCAGGGCCCTGGGGAACCTTCCCTGGGAAGCTCCCCAGGCCTGGACTGAATGCTCCCATGGTTGTGTTTTGCAGGGTGTTCAGACTTACACCTCTTGGATATGCTGACCCCAACTGAGAGAAAGAGACAGGGGTACATCCACGAGCTCATTGTCACAGAGGAGAACTACGTGAATGACCTGCAGCTGGTCACAGAGGTGAGGGCGGCTGGGGGTGCGGGCGGGGGGCTGGGGTCCCTGTCAAGGAGGCGGAGTCCTCCTTCCCAGGCTGAGAAGCTCTCAGGTGTCTGGGAACCTCTGGACAGGATGTCACGTAGGAGATGCTTTCCCGAGAGAAGAGGGTTCCTTCTCATCCATGGCCAACTGGGAGTTCTGTCCACAGAGGGGGCAGGGGTCCCTCAAGCCCGTGAGGAGGCCTGGGGCGGGACACGCGGGCGGTGAGGTGGGCGTCGGGGCCCCACTCAGACAACTTGCCACCAACTACCTGAGGCCACGGAGCGCCACCTCCCAGCCCTTGGCAGTGGCATTTCAACGCGGCGGCCGGGGGGCTGCTAGCTTGAGTTATTCCTCATGCCGCCCATCACTCCCAAGAAGGGTCTGTGAAAGGGAATGAAGATGCTTCCTCCCCAGGGCCTCCTGCACACACCCCTGACCCCGTCTGGGACAATGCCTCATTTTAGCTTTCCTCCCAGGGAACTCTTGACAGGCCTAGGCTGCCTGGTCCAGGCGGATGAGAAGATGCAGAGTTGGGAACCCCCTGCGTTTCGGGAAGCTTTTGGTCCAGACATGTGGGACGTTGGCATGTTAGGGGTCGGGGGCTTGCCGAACTGGGTGTCCAGGTGCCCCTATAGTCTGCGAAGTACTGTGAGAGTGTGGGAACCACACCCCCACCCCCAACAGTCATGAAACCGTCTGCCCTGATCATCTCCTCCTTACTAACCTGGGAAGACAAGGCTCGCTGACCCAGTGTGGAGTGGTCCTGGACGCAGGGTGGGTTGATGGCCCCCAAGGCCATCATGAGTGCTTAGGAAGCACTGGGATGAAAAGCACCGCTTTCTCAAGACACGGGACCGTCACTAAGAGTCTCGGGTGCCGAGGGTGTGAGTGTCACGCCCTTAAATGTGGCATATTGTGCGTGGCCTGGTGGAGGCCCGGTTCAACATCAGCTTGAGGACCCATGAAGGGTAGGGGCTCCCGGGGATCAGCCTCAGTCCAGCCAAGTTTATTTCAAAGACAGGCTGAAGTAAACTAAGGTCCCTAAAAAACTAGGTCCCTAAGGAACCTTCCAGTGAGTGGCCTGCCTCCAGCGGTAACAACCACCTCTCTCTAGGCAGGGGGCTTGCCATGGGGGGGCTCAGCTGAGATCCGTGATACACTGCGAGTGGCCCACCCCTTCGAGGCTAGGCCTGGAGCCCAGGAGAGGAGCTGTGCCCCCTCGGGGCTAGGCCTGTACCCCCTGGCTCTGCCCGAGGTCCAGCCTCAGCTGTGGGCAGAGCCGTGGGGTCCATCCCGTCCCCAAGGCTGCTGGGTGGAGGCTCTGCTCCCTGGGAGCTCCAGAGTCTTGTCTGGGCCGTAGATGCTGGGCCAGGAATGTGTGAGCCACCCCCCACCAACCCCAGGGCATCTCTCAACCCCCACGTCTGGCCCGTGGCCAGCTGGGAGAGCATGAGTGCCTTTGTCCAGAGCCCCCAGCTGATTCCCTGCCAAGTTCAGGCCCGTCCTCCAGAGTTTAGTGGGCCTCCTTGTAAACCTGTGCATGGACCCGATGGGGAACCCCGGCCCCATGCCCCCCGCAGCAGAAGGGGGACCACTTGCTTCAGAAACTCGGCAGCTTCTGAGCCCCCGAGCAGGGCTGCAGACACCTCGGGCCTTCCCGTTGCTCCGAACAGACCGGTGCATTGCGTGTGTTTGAATTTCAAGCTAACTGTTTGCTTTCTGAACTGCTTCGTTTTCTGCATCTGTAGATCTTTCAGAAACCCCTGATGGAGTCTGAGCTGCTGACAGAAAAAGAGGGTGCTATGATTTTTGTTAACTGGAAGGAGCTGATTATGTGTAATATCAAACTACTGAAGTAAGCCTCTCCTTTCTAACCCCACCTGGCTTCGCGCTCACACACTAGCACCCCTGCGTGGCTTCATGCGTGTGTCCTGTCTGTGCATGCCCGCTGCGTGTCTCCCTACCCCTCTTCCTCATTTCCGCTCACATGCTCCATCTCTCTTTCTCGCCTTGATGCCTTCTAGAATCACAGTCCCAGTTCTCCCTGGGGAGGTTGGATTGCCTGGGTCTCCCAGTTCCTGCTTTTACCGTGGTTCTAGAGTGAACAGAGAAGGGCTGATCCTGGGTCCTGATCCCTGACCGGCCCCACCCGGGGTGGGGGGCAGCCCCCATGCCTTCCCTCAGACCCAGGATCCACAGGGGGGCACGTTGGTCTCTTGGGACTTTCTTGCCTCCTGAAGACGGGAATCAGTGGGACCATCCATGGCCATGGTCCACAGTGGTTCTCAGGATGTCCCTCTGAGATGCTGTCCTGAAGCAGTGGCTATTTTATTCATATTTCAGTTCCCAGTTGCAGCTGCGGGCCCAGGGAGAAACACTGGGCCAGGAGTCTAGAGACCTGGGCTTGGAGCCCTTCTCACTGCCCTGCCTCAGTTTCCCCACCTGTAAAAGGAAGGTATTGGATTGTACCATCCAATCCCTAAAAAAAAAAACCCTCCAATTTCTGTCCACCAGGCCCTCAGTATAGCATCACTTGCTAGAACACAGATTAGGTCCACAGTGATCCTGTGATCCCAGGGGCAGCACCCAGGCCCTGGGAACTGGTGGTTCCTCCTGATCTTTAGGTTCGTGTAAACGGGAAGCAGCTCTTTCCTGGATGTGGCCCCTGGGATTTGCTAGAGTGATTTCAGGTCTCCACTGTGAGTGTGTTTGGGGGTGGATGAAGGAAGAGAGGTGTGGCGAGGTGGACATGAAGCCAAAGCATAACATCCTCTCTCTGTACGTTCCAGAAGACAAGTAATCAAAGATGATGGAATGAGGATGGTTTAGAGGAGTAGTTCCATTCATCTCCCTTGAGAAAGACGCTGCAGGGTCTCCTAGCATAGATCTGGGTCGGATTCTTGGGCTCACACCCTTGCCGTCACCTGTGCCCCCGAGCCTCAGAGTGCTCATCTGTAAAGTGAGGTAGCAACCACCACGCAGGGTTCTCATTAAGGAGCATTTAGACTCCAAGTGCCTGGTCCATACAAGTGCTGGGCTCGGGCCCTGGGTGCGCTGAGCACCCACTCTTGCCTTTGGAGAGAGGCTGCCTTGTCACTTGGGGGCAGGTGGGCTCATTAATCCCTGAACCTACAAGTACTAAACCTAAAGGGCAGGAGACGAGTTGTTTTGAAACACACGCACAGACCTTCTATGGGAAACACACCTACATGGTAACACCACTTTCTTGGGTGAGTGTGTGAGGTGGGGTCCGCAGGGTCCCCCTTGCTTTTCTGTTGTCTTCGCACTTTAACCCTCCCTCCTGCTCCTGACAGGGAGCCACGGGCCCCTTTCTTGAGCTCTTCAAGGCCAGGCCCGCTTGCCCCCTCCTCCTAGCACCGACGCGCTCCACAGCCCCAGAGGTAGGAATCTAGAGCACTCTGGCTGCTGTGGAAACAAGGCTCAGAGAGGCTGAGTGACTTGTCCAAGGTCACACAGAAGGTGATCAGGGCTCCGGGCTGCTCTGTGGATGACACTCAGGGCCTACTAGGGGTTCCACCCGGCTCTACCCTCGATGGAAAGCAGGTGACACCAGGAGGCAGGCATCTCAATTTTTCATCTGGGCTTCAGCACCTTCTAGCTCATTCTGGGCAGTTATCTCAGGCAGGTAACTCCCCAACCCTTTGTTTCAGAAGCTGTAGGATTGCAGTCAGAGCATCTGCCCGGTCTAGCATGCAGGGTTATTCCAGGGAGCAAGTAGATTAGGTGTACAATTGGCACTCTGCCAATTATGGCCCCACCGGGCACCACCTTCTACCATCTCTGATGACCTGATTGGTTAGTTTGGCTAAGCTTTTTATCTTCCAGATAAAATATTAATACCTGTATTTAGCAAGAGCTTTCTGGGGACCTGATTTCCTTCTTTCTTTCTTCTCTTCTTTTTCCCCTTTGCAGCATCTTATTATGAAAAGTTTTCAGACATACCAGGAAAAATGGAAAGAATTGTATGGTGAGCGCCCATATTGTAGATTATACAATTTCACTGCATAGACTTAACGTCTTTGTGCAAAGGACTAATCCCAGCAATGGGAAGATTTAGGGCTTCTGGCACGATGGAAGAGGGAGGCATTTGAGGATGAAGAGAATTTAAGGCAGTGGCTCAGATAGTAAAGAATCTACCTTCTATGTGGTAGACCCAGTTTCAGTCCCTGGGTTGGGAAGATCTCCTGGAGAAAGTGAAGCTGCTCAGTCATGTCCTGACTCTTTGTGACCCTGTGGACCGTAGCCTGCCAGGTTCTGCTGTCCATGGGGATTCTCCAGGCAAGAATACTGGAGTGGGTTGCTGTTTCCTTCTCCAGGGGATCTTCCCGATCCAGGGATCGAACCTGGGTCTCCTGCATTGCAGTTAGACTGTTCACCCTCTGAGTCACCAGGAGGGAATGGATACCGACTCCAGTATTCTTGCCTGGAGAATTCCATGGACAGAGGAGCCTGGTGGGCTGCAGTCCAAGGGGTCGAAAAGAGTTGGGCACAACTGAGCGACCAACACTTTGATATTCATTCCCGGGAGGGCTGCAGTGGACAGCCACTTATGTGCCACTCCTGATCTAAGGGCCAGCGACAACTTGTACTTAAAGGGGGACATAGGGTTTATCAAACAGATAAATAAGAAACAAACATAATGAACATAAAAGGGAGCTACCTGGGGCTCTCAGACTTCTTACTAATGCTGCTTCTGGGCTCTTTTACCTGTGAGCAGAGAGCTGAGAAATTTGCCTTCAAAAGCAGAGTAGGACAGAAGAATCTAGAACATTTTACAATTAAGAGCTAGATGCAGACCTTTAGGAGTGGCTATTAGAAAAGATAGGAGAAGGGATGCAGGAGTGAGATAGGGCATGTGGGACCAAGTGCTGGCAACGGTTTTTATCGAGATCTTTTCCTGTTTCCTTGCTTGAAGAAATAAAATAAATGAAAGAGCTTCTCTAAAAAAAGGTTTTCTTAAATATTAAGTATTCAACTTTCAACTTAAGTATGATAAGAAGAAGATAACAAGAATAATTTAAGAAGAAGACACAATTTTCTTTAAGGCAGAAAAACAAAGAAAAATGAATAAGAAGTAGAAAACGTACCTTGAATAGACAGCTGGTGGGAACCCGCTATATAGCTCAGGGGGTTCAGCTCTGTGCCCTGTGATGACCTAAGAGGTGGGATGGTGGTGGTGGTGGGGAGGCTCCGGAGGGAAGGAGTGTGTGCACACTTATAGCTGACTCACATCTCTGTACAGCAGAAATTAACACGACGTTGTAAAGCGACCATACTCCAAAGAGAGAGAAGTCGCTCAGTCGTGTTTGACGCTTTGCGACCCTGTGGACTGTAGCCCACCAGGCTCATCCGTCCATGGGGTTTTCCAGGCAAGAATCCTGGAGTGGGTTGCCATTTCCTTCTCCAGGGGATCTTCCCGACCCAGGGATAGAACCCAGGTCTCCCGCATTGCAGGCAGACGCTTTACCATCTGAGCCCCCGGGGAAGCCCGAGGTATACTATACTCCAAGGTATATGCCAGAAAAAGATACCTTGGTGGGTAAAGACAGGATGGGGAGAAGGAAGGAAGGAAGGACTTTGGCTGGGCGTGGACAGGGTGATAGGGGAAGTGGGAGTGCCTTGGAAGAGGGGAGAGGAAGGCCGGGAGGGAGAGTGGAGCAGGGGGCTGGGAAGGCCCACTTGGAGGGATGGCAGGAGCTGCATCTGCAGCGAGGAGGCCGGGAGCCCAGGGCAGCTGGAGTGGAGGTGGGCCTGCTCTTGGTGCTTAAACTCTATGGGCTCTGCAGTCAGATCCCGCCCCCTACCCCGAGTTCCAGGGTTTCCTGTCACCCGTGAGCTGTGTGACTCTGGTCAAGTCACTCGGTTTCCACATGCCTCAGTTTCCCCAACAGTCAAGAGGGATACTGTTGGGTTGGCTGAAAGACTCATGATGGATTTTACATACCATCATATGGAGAAACCTGAATGAAATTTTTGGCCAACCCAATAAGTCATATATGCTTAAAAAAAAAAAAAAGAAGTGTTTGATGCCTAGGACACATTCATGAAAGCCGACTCTCTTGCCCGTTCCCTTGATCCGCAAATTTCAGAGGGTTACTCATTCGCTCAGCAAACAGTGGGCACTCCGATGCATTCACTGACTGAGTTGATTTCTGTCGCAGTTCAAGACCTTGCGTGTATAGAGCTTTCTGTGAGATTACAGATCAGTCCCCAGGGGGCGGCACTGTGGCTGCAGCACTCATGCGATCCCTCAGCCTGGTGCCAGCCCCTGTTTCCAGCCCCTCAAGCCCAGTCCTGTGCAGCAGAACATCCTAGAAGGAGGCCCGGCTAAACCTAACAGGCGCCTGGTCCTTTGCAGGGGCCTGATTCCAGGTCTGCCCCCCTCCACAACATCAACTCAAGTCTACAAGAGTGGGCCTCCAGAACCTGGGACCCGGCTTAACTTCCTCTTGTCATCTTTTCCCTTTTCCTTGTCTCCTCATCATTTAAAAAAAAAAAAAAAGACAAAAGAGGGAGGCAGGTAAAAACACTTTTATTCCCTTGCAGAAAGACTGTGTTACTCCTCATTGGAAAATCATGGAATGATGGAATTTCTTCCTGTTTCCATCTTCCCAAGTTTGTATTAATAACCTGGTTACTCACCACGCTCATCCCCCAGAATTGGTGGCAATTTCACCCTCGAGCAGATTTTTACATGTGGGGAGATACTCCACACCAGCCCTGCAGTGGGCAGTCGCCACCTGGCCATCCTGGGGGCACCAAGCGGCCATTCCTCATGCCCCAGCCAACCAGCAATGACCAGCACCTCTTCCTACAACGGCATCTGCTTAAGGGGGGAATCGCTCACTGTTTAGACCATATAAGGCACTGTCCCTAAAGTTTCTTTCCTTAGCTTGCTTGCCCAGTCCAAAGATTTAAAAATTTTTTTCTTTAACCAAAGATGTGGGAGAAAGAAAATAATCTGAAGTTTTTAATACTTAGACTGCAGCACCTTTTGGGAACCGTATAGCCCTACCCACAACCATGAAGGCAACCAGAGGAATTCATAGTAACATCATCCTACACTTATGTTGGAATCATGTATTACACCATTCTGTTCTATCCATCCATCCGTTGATCATCCATAATCACTAGGGTAAGCAGAACACGCCCATGGCCTCCTACGTTGTGGCCTCGCCTCCTGGTATATTGCTGCCCTTGTTGTGTAGAAGCTCAGTACTGTGACCTTCTTCTTATCGTTGTTGGTTAGGAGTTGCCATAGAAGTTAGGAGGGTGAGATGCACAGTCCCGGCTCCCACGGCCCTGAGCACTAAGACCGCAGTGAACTCCCGAACACTTTGCAGTTCCTCTGGTCCCTTCTCGACTTCCAGGACATATGTTGTTTGGGTCCATTGACCCATTATCATATAAATAGCCTTCTCTCTTCAGAACTCTCTTAATCCAATCAACTTCAAGTTAGCCACAGGAGTGAAGCAGTGAAGCACAGATAGATCAGACCATCATTTAAACCTGGCTTTCCTGGACATAGGCCTCTCTGGTGGCTCAGAGGCTAAAGCGTCTGCCTGCAATGCGGGAGACCTGGGTTTGATCCCTGGGTCGGGAAGATCCCTGGAGAAGGAAATGGCAGCCCACTCCAGTATTCTTGCCTGGAGAATCCCATGGACGGAGGAGCCTGGTGGGCTACATACAGTCCACGGGGTCACAAAGAGTCGGACTGAGCGACTTCACTTTCACTTTCCTGAACATAATGGGATTATTTTCCTGTGGCAGTTGATTTGCCATCTTCATTGTGTTTCATTTGATCTGAAATTGAGCCTCCGTGGCCCTTGGCCACAACAGCTTCCCTTGGGTGGCAGCACTGGTCCTGGAAATGGATTCAGGGTTGAGGCCAGGCCAGCCTGGATGGACCATGCATTAAGCGAGACATCCACCCAGGGATCATGTCGGAATTATTTTTTTTTTAAAGAAGGATTCTATATATTTCCACATGAAAATATTGTCTTTTATACTGGCTTGTTTGGCAAAAAAAAAAAATTTTTTTTTTTTTTTTTTTTGTAGTCTTTCTAAGAGCCAGCCAATAACCATCATGCCAAAAGAAAAATGCCCCAGGGACACCTCTCTGTAGCACCAGACTCATTTCTTTTTCTGTTCCTATCTCCCACATAGATGCTTAGTGGCCCTGGGTTTGTGCCCTCACACACATCCCATTTCTGTGCCTAGAAGTGTGCTGTGCTCCCATCAGAGAGCGCGGAGGTGGGGTGCTCACTTGCTGCGTTTCCGTGCAGAGCGCTGAGGGTCCGCAAGAAGATGTCTGGAGAGAAGATGCCCGTGAAGATGATCGGGGACATCCTGACGGCCCAGCTGCCACACATGCAGCCCTACATCCGCTTCTGCAGCTGCCAGCTCAACGGGGCTGCCTTGATCCAGCAGAAGACCGATGAGGCCCCGGACTTCAAGGAGTTTGTCAAAGTGAGGAGCCCCGGCTCAGCCGAGTCCCTGCCCCCCAAGGGGCCATCTGCGGGCAGCTGGTGTGCAGTTGCACGTGCATGGAGGGTCTCAGCTGCACAGGAGGGGGCCTGGCCCTCACCGGCGGGTGTGACTGGGGCCGTGGGACTGGGCTTGGCGGGGAGGGACCAGCGCTGCGCTGGAAACTCCAATCTGCAGTCCAGGTGCATGTGGTGTTCCTGCAATACCGGTTTAAAATCCTTTGTCTCCTTTTCAGGCCTAGGAGGACTGGCAGGTCTCAGGTCTCCTATTCTGATTAGTCTGAGTGCCCTCATTTTCCTGCTGCTCTGTGCCCTTTGCTGACAAAGGGGATCCCAACGGACCCTTTAATTCTCTGCCTTAGTTGGTTCTTTTTGGTGAGCTCAAGCCCTAGGAAGTCAGCAGGGGTGAGTGTGAGATGACAGGACCTCTGCTCTGCTTTGTAGGATAACCAGGGTCTGGAGAGTCGTGTACCACCAAGGGACATTGTGGGGAGGGGCCCCGGGCTGCTGGAGGCCTCGGGCTTTGGACCTGCTGCCCTGGGACCCGGCCTTGGAGGGGATGGTCCCTGCTGGCCAGGCCAGCCCACCCCATCAGCGCCCACCTCTCCCAGGGGGAAAGGAGAGACTAAAATGACTTGTGCTAAGTGGGCACATTTTGATGAGTGGGCAGCAGAGTCATCATACTAATGACAAGCTTATCTTTGTGCCTCCTGGATTTGGGGTGGGGGACAGGGCTTTCCCACCTTCCCCATAACCGTGTTTGTGGCATCATCACTGATAGGTGAACGTGCCGCCTCTTCTGGGCTACAGCATCACATGTTCTCGTTCTTTCTTTCTCCCCTTGTTTCTGACATTAAATGCTTGGATTTGCTATCCAATGAATGGAACGTCTGAAGTCATTCTAAAGGAGAAACACGGCCAAGAAGTAGGCCTAGGGTGGGCTGGAGACTGGAGGTAGTGCTGGACTGGTGGGTACCACGGGCCACCTGGGGGTCCACCCGAGGGCCAAGGGTCTCCCCTGGGTTCAGGCAGAATGAGTCCATCACTGCACGCACTTGAACTTCAGGGAAGCGCTGACCTCAGCCCAGGGAGGGGCCTTATTCCCCCTCCCTTACTCGTGCCCTCCTCATCACCTCTCCCGGCCTCATCCCTGCAGGACTTTGTCCTGCCTTTGGCAGCTGCAAAGAGTTCTGGAATAAGGGTGTTCACGGCTGGAGCGGGTCCAGGCGCTGACAGGCCCTAGGGCTTGGGGCCCAGGTCATGGCGTTAAACCCGTCCCTAAGGCATTAAGCCTGACCAGAGAGCTGTCACCATATAACCCCTGTGACTTGTAGAACAAGGAATCACCTTTTTGGTGCGGAAGGACGCTTGTCCTCCAGTCCATTTGGCAAAAGTGGAAAGAAAGAGGCGAGGGAGTCCAGAGTGGAGACAGCCGGAGTCCTGAGGGCCTGAGCGTTGCGTCTCAGCTTCGCCATCCGCACCCTGCCTGGGGCTCCCACCAGCCCAGTGAGCTTTGGGACTTGCAGTAATTCTGGCAATCAAAGGCATTATTTTTCTGACCCTAGAGTTTTGCGATTCTCCTTGTTCCTAGGAATGCTGTAGAGTTTTGGCAGGTATCCAGAGGGGATATTCTCTGTAAAGCTAGAATCTCATCTCTGGAAGTTAGGAGCTGAGTATCCCCTGGAAGGTCTGTGGGACCTGGGAGCAGGGGTTAGCCCTGCCGCTGAGTCACACCCGCTGTCAGCTCCCACTCCATCTGGAACATGCCTCCCCCTGGCCCGGGGCAACCAGCCTGGTCCTTCCAGCTCCAGGCTCCCCAGTTGTTGTCCAGATAAATGAGACAATGTGATGGGTGGGGAGTCGTGAATAACATCGATGTGAGGTCACTAACCAGATTTTGCAGATATTTAAAGTACATTAAAAAATCTCTTATTTTTCAGAGACTGGCCATGGACCCACGCTGTAAGGGAATGCCCCTGTCTAGTTTTATACTGAAGCCCATGCAACGAGTAACGAGATACCCACTGATCATTAAAAATGTAAGTAACTGCCTTGCCTTTTCAAGCAGAGGAATGCTATCTCAGCAGGTCTGGGATCTGGGGTCACGGGCAGGTTCCTCAGCCAACACACCTGGTATCTGTTGTGTAGAAACTACACCAACAGGCTGTAGGAGGTGTCTGCATGGTAACTCCGAAAGAAAAGCTGAATTACTGTGAAAGTGTTAGTTTCTCAGTTGTGTCTGACTCTTTGCGACCCCTGTGGACTGTGGCCCAGCGGGCTCCTCTGTCCATGGGATTCTCCAGGCAAGAATACTGGAGCGGGTAGCCAGTCCCTTCTCCAGGGGATCTTCCCAACCCAGGGATTGAAGCTGGGTCTCCTGCGTTGCAGGCAGAGTGTTTACAGTCTGAGCCAGCAGGGAAGCCCCAGGAAGGTTTACTGTGAACAGAGCCAATAATACACACCTCTGCTGTGCAAACATGTGGCGTCACCCCCTTGTAAGTCAGTACGTGAGAGCTCAGTTCTTTTCCTAATGGAGGCAGAGTCTTGATGCTTTGGTTTTCCTAATAAGAAAGAGAGAAAAGTGAAAAGAAAGTAAAGTCGCTCTGTCGTGTCCTACTCTTTGGGACCCCATGGACTGTAGCCTATCCGGCTCCTCCATCCATGGACTTTTCCAGGCGATAATACTGGAGTGGGTTGCCATTTCCTTCTCCAGAGGATCTTCCCAACCTGGGTATCGAACCCAGGTCTCCCGCATAACAGGCAAATGCTTTACCATCTGAGCCAGCAGGAACGCTCTCAGAAAGAGAGAAAGGAATACAGTTTCCACCACCTGTCCTCAGAGAGCCATTGTGAGATACTCTGTGTTGATATTAGATGACTGTTGTTCTCCTGTCCTTTCAAGAAAGCCAATGCCAAATGAAAAGAAGAAATTGGGGCTTCAGTGTGCCCACCCTTAAAGTGAGAGAACAGACCTACTTGTCCTCTGAGCCTGTGATTCTGTAAGTGCAGGGAGGATGGCTTTTAGATCTGGTCCTTTCAGTGGAGAGTTTAGACACCCACATCTGTACGCTGGTGTGCTCACTGCTTCCGGGGTGTTGTTGCCTCTGGAGTCTCTCAGTGGCAGAGTTGGGAAACATATATGCGTGTATACATCCATAGACACAGTTACATACACATAAGTGTACAAACATATATTTAAGATCATATATGTATATGTTAGAAGCCATGAGTTCACACCAATAGTCCCTGTTCTAGTCTGATATCACAGAATGTATTCTCGCCTTCCCCCTTTCTGTGTATATAACTCCCTTCTCCATGAGAAGCCCTGCTCTCATTATCCTCGGTATATTTACTTACTTGCTGAATCCCCTTATATGTCACAAATTTCTGTCTCATGTAAGCATCTCCTCAGTCCAACCCCAGTTCCACCCCACAGAATACACTGTGGTCAATTGGCTGAGTTAAATAATTAGTTTTGAAAGACGCTTTCAATCTACCGTTTCCTTTTCTCCAACATACGGTTACTGTTAAACTAACTCAAAACTTTGTTTACTTCCCACAATATTTAGTTGCAAATTGATGTTGGAAACAAGTTTTTAAAATAAGCATTCTAGATCTAGTCAATGGGAAGAAAAACAAAAACAAGAGGAGAACTGAGAATCATACATATTAAAAAGGAAAAAACAAATTATCATTCTTTGCAGAAACATGATTTCTACCCCCTTGAGAACCCAAAAGAATGAATGGAAAACTAGCAAAACTAAGAACAGAATTTTAAAAGGTGGCAGTTATAAGATACAGATGGAAAGGTGTAAAAGCACCAAGACAAAATATTCTTTATATTAATACTAAGATGGAGAAATTCTTAGCGTGGCACCAAAGACAGAGCTTTAAAGGATTTAGAGTTGCACCAACTTGAAAAAAAAAATACTTTCTTCTGGGAACAACTAGATATTCATTAAGGAGAGAAGTTAAAGTGGCGAATCTGTACTATGAAAGAGACTTTTATATATTAGTTGGAATGATATCTAGAAAATGCTATTAAGTAAAACAAACAAACAGACAAAACCCCTCGCAAGCCATCCTACAGTAGGGTCTGTTTTGGACTAACTCTGGGTGGGTATTAAATGTAGGTGGAGCATCTAAAGGGATCTAAAGGGATGCCCTTTGCCCTGCACATGTTTACCTCTGAGGCAGGAAAGCAAAAGGGAGACAGCACAGTTGTTCTCAACATTCTGTATTATTTGAATCTTGCATATCAAGAACATTATTATTTGCATAAACATTTTTCTTAAAAAATTCCGTGTAACAAAATATAATGAACAGTAAAAGACCAATGACAGATATAAACTGAATAAACATTTTAACTGTATACAAGTAGACACTGAAATATATATAGATTGTGTATATATGTTTGTATCTAAAGCACTCTTACAACTCAAAAAGAAAAAGACAAATACCCTAATAGAAAAATAGGTTTAAAAAAAAGATAAAAAAGAAAAGTAGGTAAAATCTTTAACTAGATGTTTCTGAGAGGACTGTGGAATAGTAGTAAAGAATGTGTTGTTAGGAACCAGGCTGCTTGGGTTTGAATCTCCCATACCACTGCTGTGTGTCCTTGGGCAACTTCGTTTACCTCTCTGGTCCTTGGTTCCTTTATCTGTAAAATAGAGACATTGATAATACCTACTGCATGGTGTTCTGAGAAGTTAAGTGAGTGAATGAATATATGTCTGTCTGGCTCATACTAAGCTATACATAGATGTTAGCTTTATCATTTAATGTACTTATGCACTAAGTGTACACAAAATTCAAATTCTCTAATAATGAAAGAAATGCATAACTAAACAAGAAAATACATTGCTTTTGGCTTGCCAGGTAGGCATTTATTGAAAGGATTGTGAGTCCACAGTGTTGGCAGGTTTGCTCATGGAAGGTAGACTGGTTCAGCCTTCAGAGGGTGATGTAGACATCAAACTCCATGTTCTTTATGGCTCAGCATTTCCATCTCTAGGAATTTATTCTAAAGAATTAATCAGAGAAATACTGAAAAATATGAAGTTTTATGCATTGTGGCTCATCCTTACAATGACATATTGTAGAATCCTTAAAAATGATAAATATACTTCAATAAAAAATTTTTAAAAATTTTACTTTACAACATTGTATTGGTCATGTGAAGTGATCATCATATGATGATCTATAATTCATATATATTAAATAACATGCTATAATTGCCAAGAAGTGGGGAAAAAGCAAGTACAAAATGGTAGTGTAGTATGGCAGTGTGATCCAATTTTTGTTCTTGAAAAATTATATATATTTTTATCTAGGCAGAATGTATTAACAAACAGGATGTGTATGTGTGCTTAGCCACTCAGTCACGTCCAGATTTCTGTGTCCTCATGGACTATAGCCTGCTAGGCTCCTCTGTCCGTGGGATTCTCCAGGCAAGAATACTGGAGTGGGTTACCATTCCCTTCTCCAGGAGATCTTCCCGACTCTGGGACTGAACGTGTTTTTTGTGTCTCCTGCATTGGCAGGAGGATTCATCACCACTAGCGCCACCTGGGAAGTCAGTGAATAGGAAAGACAGAGATTATTATCCGATGGCACAATTAAAGGTGTTTTTTAGGTTCTTTATAACTTCCTAAATTTTCTAAATTTCATACATTATACAACAGTAATTTTACAATGAGAAAAAGCAATATATCTATTTTCATTTTTGAAAAAAAATAAATTCACACAATCTGCTATGTGGGATTCCCGTCTAGAGCAGTGGTCCTCAGACTCGGTTGCACTTTAGAATTACCTGGGAAACTCTAGAAAATTCCAGTGCCTGAGTCCCACCCCTGGGGATTCTGATATGGTCAGAGTTGAGGTCAGGACTTTTCAAAGGGATTTGAATGTACAGCCAGGATCCACCCAGAGCTAGAGCTGTGGTTTGGTAATGATTGTGAAAGTCACTCAGTCGTGTCTGACTCTTTGCAACCCCATGGTCTATACAGTCCATGGAATTCTCTAGGCCAGAATACTGGAGCTGGTAGCCATTCCCTTCTCTGGGGGATCTTCCCAACCCAGGGATGGAACCCAAGTCTCCCACATTATAGGTGGGTTCTTTTTTACCAGCTGAGCCACAAGGGAAGTTGGGGGACTCACAATACTTAGATTGGGCATTTTCCCCAAATCGAGTGCCTACTTAGGACCTTAAACCAAGGTATACCGTGGGGATGAGATTTTATTCAGGGTAAAACCCACTTGAATTATTTATATGTGGACAGTGTTAACCACTCAGTCTTGTCCGACTCTGTGACCCCATGGACTGTAGCCTGCCAGGCTCCTCTGTCCATGGGGATTCTCCAGGCAAGAATACTGGAGTGGGTTGGCCATTTCCTCCTCAGGTGATCTTCCCAACCCAGGGATCGGACCTGCATCTCTTATGTCTCCTGCCTTGCAGGCAGATTCTTTATCATCTGAACTATCAGGGAAGCCCGTATGTGGGTAAGGCATGAGCAAGTGCACGCTCAACATACTCCTAGTACATTGCAAAGTGGCTTAGGATGTGTCTTCGCTCTTAGTGTCTTTCCCCATGAGGACTGTTTTCAGTGTCCTCAGATTCCTTTGAGGATCCGTCAGGAGCATCCTCAAAGGGCCAGTACTCTGCAAAGTGCTTTACTTGTATCCAGCCATGCAGTCCTCCCAACAACCTTATAAAGGAGGTTCTGTGTGCTGTGCTTAGTTACTCAGTTGTGTCTGACTCTTTGGGACCCTGTGGACTGCAGCCCGCCAGGCTCCTCTGTCCATGGGATTCTCCAGACAAGAATACTGGAGTGGGTGGCCATGTCCTCCTCGAGGGGATCTTCCCAACCCAGGGATCGAACCCAGGTCTCCCACATTGTAGGCAGATTCTTGACCATCTGAGCCACCAGGGAAACCCAAGAATACTGGAGTGGGTAGATTATCCCTTCTCCAGTGGATCTTCCTGACTTAGGAATCGAACCAGGGTCTCCTGCATTGCAGGCAGATTCTTTACCAGCTGAGCCTCAGGGAAGCCCAGAGCAGGTGCTATTTGTATCCCTATTTCTCACAAGAAGAAAATGAGGCTCAGAACATTTATGTGACTGACCCATGTCATGGCTGGTCAGTGGTAGAGCAGGGATTTTAATCCAGAAGGTCTTGCTCTAGAACTGAACTCTTAATTGCTGGTCTGGAATGATTCATTCAGAAAAATGCACCTTTGCTCTGATGCACCCATTAGCATGAAGTTCCATGGGTACATAGATGCCTGCAGCTGTGCATGGACTCAGGGAAGGACCACTCTCCCTGGAGGAGTCCATATGGGGTGTGATGCTGCCCCTGCTGCAGCCGCTGCCCTCCTCACACCCCAAGTATAGAGAATCTGGCAGTCCCTGCCCTCATAGCTGTCCTATGCCAACAAAGAGTGGCCGTCTCTCTCCATGTCGTTGCCAAGGAGGCTGCTCAGAGCCACAGCTGCAAACACCTGGGCACTGTCTAGGAAAGGTCTGTGCGGAACCCTGTCTCTGCTGGGGCAAGTCTTCCAGAACAGTGAACCCCGGGCCCACTCATTGCCTAAGGCTACTGTCTTCTGTTCTCCTATGTAGATCCTGGAAAACACTCCAGAAAACCACCCGGACCACAGCCACCTGAAGCACGCCCTGGAGAAGGCAGAGGAGCTGTGCTCCCAGGTGAATGAAGGGGTGCGGGAGAAGGAGAACTCGGACCGACTGGAGTGGATCCAGGCCCATGTGCAGTGTGAAGGCCTGTCGGAGGTAACGCCTTAGGTGGGACCTGGGCTGCCTCTCTGAGTCTCAGCAGCCAGCCAGAAGGAGGACAAGAGAAATCATGAGTCGTCCTCTTCTGCGACCTCCAGTTTGCTAATCTGTCTCCAGCTGCATCTAATCTGTTGTTTAAACCATCTACCGAGTTTTTAATTTCAATTACTTTCTTTATTTTTTATTCTCAATTATTTTCGTTTACCTTTCCAGCAGTTCTAGTTATTTCTCTAACCTACTGGTTTTTCTTGTCTTGTTCCTTTCACAAATGGCCATTTTTTAACTTGTGTGAGAGCTGCATTGTGGTTACAAATTCTCAGTAATCACCACCAACCTTGTGGTTGGTTTGTTACACCAAGTTCAAAAACAAGCAAATTTTCTTGCTATTCCCATCTGTACTGAGCTTACTTGTCATTCTTCCTATGTGATCCAGCTCTCTGGGATCTCCTGTTATGTCCTTCACCTCATGCAGACACTAGATATATCTCCTTTCTCCTTCTCCCCTCAATAGCCTTTAAAATGGAAGCTCAGGGTCACCAGATTTAGGAAAGACTCTCGAAGCTACAGGTGCTTGTTTATCTTCCAGGGTTCACATTTCCATGCCATTTTCTGCTTCTGCAAATTGTTTTTGGTTTTATTTTTATTTTTACCAGCTTGCTTGTGTTTAAAAAGTACAGTTCTATATTTTTTTATTCCATTTTAACATCTTTTGTTGGTTGAGTCAGTCTTTAGTCCACGATACTGCCAGAAGTACTCTCTTATGGTATTTGATTCTCTTCTTGACTCTAATCTTTCCCTTAGTCTCACCCACTCTGCTGTTCTCTCTCTTTGTCTCTGTATACCCACACACCCCGCCCCCACACACAAGTTCATGTACTTACACAATTCACTAGGATTTACCAAAATGCCCAGCAGACCGTCTCCCTCACCCACACTCCCTGTGACTCTTTTCTTCTTACGAGCATCAGAGACATTCCCGACCTGAGGAGGTTACCCCACTGTTGCCTCCCCGCCCTGCCTCCTGTCCCTCTTCAGCGTACGTGTGGGATAAGCAAAGTTATGGAAGCAGCCATGTGGAAACCAAGGTGATGGGTGTGGGTTCCCACTTTGGAACTGTGTTGATATGCAGTCCAGGGGTAGTCACTGGTTGGCTGGCTCAGTTACTCACTCATTTATTCAATAAGCATTTACTGAGTGCCTGGCCCATGTGCTTTGCTCAGTCCTAACCACTGAGGACATGAAAATCAGTGAGACGTGACCTACCCCATCTCAAGAAGCCTACAGTCCTGGATTACTTAGAGGTCCAATATTTACAAGGCTATGTGAGAAGTGATGAGCCAGATCCAGGTGCCACGTGCTGTTGGACACTCGACGAGGAGGAAGGAACAGTCATGGAGGATTCAGGGACAGGTTGGAAAAGGTGACACTTGGCTGCATGTTCAAGGATGAAGATATCTCCCCAGGAAAGAATCCAGGGGAGGGCATTTCAGTGGAGGCCTCAGCCTGAGCGGGGCGTGGCTGAGGAATATAAGGGCACAGGTGACAGGCTTTAAGGCAAGTTGAAGGCAGGTCAGGGAAGGACTGTGTGTCATCCCCAGGAGCACTAAGTTGATCCTGGAGATGGTGGACTCGAATTGCTCCTGGATCTTCTGAGCTGAAGGGCCACTGTGCACTTTTTCTTTTTTAAAAAATGTTCTCTTATCTTTTTCTTTCTCTCTGTTTTTTTTTTTTTTTTTGGCTGCACCATGCAGAATGTAGGATCTTAGTTCCCCAACCACGGAGCCAACTCCGCCCCAGCAATGAAAGTGCAAAGTCCTAACCCTGGACTGCTAGGGAATTCCCCTCACTGTGTACTTTTAAAGGGGCCCTTCCCCGAGTCTCATGGCTGCAGTCACAGGACTCAGTGAGGCCTGAGTCTTCATCATAAAACATTAAGAATAGGAGCTTCCCTGGAAGGCCAGTGGTTAGGACTCCATAATTCCACTGCAGGGGGCACTGGTTTAGGGGACTAACATTCTTACATGCCTTGAGGCACAGCCAACGCCCCCCACAAAACCTTAAGAATAAAGTAAACTCTTGTTACTTGCTCTCTGTGGTGTATATACCCTCTTTGAAATAGACTGTTGTCCTTCCTAAGTGACCAGTCCTTCCTGACTATTGCATACCAGCTTTCTGTAGGGTCTGTTTTGCCTGTATGGTCAGGGTTCGTGGTTGTGGGAACGAGGCATATTGGCTTCCATTTCCTGGCCCAGATCTAAGCATACACCAGTGATTAGGTTTCACATAAATGCTGTCTTTGGCTTTCTTGTCTTAAGATCAAGAACTATAAAGACGGTTTCCAATTCACATATGTTCAGTGTCAGCCTGAATAACTGGAGGCTGTGACCCTTGAGTAATAATAAACCACACCACCTCTTTGTCATCCAAGTGACTCATTGGGTTCATTGCCCCAAGTGGCTTGAACTCCCTCTTGGCAAATAAAAAGGACTAGATTGACCTCCAGGCTCTTGTTCAGAGGAACGCCCTTGGAAGGCTCCCTCTGTGGTGTCATCTTCAGTTGTTCAGGCTCCCTCAGAGCCTCGGCGGGAGGCTGTTGGCACTCAGCCCTCCTGGTACCTGGAAGTGGACTGGAATGGCCACTCTCCTTTGAGGCCTACAGGTCTCTAGTCATAGAGGCGCTGTTGATTATTTCTTCCACACTAGAGGCAGACAGGTAGCCAGCAACATCTCTTGGGGCACGTGTGTTGTGAACTCTTCCTTAATACTCTCTTCAGGAGATGTGTAATGTATAGGGATCATAACTGTGGAGAGCCTCAGCCTTGGGGCCCAGGTGTGAGCAGGTGGAAGCCCTGAAGGTCTGACTCCTGCCTCGACCATTCTGCTTCTGAGGCACAGCTGTGGCCTTCCCCTCCCTCAGTCTCTCCTCTGCTAGCCAAAAGGGGGGCCTTAGTGAGGTCATATCTCCTACAGTCTCCCTCTGCCCCTTTAGAACCTGCTCACAGGAAATGATAGAACCTGGAGGGATGATAGAGCTTGAGATGATATAGAGCTTGAGATGATAGAACCTGGGGGGATGATAGAACCTGGGGGGATGATAGAACCTGGGGGGATGATAGAACCTGGGGGGATGATAGAACATGAGATGATAGAACCGTGTGTGTGTGTGTGTGTGTGTGTGTGTGTGTGTGAAAGAACAAGATGATAGAACCCAGAGGGATTATAGAGCATGAGATGAAAAGCCCAGGGGGGATGACAGAGCATGAGATGGTAGAACCAGTGTGTGTGTGTGTGTGCATGTGTGTGTGAAAGAAGATGAGATGATAGAGCCCAGAGGGATGGTAGAGCATAAGATGATAGCGCCCAGGGTGTGACAGAGCATGAGATGACAGAGCCCAGGGGTGAACAATAGAGCTGCATCTCAGGTTTGGGAAGTGGCAGGAAGAGAGCCGCCCCTTCGCGTCTTCAGGAGCAGTGATCTGGGCGAGATCTACTGTGTACCAGCACAGTTTCTGTTCTGCTTGGCTCTGAGGCATCCGTCAGCACCACCGGGTTTGGCAGCCCCCATGAGGTAGGGGCCGGGACTCTCGCTGTGCCCTGGAAAGCGGCATTTGTCCTGTGGAACCGCAGAGAGGCGCCGCTGTTCCCAGCAGCAGGCACGCCGCCGTTTCAGCCTGGGCGGCGCTGTCGTTGGGGCCGGTTCGTGCCGCCTCCGGCGGACCAGCCTGCACACAGCACGCACTCATCAAGGACGGAGGGTTTTCTTCCTGCTGCCCTGTTTCCCCAATAAATAAAAGGGAGAAATGTCATCCTGAGACACTAGACCTCAAGGAAGGGCATTAGGAATCACACCCAGGGTTCATCCTGACACATGCAGTCTCCCGAACCACACCTTTAACTTCTTAGCTCCCAAAGCTTGAAGTCTTCAAAGCTGTCCTCTATCTGAGCCTAAGAAACAGGCCTCAGATTCTGATGGAGACCACAGCTTTCAGATGCGGAAACACAAACGAACAGAAAAACAACCGCAACAAAAACACGACCTCACTCCATTGTGTCTTCTTTGGTTTTTTTCCTTCCTCAGCAACTTGTGTTCAATTCCGTGACCAACTGCTTGGGGCCACGCAAGTTTCTGCACAGCGGGAAGCTCTACAAGGCCAAGAGCAATAAGGAGCTGTATGGCTTCCTCTTCAACGACTTCCTGCTGCTGACCCAAATCATCAAGCCCCTGGGCTCCTCTGGCACCGACAAAGTCTTCAGCCCCAAATCAAACCTGCAGTATAAAATGTACAAAACAGTAAGTCCGACTCTAGACTGCAACATCAGGGTTGACGGTGGGGGTAGGAGAACGTGTCTAAAGGGAGTCAGCGTTTGAGCAGGGTTTGAGGTCTGTGGCGCAGAGGAGAGCCAGGATTTACAGGGACCACAAGCATGGGTCCAGCAGTATCAGCAAAGTGGCGTGCGTGATGAGTTGGTCAGTTGTATTTGACTCTGAGATCTAATGAACTGTAGCCCGCCAGGCTTCTCTGTCCATGGGATTTCCCAGAAAAGAATACTGGAGTGGGTTGCCATTTCCTTCTCCAGGGGATCTTCCGGACCCAGGGATGGAACCTGTGTCTCCTGCTTGGCAGGTGGATTCTTTACCACTGAGCCACCATGGAAACCCATCAGAAAAAGAACAATACTGAGTTCAATTGACAAACGTTTATTAGCTGCCAAGTGGTTGCTGTGGGTCCCCTTGGACGTGACTAAGGCATGTCCTGTCTTGATGGGGTTCACAGTCCAGTGTACCGATGAGGCAGGCGTGGGAAAGCTCTAGACTAGAACTTCAGCGTCCACTTCCCAAACATTCCCAGATCCCCCTCCAAACTTCTCAGGATGGCTTGGAACATGTGTGCCCTCATCTTCTCCAACAAACGCCGATATAAATCGCCCGTGTGTAGACAGTGCTCGTGAGCTGCGCGTCTGGTCTGCTTCTGTGTGTGCGGCCGTGTCTGTGTCTTTTCACGTCATAGGGTATTGTTTTTCTAAATTTATCTCTGTGGGGGTGTTTTCACAGAAGGATTTTCTCTGAAGCAGCAGTTAGCCTTCTTTCGGGAAAAAGAACAATGTACTTATGTAGATTGTCACTAGCAGCTTTGTGTGAACAACTTGGAGGGAGTTGCTTGGAGGTAGAGTTGATGGGACTTCCCTGGTGGCTCAGATGGTAAAGAATCTGCCTGCAATGCAGGAGACCTGGATTCGATTCCTAGTTCAGGAAGATCCCCTGGAGAAGGGAATGGCTACCCACTCCCATATTCTTGCCTGGAGAATTCGATGGACAGAGGAGCCTGGCAGGCTATGGGGCTGACAGAGGATGAGATGGTTGGATGGCATCACTGACTCAATGGACATGAGTTTGAGTAAGCTCTGGGAGTTGGTGATGGACAGGGAAGCCTGGCGTGTTGCAGTCCATGGGGTCGTAAAGAGTCAGACAGGACTGAACGACTAACACTTTCTAAATACATAATACATCTAGAGTTGATGGAGACTGTTTGCTGACTAGGATATACTATGGAAAAAGCAAATACATCAGTTCTTATTCTGGAGGACTTTAGAAATACCTGCAATACCATCCGGTCTACTGATCACTCTAGTACTTCTCCAACTCATTTGAAAACTTATCTTTGCAGAAAACCCTGTATGCCGATGTTTGTAGCAGAGCACTCCTTAAGTGTGGGCCGCTGCCCATAGTGACTTCCTTCTAAAGACTTCAGTATGAAAAGTGGGGAAGTAAAAATAAAAATTCACAAGTAGAAACCTGGGAAATAATACCTTAGCCAGATGATGAGGGGAAAAAAGTACCTGCAAAATGGAGGTGGGGGGAATCCATATTTACAATTTTCATTTATCTGAAAATTGATATTAACACTTATTCAGTTCAGTTCAGTCACTCAGTCATGTCCAACTCTTTGTGACCCAATGGACTGCAGCACGCCAGGCCTCCCTGTCCATCACCAACTCCCAGAGTTCACCCAAACTCATGTCCATTGAGTCGGTGATGCCATCCAACATCTCACCCTCTGTCATCCTCTTCTCCTCCAGCCCTCGATCTTTCCCAGCATCAGGGTCTTTTCCAATGAGTCCCTTATCATTCCAAACATCATTATTTCAGTATGGTTTACTGAAACCACCGCCACCCCCAAGACACAAACAGACACACCCCTTGCCTTTGGTTTAGTTTACTGGATCATGTGCAACTCAGCACACACACGTCCTCACAGACCCCCAGTCTGGTCTTGTAATGCCCATGCATTATTTTTCAGCCTATTTTCCTAAATGAGGTTCTAGTGAAGTTGCCCACTGACCCTTCTGGGGATGAACCCATCTTCCACATTTCCCATATCGACCGAGTCTACACGCTCCGAGCAGAGAGCATAAACGAAAGGTAAGACCTGCCTCCTCCCTGGCCCTAGGCACCCGGGTTCCACCAGGTGTAGGGCGGATGTGGGACAGTTAATTAATCAGTGGGTGCCAACATCCCCTCTGGCTGGAGGTGGGGGTGGGGCATCAGGTGAAGTGGTCTTAGTTCATTTTTCCAGCGTCTTTCAAAAGTTCACTTTTCAAAAGGAAATACAATGAAATGAATCTGGCTTGAGAATTTTTTGAATAGCAATTTTCAGTATTTTTTGAGATAATGGAGGCTCTTCCGTTTCCCAAATTTTCTCAGGTGGCAGAAACTAATAGGAAAACTATTCAGGGGTTAGAGGACCTCCCAATCCTGACCCCCTCGTTGTCTGGCTCCCTTGGACAGACATCCTGGATCCTAGAAGCTGTGGGCATGTCTGCCTTAATCAGGGCTCTGCTCTGGAACCGATTGAAACAGATTATTTTTCTGAAGGGTGAACTTGACACAAGACCAACAACATTCCAAGAGCATTTGTGCCAAGCAAGAAATTGGCTAAAGTTATCATGCATATGGTTCTCAGAGAAATGGAAAAGAAAAAAATCACACCAGGATGCTTTCTTTCCCAGTGTGTTTGCTCCTTCACAGAAAGTGGCTGCTTATCTGGGAAATCATTTCTTTCTTTAGATGGTTTAGTGAGAGAGATCCTTCTAGCCTTCTTGGATTAGGCAAATTTGTGATGTTTCTCAGTAAGGAAAGAAGAGGAGCTGCTGTGAGCAATACAGCAACAACGTTTATCATTGTAGATTTCCTTCCGTGGGGACACAAACCCAGGTTTGTAGCAAATCAATAAAAACGTCACCCGTGCCTTTGTTTTGAATGGTAGAAATCATCCTTAGGGCCATGTGATGTAAAACCAGATTCTCTATGCTGAGCCTTTGTTGTAAAAATCAAACGAACAAAGCAGAGTCCTGGAAACTGAATTGGTACCGACCTGATGCCTGAGTTTTGTCTGGCAGCATTCTGTCTGTTTTTTTCCAAGGACTGCCTGGGTGCAGAAGATCAAAGCAGCTTCTGAACTCTACATAGAGACGGAGAAGAAGAAGCGGGAGAAGGCGTACCTGGGTAAGGCATCGCTGGGCAGCGGGGCCCTGGGAATCCGCAGAGGTGGCGGGCAGAGGGCCATCCGGTTGGGCCCAGAACCCTTAGAGCTGGAAGGTGGACCTGGTTGGGCCCAGAACCCTTAGAGCTGGAAGGTGGACCTGGGGGTAGCGGGGAGCCTGAGGGTGGAGGCAGATGGAAGAGGGGGGGCAAGGTATGGGTGAGGGGTGGAGGGCGGGTTCCAGGATGGAGGAAGCAAGAGTTTTAAGCCAGGAAGGGGAGACTTGTTCTTGAAGAGGGGCATAAAATAAATCAGTAGGCAAACTGGAAATACAGCGAACACTAAACAGGAGCATTTTGTTTTTCCTCCCATCACAGTCCGCTCCCAAAGAGCCACAGGCATCGGAAGGTTGATGGTGAACGTGGTTGAAGGCATTGAGCTGAAACCTTGTCGGTCACATGGTAAGGGCCCTAGAAACCCCCTCTAGCGTGTATGAGTGGTGGAAGCCTTTCTGCATCCCTTCCACTTGGCTTTACTTTATTTTCTAAAATTAATTTTTACTGGAGGATAGTTGCTTTAGGGGCTTCCCAGGTGGCTCAGCGGTAAAGAATCCACCAGCTAATGCAGGAGACACAGGAATTCGGGCTCGATCTCTGGGTTGGGAAGATCCCCTGGAGAAGGAAATGGTAACCCAGTATTTTTGCCTGGGAAGCGCATGGACAGAGGAGCCTGGAGGGCCGCAGTCCATGGGGTTGTAAAGAGCCGGACGTGACTGAGTGACATGATTGCTTTACAATGCCACTATGTTCGTTTCTCCTGTGTAGCAGAGTGAGCCAGTTCTGTGAATCCATTTATCCCCCTTCTTTGGATTTCCTTCCCGTTTAGGTTACTACAGAGCGTTGAGTCCACCTGGCTTTAAAACAAATTGGCCCCTAATCCTAAATTTCCTTCCAGACTTGGTTATTCCCATCCACCATTTTGCCTTCCAGAGAGATGTGAGTGGCTGCCTTTTCACAACACTCTCAGTCCCTCTGTATCTGTAGATTCCACACCTGCAGAACGAAAATAGTCAGAAACATTTTTGAAATTTCAAAACAGCAAAACTTGAATTTGCCTTGCACCAGCAACTATTCACATACTGAATCTGCAGGTGTGAAATCTATAGATAGAGGGCTGATGTGTTGTCAGAGGGCAGCCACTCAGATCTCTCTGGAAGGCAAAACGGTGGATGGGAATAACCCAGTGTGGAAGGAAATTTAGGATTATAGGCCAGTTTATTTTAAAGCCAGGTGGACTGAACGCTCTGTGGTAAGCTAAGCGGGAAGGAAATGCACAGAGGGGATAAATGTGTGCACATGACTGATCCACTCTGCCGCGCAGGAGAGGCCAGCAGCATTGTGAGCGTGATCGGGTGCTCAGTCGCTCAGCCACGTCCGGCTCTCTGCAACCCCATGGACTGTGGCCCTCCAGGCTCCTCTGTCCATGGGCTTCCCAAGTGGTGCTAGTGGTAAAGAACCTGCCTGCCCATGCAGGAGACAGAAGAGTCATGGGTTCACTCCCTGGGTCAGGAAGATCCCTGGAGATTAAGCCTGGCAGTCCACTCCAGTATTCTCCCCTGGAGAACCCCATGGACCGAGGAACCTGGTGGGCTACAGTCCACAGAGTCGGGCAAGACTGAGCGACCTAGCACAGCCCTACATTGTATTAGGGATTATATATAACCTGGAGATGACTTGAAGTAGATGAAGGATATGGGCAGGTCTATACTAGAACATTTTATGTAAGGGACTTGAGCCTCTGAGGATTTGTGTATCTGTGGGGTTGGGGACCCAATCCCTGTAGATACTGAGTGGTGATTGCAGATTTGACACAATCGAAGTTAAAGTGAGGAGACAGGGAAGATTTAATTTTGAAGCCCACTCGTGATAAAGTGTGATAAATATTTAAGTGTTAATATTATAGTTTAAGTAGGATGCTGGATTATGTGCATTTTCCTCTGGATTCTCTATCTTACGCTGCATGTTAAGCATGGGATTGGAGTGGGGTCGGAATGAGGGGAGTAGAGGGAAGAGGTGCCTCGGGGCTGTGACCCTGCCAGAGACGCCCAGAAGAGCCGGGCTCTGTCCCCTCCAGGGAAGAGTAACCCGTACTGCGAGGTGACCATGGGCTCCCAGTGCCACATCACCAAGACCATCCAGGACACCCTGAACCCCAAGTGGAACTCCAACTGCCAGTTCTTCATCAGAGACCTGGAGCAGGAGGTGCTGTGTATTACCGTGTTTGAGAGGGACCAGTTCTCGCCAGATGGTGAGTAGACAGCGGCCCTGGGCACCTGCCCCTTTCCCTGCCCCTTGGCTTTCATGGATAGGCGTTTTCTACCTGGGAACTTGGTGTGCAGAATTTCCTGGGCTTCCCGCCAGAGAGATGAGGTTGGCGTCCCCTGGGAAGAGGCCTTCAATGATGCCGGAGCATCTCAGAGGAGGTGGACAAAGTGTGCTTGATCTAGAGTGGCCCAGCTTCCCTAGGACAAAGATCATGTCCCATGCTTCCTTAAAGCAGGTAACTGCAGAGAGGGCTGTACCCCCAAAGCCTCAGCCTAATTCTTTAGTCCTTGGCTAAAAGCTTTGGTGAAAATGGATAAAACTAGCCAGTTTAGCAAGAAGAGTATTAGTTCACAAACAATGTGGCAGAATCAATCAATGACCATCAGGTGACATTTGAGCTTAATCAAAGGGATGAAATTATGTTGGGCACATCATTCCTTCAATCAACTTCCTGTTTCTGCTTGAAGCTGGAAAAAAAATGGGTCTGGCCAATGATTCCAAGACACTTGTCTCTATCTTCCTCAATCCAATAAAAATAAGAGAATTTTTTAAAATTTAAATTTAAAGATTATGGCCTCAACTTGATTATATTCAAAGGAGGATAACTGAAGGCTAGGAGTGAGGGTCCGGTGCAGACATGATCTGTGCAAGGCTTAAATTGCTCCACGTGGCTTTTGTCTTTTATAGTACTTTCATATGAATTATTTCATTGTGAGTTAGCTACTATTAATTATGGCCCAGAGATGGTCACATAGCTGGCTAAATGTTAGAGCATGACCAGAACACTCTACCAAGGGAAGATTTCATACAAAGATGGGCACAATAAAGGACAGAAATGGCATGGACCTAACAGAAGCAGAAGATATTAAGAAGAGGTGGCAAGAATATACAGATGAACTATACAAAAAAGATCTTCATGACCCAGATAACCACAATGGTGTGATCACTCACCTAGAGCCAGACATCCTGGAATGTGAAGTCAAGTGGGCCTTAGGAAGCATCACTACGAACAAAGCTAGTGGAGGAGATGGAATTCCAGTTGAGCTATTTCAAATCCTCAAAGATGATGCTGTGAAAGTGCTGCATTCAATATGCCAGCAAATTTGGAAAATTCAGCAATGGCCACAGGACTGGAAAAGGTCAGTTTTCACTCCAATCCCAAAGAAAGGCAATGCCAAAGAATGTTCAAACTACTGCACAATTGCACTCATCTCACACACTAGCAAAGTAATGCTCAAAATTCTCCAAGCCAGGCTTCAACATACATGAACCATGAACTTCCAGGTGTTCAAACTGGATTTAGAAAAAGCAGAGGAACCAGAGATCAAATTGTCAACATCCATTGAATCATCAAAAAAGCAAGAGAATTCCAGAAAAACATCTATTTCTGCTTTATTGACTACGCCAAAGCCTTTGACTGTGTCGATCACAACAAACTGTAGGAAATTCTTCAAGAGATGGGAATACCAGACCACCTGACCTGCCTCCTGAGAAATCTGTATGCAAGTCAGGAAGCAACAGTTAGAACTGGACATGGAACAACAGACTGGTTCCAAATAGGAAAAGGGGTATGTCAAGGCTGTATATTGTCACCCTGCTTATTTAACTTATATGCAGAGTACATCATGAGAAACCCTGGGCTGGATGAAGCACAAGCTGGAATCAAGATTACCAGGAGAAATGTCAATAACCTCAGATATGCAGATGACATGACCCTTAGGGCAGAAAGCGAAGAAGAACTAAAGAGCCTCTTGATGAAAGTGAAAGAGGAAAAAAAAAAAAAAAAGAAAGAAAGTGAAAGAGGAGAGTGAAAAGTTGCCTTAAAACTCAACATTCAGAAAACTAAGATCATGGCATCTGGTCCCATCACTTCATGGCAAATAGATGGAGAAACAATGGAAACAGTGACAGACTTTATTTTTGGGCTCCAAAATCACTGTAGATGGTGATTGCAGCCATGAAATTAAAAGACGCTTACTCCTTGGAAGGAAAGTTATGACCAATCTAGATAGCATATTAAAAAGCAGAGACATTACTTTGCCCACAAATATCTGTGTAGTCAAAGTTATGGTTTTTCCAGTAGTCATGTATGGATGAGAGAGTGGGACTATAAAGAATGCTGTGTGCCGAAGAATTGATGCTTTTGGACTGTGGTGTTGGAGAAGACTCTTGATAGTCCCTTGGACTGCAAGGAGATCCAAACAGTCCATCCTAAAGGAAATCAGTCCTGAATATTCATTGGAAGGACTGATGTTGAAGTTGAATCTCCAATACTTTGGCCACCTGATGCGAAGAACTGACTCCTTGGAAAAAACCCTGATGCTGGGAAAGATTGAAGGCAGGAGGAGAAGGGGAAGACAGAGGATGAGATGGCTGGATGACATCACCGACTCAATGGACATGGGTTTGGGTAAACTCTGGGAGTTGGTGATGGACAGGGAGGCCTGGTGTGCTGCAGTCTACAGGGTCGCAAAGTGTTGGACACGACTGAGCAACTGAACTGAGCTGACTGAGAACAGTGTGACTCAAGCCTGGAGTCTGAACCACTGTGCTTCACTGGCCATTTTTATTCTGATAAATAAAGACTTGAGGTTGGATTTTTTAATTGAATAGTGAAATATCATGGCACAATGGCAGCGCCACTAGAGATTCAGTTGCAAATCCTAGTGTAGCTCTTATTTCAGAGATTATTCCTGAAATGCACAAGGGGCAACATGCACTTGGTATCGTCCACCAGAAAAAATTCCCAGGTTTTAAACCTTGGAAGAAAAGCTATTTCCTGTAGAAGAGTGGCTGGATCATAGTATATTGCCAATTGCTGAATTGCTGAATGAAAAAAAGGAAGGAATTAATGGTCTGGAAGCCCATTTGGTACCATCATTTTAATGAATAGCATTAAAAAATTTCAAACATTCTCATGTCTATTACTGACACACTCTCTCTCTCTCTCTCTCTCTCTCTCTCTCTCTATATATATATATATATATATATATATATATATATATATAATTTTTTTTGGCCCTGCCATGCAGCATGCAGGATCTTAGTTCCCAGACAAAAGATCAACCTGTTCCTTCTACAGTGGAAGCTCTGCACCCTAACCACGGGGCCACCCGGGAAGTCCCTGACACTCAATATTTGATGAAAAGTGGTGTTGAAGGACTTCCCTGGAGGTCCAGTGGTTAAGACTCTGGGCTTCAAATGCAGGGGGTGTGGATTTGATCCCTGGTCGGGGAACAGAGATCCCACAAGCTGCATGATGTAGCCAAAATAAAAAGGTGGTATTGAGGTTGTCCTGGGAGCGTGGCTGGGAGTCTGCAGTGCCTGTGCTGTGGGAAATTTTTTTTTCCCACCAAAGAAATAAGTGAAGAGAGAGCGAAAAGAAACAGGTGACTTCCTTCTGGGAGATTTCTTTAAATTTCACATACATTGCAAATTGCGCAGCAGATATGATATCCAGTTTTGCATTGTCTCCCAGGAAGCTCCCGGCCCTTTAGGGGCCCCCTGGGTACAAGGGAAAAATCTGTATTTTGAGTTTCTTCTAGACTCTTCTTCATCCCCAGCCCAGTACCTTTTTGTTTTCACTCCATTTGAAAATGATGCTGTCACTGTAGTCCCTGGATTCCAAGAAACTAGCTCCCTTCTGAAGAAGAGAGAGGGTAACACCTCGCTGGGACACGCCCAGTATGCCAGGTACCTGCCCTGACGAGAAGGAATCCTCTCTGAGGAGGGTTTGTGTGTCTGTCCTTTCAGATTTTTTGGGTCGGACGGAGATCCGCGTGGCCGACATCAAGAAGGACCAGGGCTCCAAGGGTCCAGTTACGAAGTGTCTCCTGCTGCACGAAGTCCCCACGGGAGAGATCGTGGTCCGCTTGGACCTGCAGTTGTTTGATGAACCATAGGGAGCCCGCCAGGGCACGCTTGGCAGAGCTCAGCCCGAGGCAGCGGATGCTGCCTGCCTGGAAACAGCATGGCTTTTCGAGGACCAACGTTTGGTGTTCAGCCACAGGGCAACAGGGCAGAGAAGATAGGCCACTCCAAGCTTCTGGGACTGCTTCTTGACAATCCTTCCCCTAAATCATTTCCCATGTTAGGAAACAGGACTGTGTTTTCCTTTGTCCTCACTGCGGGGCTCATCGTGGCTTCTAGGGTCTTTGAAGTCCCATCGCCCCCCAGCTACCTTTGGTGGGGTGTCCGTCCCATCCCTGGGCCTGAGGCTTGAGTCTGGTTACTGTAAAATAGGTTCATAAATGCAACGTCTATATTTTTGGAGAACTCACGGGACCCTCCTGTTTCTTTCCTCCACCAGCCTCCAAGCAGGCCTTCCAGGATGCCTAGTCCTTGGTGTGTTTAGAAATGATCACGCTGATCATGTCATTGCTTCAGAATCTCATTTCCCCACTGGGACCTCATTGGAAATGCTGCCCTGGGTCTGATCACTTGGGGAGATGGTCTTCCGATCAGATGCTGGTCTAATCCGTGGGAGATCAGATGCTGGTCTAATCCATGGAAGATTCCAGCAGGCATGTTGTTAGGGTTTTTCCAGTCTCCTCCAGGTCTTTTTACTGGTAGCTGTCAATGAAAACTATCACTGGCTACTATCAGGTGGCATGATTCTGGTTTCCGGCACCCCTGGAAGACGGTTAAGGGAGGTTGTCTACCCAGTTATACTCTGCAGGACTAGGTCACTGTAGCTTCCCTGAAAGGCTACTTGATGATGTTATTGGGTCCCCATCTCCAGCCCTGCTGGACATTCCCTTTCTGCTTGGAGGTCCTGTGTTTCAGAACAAGAGTGGTTGCTGGTGACCAGCTCTGAGCCTCTTCCTGCCTGCTTGTCATGGGCAAGTTCTGCACGTGTCTTTGGTACATTCCTCCCAAAGGTGTCCCCAAGGTGTGCAAAGGAAAACTGACAATCCGTGGAGGAAATCTATTACTGTGGTGGGGGAGAGACATTAGGAGCAGGCAAGCCCCTCGGTTCCAGGGAAGCAGACCCAAGACTCCTTCCCAAAGCCCGCCGTACACAGCCAACCTCTCAGTAACGGAAGGACACACGGCGTGTTGCCAGAATCAGGAACATATGACCACGCGCCAAGTTCGGTTTGAGTTCTTTTTTATTTTTTAAACTGTTAGTGGAGTATAGTTGGTTTACTGCGGTGTCAGTTTCTGCTGTATAGCAAAGTCAATCGTCCGTGCATATTCACACGTCCCCTCTTCTCTGGATTTCCTTCCCACGTAGGTCACCGCGGAGCTCTGAATGGCGTTCCTTGTGGTGTACAGTAGGTTCTCATTAGGTACCCATGTATCCATGGTGGTGTATACATGTCAATCCCAGTCTCCCAGTCCCCCCGCACCCCGCCTCCCTCTCCCTGGGTGCCCACCCGTCTGTCCTCTGTGTCTTTATCACATCAGATCATCAATACCACTTTTCTAGATGCCGCATATATATGCTAATATATGATACCTGTTTTTCTCTCTCTGACTTACTTCACTCCATCTGACAGTCTCTGGGTTCATTCACATCTCTGCAAACGGCCACAGTTCCGTTCCTTTTTGTGGCTGAGTAATACCAGTTTGAGTTCTTTGAGTTTTTCTCCTTAAATGCCAGGAGATAGGCTGGTTGACTAGATAAGAACTTGATTTGCTCATGACAAGCATGGATCATATTTTGTTTGCATGTTAATGCTCCCATAATCCCAGTTTGTCGTTTTACCATGAAATGTTCATTGCATGTTCTCTCAGTCCTGGAATCTAGCTTTCCTGGGTGAGACGGTGTTCTCCTCAATTGCAGGTCCTTAGAATTTAATTAGGATTGTAGAATGCGTTCTAAAGACAGCATTGGCACTTTCCTGGTGGTTCCAGTGGTTAGGACTGTGCTTCCACTGCTGGGGCTGCAGGTTCCAGCCCGGGTTGGGAAACTAAGATCCTGCATACCATGTGGTGTGACCAAAAAAGAGGGGGAAAAAAAAGATAGTTAACTACCCACTTTGCTAGGAACTGAATATGTCATGTCATCCTTCAAGCAATTTTTAAAATGTGTGTCTCGGAAAGGGCAACAAAGTTTACATTTCATACTTCTAAGAAACACTTTATTATTTATTTATTAAAGATAGTGTAGACTTTTGTATCAAGAACAACAGACATAAGTATTTTTTGAAACAAGCAGATCTCCCTTTAGTTAGTAACTCTCAGCTGAAGACCTTAGAGACCAAGTTCAACTTCAAGCATGCATTCGTTTACCACTTTCCAGCAGCAAGCATGGTTCGGATACTTTAAGTTCATATGTATGTTTTGATGCTGTTAGGAAACTGTTTTAAATGATATCTATGAATAGACCTACCAGTCATGCTTTCCTATGTTATACCCAATACAGTTTGTTCAGTGTCTTTATGAAGGACACGTGATTATGATAGAAAAAGAAGGGTTACCTGTGTGTACGGAGTCGTATTGGGTCACCAATGCAATCCCTTTCTTTCTCCCTTTTCTTCATTGGCTTTCCTTGCGTGTGAATGTTGGGCATCACCATTCATGTAGGGTGGATGTGATGTGCTCAGTGACAAACGTCTTGTCACCTTTTTTGGTCCACCAGCTCACCCACCCATGCAGAGTCCCATTATTGGAATTAGTGTCACGTGAAGAAGCAATATGTGAGTCTTTTCTGCCAGGTGACTGAACTGAGCACCCTTGCGATGCTCCTCCAGGGCAGCGGTTCTGGATGAGTGCCCTGTACTCACCAGGGTGATTTGTAAGGTGACTGATCCTCCTTACAGACGAGATAGGTTGGCTGTCAGATCCAGCTGTCACTCAGGAACGTGGATGATGCATGGTCTCCAATTCTTTGAGACTAGTCCTTCGCGTCTACCTTTTTGGGTGGCCGGGGCTGTATTTCATAGAGATGAAATGTCCCTTTCCAATAACCTTCTGTGTCCTAGCTCTTTGCTTTCCACACACAGGGTTTCCCCTGGCCACTGCCTTCTGGCATTGACTCCAGCCCTCCAGACATCCCGAGTTTCCTCCTTCTCTGAGCCACCCTGACCTCGTCTAAGCCCAGCAAGGGAACTGCTCATGGAGCCATACCCCAAGGACAGGAGCCCTTGGGCTGGGCCTCCTTTGTCAACCAGCTCTCCCAGTCCCTCTGGGGCAGGGTCTTTCTGGCAGGCAGGTGGGAGGCATGTCTCCTGGAATCAGGGCACCTGTGACCCCCCCAGAGCCTGAGGATGTGGTTTATTCAGATCCAGGGCTGGCCTCACACACACACACACACACACACACACACACAGACATCTTTCTAGGCTGGGGTCTCCAGATGTGCTTGAGAGACTGGGGCCAGGCATCCTACATGTCCCTGACGTCTGATGGCAGAGGAGAGAGCTATGCTTCCAAGGAATGTTCATATTAAAAGGGGAATTATTTCTGCTCTTTGCGTTTGGAAGACTTGAAGCATGACTTAAGTCTAGGAAAGTAACTCATTTCAGCTGGTTAGTACTATTGAATTTAACAGGAAAAAAATCCACCTGAAAATGAGTAAATTACGACTTGCATCATCCTGTCTCTCCAGGAGTAGACTGGTGCAAGCATAAAGCCACTGACCACAGCAGAGCGGGGGCGTTCCAGAATCCAGTGGGGCTGGAGAACGAAGCAAAGGGAGTGAGTGCAGTGTTTCTGGTTTTATCTGGAAGGAGACTTGGGAGTCTATTTTAGAGTTTTGCCAATACTTTGAAAGTGAAATTGCTCAGTCGTGTCCGACTCTTTGTGACCCCACGGACTGTAGCCCACCAGGCTCCTCTGTCCATGGAATTTTCCAGGCAAGAATACTGGAGTGGGTAGCCATATTCTTCTCCAGGGGATCTTCCCGACCCAGGGATCGAACCTGGGTCTCCTGCATTGCAGGCACATTCTTTACCACTAGCACCGCCTGCCTGTACTTTGATGAGCAGAAAAAGACTCTCTTTACTCCAGATGGTTTTTTTCCTTAACTGGTTGGGCTCTTTTGGTTCACAGAAAGAATGTTTGTTTTGCGCATGTAACAGTTTGAAGAATTTCCATTGGGAACAGCAAGTAGATTTTCATTGTGTGTCAATTCATTGTATTTTCCCTTCTCTTGGGGCTGGAGACGAGTTTACAGTGAACACTAGCATGGAGAAACGGATGCCTGCATGCTTTCGAGGTGGCAGGGTCACTTCAGACTTGAGGTCAGTGTGAGCTTAGCGAGGGGTCTGCCCACTGCAGGTGCACTTGCTTTCCAAGTTCAGAGCCCCCTGCACGGGAAAGTGAGGCAGAGACAACAGAGAAGCCTGGATGTTCCTGGTCGGCTTCAGGGTTAGTTAGGGCTTCAGCTCTCAACCAGCAGAAGCATGGTTGGTGAATGGGACACACGGTGAGGCCTCAGATGCTGTGGTCTGAGTCACCCTAAAGAGCATTTGGTTAAACCAAAACTGTCCTCTTTTTGCACCCAGGGGCTTCTCTTGGCTGCAGGGAAGGGCTCAGGTCAGCTGCCAAGACTCAGCTGGCAGTGCCCGGAGCCACGTTTTTTTGGGGCCGCTTAGTATTGTGTCAGTATGGTTGGGATGTTTATTGCACTTGGAAAGCAGCCATTTCTTTGAGCCAGAGGAGAGGAACATTCTAGAACTTTCACTTCCTTACCCTGCCTTGTGTCAGATCCAGGAATAGCTTTGTAGGTCTCCAGGCTCAACTAAGGTACATAATCTGCTACCTTTGGGAGCCAAAATCTATTCCTTATAAGCCTGGAAAATTCATTCTGCAAGAAAGAGAGAAAACCTCTAACAGCACTCTATCTTAGGAGTATTAAAACCCAGATGCCAACGGCTGGCAAGTCTTACCCCTGGGCTGTGACCTCTTGGTAACACCGTCAGTAATGTTAATAGTACACTGTTCATTCAGGGAGTCCCCTTTCCTGGGTATGACCACCATCCAAAGGGCTGGGAGGTGGTGAGGAGGGGGTCTGCCTTTGTGGCTTTCACAGCCTCATTGTAGATCTAATTTTAAGTCATTTGAATAACACCCAGTGCTTGTAAAAACTCACCTCCACCTCCAAAAATTATTTCAGTGACATGCAGTTTCAATTAGTTCCTTCACTGAAAGGAACCTTCTTTAATCTGGCCTCGGGGAACCAGATAACACCCACATAATAATTTTTTTCAACACTATGTGTGGTTGTCAGATTTCAAGGTAAACTTGCCCCTAGTATATGTCAGGGTGTTTTGTGAGTCATTTTTTAAAAGGATTTTGTTCTACTTTCTATACCAGCCTATATTGTTAAAATCATCAGAAATGTGTGAATATTTTAGGATTCAAAGCCCACCAAATAAACCTGTTCATAAGTGGGCGTATGTGGTCAGCCTTGAAAAAAATCAAGCACTTCTCTCTCTGATATTTACTGAGAACTTACCCAGTAACCAGGGTTTCTTTTTATGCAGTGGAAAGAATGCATATTTTTCTTCTAGGAACTCTGGTTTTGTACTTTTTTCATTGAAAAAGAATAATATTCCTGTGCAGTTGTTTCTAAAGCTATGTTCCTTTGCATTTTCCCTCTCATACTCAAAGCCCTGATTTCCTCCTGTTTCTCAATCTAAACAGAATGGGGGCCTGGGGCAGAGAGGGTGATGCAGGAACCAGAGGCAGGGGGATGGCGGCTTTGCTGCGTCTGGTTGAGGAGCCAGCCCCTGCCGTTCCACCCACTGTCACCGCTAGGGGGCGCGCTCCCCCGTGTTAGAAAGTAGCCGGTCCCACTGGCGGCTCTCAGGGCGCTGGCTCCACCTACTGCAGCTACGGGGGCATTGCTCTTGTGCAAATCAAGGAACTTGTTGGGTCTGAGGAGGATGGTGGGGGAGGGAACTTAGCGGCGAGCCTGGGATTCGAATCCAACACTCCTGCGGTACCTGGTGACACCTTGCCTTTCTCTGCTGCTGTGTCTGGGGTCATAGGGGGTCCTCAGCCTTCTTTCTTTTTCTGCATCTGCTTTGGTGAAGGCCCCTTTGAGATCAGCCCTGCAGGGGCCTCAGGGGTTAAGTTGGAGGTGTTTCCCCTGCTGCTGGGCCGGCCCAGGGAGGAGGCACCCTGTGCCCAACAAGGGGTTGGAGAAGTCAGGCTCCCTCTGCTTAGACTGGATCACAGAGTTTCTAGGTGGAGACTATGACGTCTGGGATTTCAGATGTCAAGGAGCTGAGGGGGGCAATGCAGATCATTGCATGGTGTGTGTGTGTGCGTGCGCGCGCACGCGCGTGCATGTGCGTGTGTCTGTGTGTGTGCTTGTGCGTGCACCAGGGGGAGCGAGTGGATATGTGAACAGGTGGGTCTGACTCTTCCTGCAGTCAAGGTCAGGACCTGCTACATAATTCGTGGGCTGAGTGCAGAATGAAACGGTGAGGCCCCTTGTTCAGAATTGTGAAGAATTTCAAGGTGATGACAGCAGAGAATGAAACCAGGAGCGGGCCCTTCTGAGCACAGGGTGCCCTGTGACTGCACAGATCAGACGCCCATGAAGCCGGCCCTGGTCACACTGTCTTTTCAGTTGGTTTCTGAAGCAGGTGGGGCTTCATCTTCTGCTTCTTACTCTGCAAAGTCTCCCTGGCAGGTTGTGGAGAACTGGGCTGGTAACACTTTTCAAAATATCTGCTTATAAAAGCACAAATGATCTGGATCAGTCAGAGGCTGTAGGACTCAAGCCCCAAGTTGACAGATGCACCTGGTCTCTGGGCTCCCAATCCAGGGCAGGCCAGGGCTGCCGAGAGGCCTCCAAGTCTTTACCATTTAACCCACTGATTGGAAATAAAACCCTTCCTTTTAGTTGTTAGTTGTCCACTGGGGGCTTTTCTCCTCTTTGCTGGTGGGTCAGACAGGCTGCTCTGGCCTCTGCCTTCCAAGTGACCATCTGAGTGATGGCAACGAGAAGCAGGCAGCTGGTGGGGTGGGTGGTGCCCAGTGTCCCTTCCACGGGGCTGGACGCTGTTCTTCCATCTCCTCTTCCTGGAGAGAGTGAAGCCTGCCCAGGCTGGGCGCTTGGTACACAGGTGTCTGGAGGCACCTGCTTCTGAGATGCAGCGACTTCCCAGTTGGGCTGTCTGCCATAGGACCCCACCTATGAGTGGGCTGTTGGGAGCAGAGACCCCACTGTGTGCGTAGCCTCGGGTTCCAGGAGACCACATCCCAGGGAGGCAGCTGACACGGGAGTCTCCCCTCTGGCTGTATGCTTGTTCTTACTTTCTTTCACTAGCACTTTCTAGCGCTCAGCAGGACACTCCAAAACCTTTGCTTGACCTTTGCAGATCAGTTTCACGTCTACCTACACAGAGCAATAATCCTGTCTATGTTTCCCGATTCTGTCTGGGATTATAAAGTTTGCTAAGTAAAAATACTGACAGAAAGTTGAATAGAGATATCAAATTCATCTTGCATGGGTTTGATTGTGTCATTTTGAATGAAATAACAAATTCTAGCTTTGTTTCTACTTGTATTGCAATCGTCCAGACTACTGAAAGTTCAGAAAGTGTTTTCTAGAGGCGTTTAATTAATATTGTGTCAGTGTTAGTTTTCACGAGTGAACGTTTTGTTGTACATTTTACAAATCAACATCCTTAAAATGTCTGGTAAATATTCACTATTGGACAGTAGATATTCTAGCAAGATCTTTGGTAATGATATTTATTTTAACACATGCATTTAAAACGTACATTGCCAATAGCCCAAGTGTCTTTAAACTGTAAAACCAACTTCAGATCTTCTTTGCTGAAGCCCAAGCAGGCTGAGATCTGTACCCTTTGGGCCCTTTCTTCTACTCTTTCATAGTCCTACCTAGATAGAGAAGTTGGCGATTTCATAATTCATGTCCTGTTGCCTTAGCTACATCAGCGTATACCTTCACATCTATAGGTGGTCAGCATATGTGTAAATACATGTATACAGATGAGAGTCTGCAACAGAATGTCCTATGTATGATAAGCAGTCCTCAGCTCCTGGTTTTCTGCATTTTATATAGTTTCCAGCTAAGAAGAATGCAGAATTCCACTACATAAAGTGAAAAAGTTATGCTCTTTCAATGGTTTGTCCAGAAATCTCTGCTGTAAGTTTATGGGAATGTCTATGACTCAATGTACATATGGTGTGTAAGAGGTTATGCTGTTAAGTGTTGCATAAACTAACGCAGATTCTGTAGTTATAAATAATTAACTTGTTATTGTAAAATGTGATTTGTCATTGAGAGATTATTTTTCTGTATGTATATGAGAGTATTTTAGGAATCTAATTTAAGTGCATAAAACTATAGAAAAAAGTAAAAAAAACCTATTCCAAGAGTAGAGAGTGCTTAATCAGATTACTTGGGTTCAACCCAACTAAATTTCATATATTAAAAAGAAAACCTGAGTTGCATATGTTAGAAATTCAAAGAAGTCATTTTGGAGGGGCATAGAAAATGTGAAGTTGAATGCAACAGGTGGTGTTATGATAAGATGATTAGTGTCCTCTAGCCATGACCTTGGTTGAGACCCCTGTGTTTCATTAAACAGGTAACATGTTCGGGAAGGTGCTTTTGTCAGGAGGGATAGGGGGCTTGAGAGTCTGGTTCCCATCAGATCAGAGTTATGTGCTCTGGAAGCTTCCATGGGTTCTAGAGGATGGGCCAGGAATCTTGGGTGGAGCCAACCGTCCTTCTAGAAAGTTCCGAACGTCCTGACTTCCGGGTCACCCTTTGCAGTTCTCTTTCTGAATAGATTCAATGCATCCCTTTGGTGTTTGCATTGTACTTTCCTGGAGGCATCCTCACTGTCCCCACCGTAGCTTTCCACTGTGGGATGAAGGATGAAGTTTGGGGCTTTCTGGGTTAAGCTGTTCCCGGCACACAGGACAGCCAGCACAGAGCAGCCTTCTAGCTGCTCGTGTCCATGATGGAGACCTCAAGGCAAGAGGCCTTCCTCTTTTCCCAGTCCAAGAAAAGGGTCAGAGGTCCAGGCTGCTTCTCGGGCACAGACTTCTTATCCTTTGCCACCGGAAATGTCCCCACAGGCCACCTAGGGATGGATACAATGCAGAATCCTATGAAAGTCAAGATGCAAACCCCCAAGAGGTGCATTTAGAGGTCCTTTCAGGAGGAGGCAATCCTGTGAGGTCAGCCTCCCTCATCAGGCTGGGAACAACGGAGCGCTGAAAACGGCCAAGTTCCCGGTGAGTCGCGGGTGTTGCATACAGAGCGCTGTGTGTGGGATGTTGAGGGCCCTGGCTCGAAAGGACATATGGGGAATGTGTGCCTTAGGTTTTCAACATTTCTTTCAATGAGCTGTATGCTTCCCAATGCTGTCAACCAACAGTCCAAGTCCTTTTTTGATACACCTGAAATTGGCAAATGCTGGCGTTCAAGTGACCTCCTGGAATTCAGGGTTCAGGGGGCGCAGGGAGCTGTGATTTCTGGGAGCTTCCTGGAAGCTGTTCTCATAGGAGTGATCTGAAAATCACCTTGAGGAACTGTGTGGGTGGATGTGAGTGACTTCATTTCCAAACATGGAGCTGTTTAGGGACCTCTTTGTCCAAGGTGGCCTGGGAAGGCCATCTAAAGCTAGCCAGCAGAAGTGGATAAGCTCCCATCGACCCACCCAGAGTAAGTCCTGACCTCCTTCCTTGGCACCAAGTCCTCGTGACTGGTGTAGCAAGAGGGCTGTAAGTGGAGATGAGTCAGCCAGTCAACCACCCCTTGGGTCCTGCTTGTTCCAAAAAAGTCTGGGGTCAAGAAAAGCCAGAGAACGTGGGGTCCTGCTCAGCAGTGACCACTTGCAAGCCATTCCAGTTAGCCTTCACCTATTTAGAAAAGAATGTATCGGTCCTGACATGAGTCCCTTGTGTTTCCAGCGGCAGATGGGTCACAGTGCTGGGGGCATGTCGCCTCCCTCACAGCCCTGCCCGGGGGGTGGGATAAGCCACCCCGCCTCCCCAATGGACACCCTGTTGACTGTAATATACTTCTGTTGCCAAATAACGGTACTGTTTAATCTCCCATCAAAGGGAGACTATATTGTTTGGTGTGTAATGTCAATGGAGTTCCAAAAATTACTAGACACTATTATAAATTGTAGAATTCTGTATTTGTCTAAGGTTTGATGAAGCAGGGCCAAGACATTAGGTTTCTTTTCTGTTTAAAAGAAGCTGAGATTAGGTTTGCTCTCTGAGCATTCCTTTGGCACCTTATTATGTAAGAAATGTTAAATTTGACTGATCAAGATTATGGTAACTGAGTTTTGTTTTCTTTAAACCAGTAGCAACATCAATACAGATGGCTATTTCTGTGTATCTGGAATCTAAAAAGAACAATCTCTTCCAAACAATTCTTTGGTCATTTTGACCTGTATGGTTTAAATTCACATAGTTCATGAATAAAAGAAGAAAAACCAACCTTGTTACAATGGATTGCTTTGGGTTCTTTCTGCCCCACTTCCTTTCTGAGCAGACTGTTTTGCTGTTTAGTCGCTAAGTCATGTCCAATTCTTTGTGACCCCATGGACTGTGGCTCGCCAGGCTCCTTTGTCCATGGGATTCTCCAGGCAAGAATGGAGTGGGTTGCCATTTCCTTCTCCACTATACAGCCCTATCTGTCATCTATCTGTTTTTGAACATCTTGATTTTTAAGAACTGCATAGTATCCCATTGCTTGAATATATTCCAGTTTACCCTGATTTTTAAAATAATCCTGAATGGTTATGTGTTGAGGCTGCTTTAAAATTTTTATCTAGATAAAAAATAGTGCCATGAAGACTATCACTGTACACAGATCTCTGGGTTCATCTCTGATGACCACACAAGGCAGTGTTTGAAGCGTTTCATTACTTCCCTCCCCCATTTCTATCTGCTTAATCAACAAGGAGGTTGTTGAGTTGGATTCTGGATTGGGCAGTATTACCGGCAAAGATATTTCATCAGCTGTTACGTCTTCAAAGCTGGTGGTTTGCCTCGGGTATGCGGTGTGCGACGCCCATCAGGAGGCAAGCCGGAAGGAAGGCAGATGGTCTTGGGGAGCCAGGAGTGCTGGTTGTGTTACAGGCGCAGCTGCTGAGCCTTTAGAGACCACCCTCCCGTGGAGTCAGTGGGAGGTTTCTTCTCCCTCTTGTTAACAGCCGAGAGGTCCGAGGTCTGGCCTGGCAGGGCCTTGAAATCATTTGACTTTACCTTGAAGTAAAGAGGTAAAAGCTTCACTTTCCACTGTGTCCACATCTAGCGAGAGGGAAAGGAAACTGCAAGCCCAGTCCTTGTGAGGCTAGTTGGGAAGGGACACTTTTCCTCTCTTTTCATCTGCAGGCAGATTCTTTCCTGTCTGAGCCACCTGAAGCTTAAATAAGATATAACATGAAGCAGTCTTGGAAACTGCAGAGCAGCCTTCAGTTCGGGGGTGTTAGATCAAAATTAAGGGCATTTCACTGGCGAGCTTTTCCTGGAGGACTGATCGAGTCAGTCACCCTAATGGTCCATTAGAAACCGGGATTTCTGAACAGGTCCTTGAAGATGGGATTCTAGATGGACTTGGTCAAGTGCCCACTTCCTGTCAGGTGCTGTGTGAAGCCAGTCAGTCAATCCCCGGGTAAGATGGCCCAGAGAAGTCAAGAAGCTGTCAGAGCAGTAACCCAACATCATTCACTGACATCTTCACATCCGGGACACCCAGTACTGAGCTCGTCATAACCTCGCTTCACTCTTGGAGCGGCTACTCAGCAAGTGGACGTTATAGCCTCTTCCATGTACGGGGGTGGAAGCTGACCCTCGAGAGCAGAGGCTTCAGGGGTTCCAACAGCAGAGGCCTGCATGTGCACCCCCCAAAGGCTCCAAGACGCGTCCTTAACCCTCACTCCTGCTGCTTCAGGGAGCAGCAGTCTAGTCCGGGGACGCACTGCGGGTGGCGTGTCATACCCCCTTATGGAACCTCCTGCTGAATGGTTCTGTAGGGTGCCTGCTACTCCTGGCGAGGTCACTTTCAGTCTGGGAGAGGGTTACTATCCAAGCGAAGAAACACGTTATTGTGGCCACAAGCCTTCTAGTGTTGTCAGGATGCCCTAATGACCTGACGTGCAGTGGCTGAGTGTGCACCAGGTTCTCTTGATTCAGTGTCTGCTGGTGATTTCAGGGTGACTGTTCACTCTCAGAGAAGCACGAAGGTTGCTTTGTGCTTGGCTCCCCAGCCTGGCTGGAAAGGCCTTAATGGGCAGAACCAATCAGATGGTCAAGAATCCGCCCGCAACACCGGAGACCTGGGTTCAATCCCTGGGTGGGGAAGATCCCCTGGAGGAGGAAATGGCGACCCACTCTGGGATTCTTGCCTGGAGAACTGCATGGACAAAGGAGCCTGGTGGACTACAGTCCACAGGGTCACAAAGAGTCGGACATGACTGAGCGACACACACACCAACAGGCAGAAGCTCAACCAAAGAACAGTGCGTTCTAACCACGACTGTACCTCCCACCGGAACTGGCGCTCCCAAGAGGGGAAAACTCCTGCCTCTATCCTGAGCTGGCTTTCCCGGCCAGCCTTGGTTCAGAGGACCCTCCAGGGGCTGTGGCGCCTGGCGAGCTGAGACCTGCCGCCGCTGGACCTCTGCCCCAGTGAGAGCAGTCACTGCTTTTAATTAGATTCTCTTGATTCCAGAAGAGCGATGTTTTTGGCCAGAATCTCTCTGGAAGCTTTTATAGATATCACTACCTCTAAACTTAGAATTACACGGAAAGTGGAGAGCAGGATGGTTCACTTTCGGCTCAAGTCAGAATGCACAGGCTGGACACACGGACCTGTCAGAATACTCGGGTGAGCACAAACTGGCTCTGTGTGGAGGGCGCTAGACAGCCGGGAACGTGGCTGACACAGGGCCTTGGGGGCACGGCCGAGGGGGTCGGCCCACGTGCTGCAGAGGCTGCGAGAAGCGTGAAGCAGCAGAGCAGGGGCCGGCGTGTGACCAGCGTGGGCTGAGGCCACTTCCAGCTCTGACTCGAGATGAAGCCAACAGCTGAAAAACTCAAGACATGACGACCTTAACTTCACCTGCAGGCTCAGCCCCTGCCCAGGCTCTGGACTCAAGAGACAAAGGAATGAGGTAAGATATGTGAAGTACTTAACAGTGCCTGCTATGAAGGCCATTTTTTCCTAAGGGATATATAAGCTTCCAATTTCTAAGAATAATCGACAAAAACTACATTTCAGAGGGCATTTTAACCTTTAAGGGGATCCTGAGAGAAAGATATAAAAAATAAGGCTCCCTGTATTTCCACTTTAAAAGACAATAAACATAGTATATCCTGCTCAGGAAGCATTTTATTGTTGCTCCAAGTTTAAGAATTCTCACTTAGAAAATCAACACTTTTACAGAATCTCCCGCATTGCTCTGCTCAGCTTCTGAATCTTTGTTTTTGCAGACATATCAACGTATTTTTCTCCAATACGGACAATCATTCCACCCATGATTGACGGATCAATCTAGGAAAGAAAATAGCTTGGAAATGTGAAAATACTGACATTTCATTAATGAAAAAGCAAGATAAAAAAAAGTGCTCTGAAAAGTCTATGTGCTATGGAATTGTAACATGTAATAATTACATCTGGAAAAAGAAGTCAAATTGTGAATGGACTCAGTAATCATCTATGTTGAAAATAAACAAAAAGGTTCTACTATAGGCAAAGTTTTACATAATCAGATCTCACTTTCCACTTTCTATAGCCATTTTAAGTGCCAAACAACTTGAGGAAATGTACTGTACACAATTAAAAACCTACCTTAACTTCCAATTTCAAAACCTGGCCTTTACTTAGGAAGCTCTTCAGGACCGTCTTCAATTCAGTAAGAGTGGCTTCATCTAAAGGCTAAAAAGGGACAAAACATCCTTAAATTCAGATAAAGTAAAACAAAAGTTACTACAGTAGGAGGAGAGAAAAATCTCCCTCCGGGAACATTTCACCGAGACAGGCCGTGTGAACTCCTGTGTTCAGTTATCTGGGACCCATTCTGGACTCGCACCCCAGGAGTCACCCATCAATGCTGGTCGCAGGGCCTGCGAAGGCCTGCCTCACAAGAGCACCATCGGTTATGCTCTTTTGGAGAGTTAGAATCTCTTAAGCACTAGAAACACTCATCTAGGTAAGGTCAGCTGCTGCATACCCCAAGTAGCTCAACCATGCTCGGTAGATAACTAAGCCCCATAGACTGTTCTCCTACAATGCACTACAGTGCAAACAGAATACAATGGAAATAAATGTATTCCACTGTACATTGGACAACAATGAAAATAACTCCAGGGAGGTAGCGCCACGTAAGGAATATGGACTACTGGGAGACAGGACTGTGGTTCAAATTCCAGCTCCACCTCCTGCGACCTCCAGCAAGCAACTTACTTTCCCTGGGCTTCGCTTTCCTCATTAGTAAAATGAGGGTAACCACACTTCTGCTTCACGCAGACCTTTGATATTAAGTAAAATAATTATATTGTGTTTCAATAAATGGTGACTATTATTATACTCTACTTCAGCAAGTCCATAAGACCAATAGGGCCCATTCGCCTTATACTCTCTGCTTCATCACCACAAAAGATTAACAGATTACATTTCAGTAAACTACTTAGCATGATGTTTAAAAAATAATTCAAACCTGTACTGGACTATAAACCAGTACTTCCTGACACATTTTAACCTAACCTACAGTCTTTACGAACAACCGCTGATGAGGGAAGCACCAGGGAGACATTTGCTGGGCCCTGCAAAGCAGAGATTCACAGAAGTGAAGTGAACTTGCTCAGTTGTGTCCGACTCTTCGTGACCCCAGGGACTGTAGCCTACCAGGCTCCTCTGTCCATGGGATTTTCCAGGCAAGAGTACTGGGGTGGGGTGCCATGTTCACAGAAGCTGGTATAAATGAAGAGACCTCCCAACTGACAAGTCAGTTCAGTTCAGTTGCTCAGCTGTGTCCGACGCTTTGCGACCCCATGGACTGCAGCATGCCAGGCTCCCCCCGATTTCTTGATTTTAGCTTTTTTCTTTTTGTTCTACAAAATGGAAAGTCAAGACAAATGCAGTGGCAACAACTCATTACTTACAGATGCAGTGGTAACTGTGCATGGTACTTCTCCACGGTGGACACTCATCATGGTAGAAAATGCGGAAATTACCGCAGGGGTATTATTCAAACGACCATTTTCAGCAAGCAAATCTGGGAAAGTGAACATTTTTCACTTAAATCATATTCATGAAGCAGTATATTCACCTCAAATGCAAACTCATGTGGCCTTAAAATACTATATTCAATGTCACTTAAGAATGTGGATGGAGAAGCTGCAACCTGTTATCTAAAAAGAATGTTCAGTTTTTTAAAAAAAGACGGCACCAACAAGGACTTAAATTTTTAAAGGTGTGTGTGTTAAACGAATCTGCAATAGATTTCTTTATCACAGCTTGAAATCTGATTTTCAGGTTTATGCCACCACAAATCCCCAAATTAACACACTATCTTATATTCACTACACATTTTCTTTGGATTCTGAGTGATCAAGGGATTTGAAAAACAATTCAAATGTACAAAAGCATGCAAATATCTTTAAGGACAGAGACACAGCCACTGGCTATAAACCACTTTCTTGGTAGGAATCCCACTGGCCTCCTCCAAGGGATGAAACTATGCATTGAGACATTCCTGAATCTTAATATCCTTCAGACAGTGCTCCTCAAACTGTATGTGCAAGCATGAGTGAAGATGCAGATTCTAATTTAGCAGGTTGGGGTAAGGCTGAGATTCTACACTGCCAAAGGCTGGTGTTCCTGGTGTTCCTGGTCCAGGGATCACAGTTTCAAGAGCAGAATTTTCAGAGACTTCAATAAAAGAGCTAATACTTACTGATCAGGTTGGACGTGAGAGGAGAGAACTTCTCTTTTGCCGTCATGTCATTTAGGCTTTTCACTTTAACAGAACGCTTTATATAGGGATTCATAAGAGAAGCAGCCATTTTGGGTTCCTTCAAAATTTGCTAAAAGGACCAAAAAGATAATTTCTTAGACTCTTTAGAACATAAATGATCCCAGCTGCTGTACACACACTTTCTGATGAATCATGTATTTCACGAATAAAATTAGAAATGTTATGTCAAATAAATTTTTGCCTTTAGGAATGCACCACACACAGATGATTTTACACAGGATACAGTGTTTTGTGAAAATATTTAAGACCATTCTAATGAAGTTTATTTTTGCTTTTCAGGAGAGATTATTTTTAAAAAACTAAGCAGCCATGAGACTCAATCTGTGGCATATTGTGATGTATCTACTATGGGTATTACTCTGGTTTTTCCCCTGCTAAGAGGATGCCAGTGATGCTCACACACAACGCAGACCTAACTAGATGCACTGAGCGCGGGTCTCAGCCGTTCCCTCGGAGGGGCCCCTCCCTCTAAGGCTGATCCAGCCGTTCAGAGCTCGGGAAAACCAACCCAGTGCTGGGTGGGAACTCTGGTGCTTCTAAGGGCAGTTGGGCCTGGGAGGAAAACGGCCAAAAAAATCAGAGTGCCACGACCACAAGAGAGACGACTCTGTCTCTACAACCACAAGAGAGACAACTCTGTCTCCGTCACACTACATCACAAACGTCAGGTCGGTGACAATGGGCTGCTTCTAGCACTCTGTTCCCCTCAGCGTCAGGCCAGAGCTCCAGCAAACCAACTGCGGTTTCCATGTGGGCATCTCTTGGTCACACACCTCCACTAACCTTTCCATCAACCCCTCTCCTGGGCTCCTGGACAATCTCTGCCTCTGATCCTAGCTACGTGCCTACATTGCTGTCTAGTGTTAAAACTTCAACTCGAGTGACCCCCCCAAAACCAAGGTTTTCCCATACAAACTGCTGGCTTATACAAACGACAAGCATTCTGGAGTTGGAGCTACCCCGGTTTCACGTCTCTAACTGCTTCTACTGCATCATCCACGACTGTCAGCGACACTGCGGCAGCATCACGTTTTCCTCTTGGTGCCGAAAAACGGCCGGTTTCGTAAAGAGTCTTAAGGTTGCCTCCTTTGTATGTCTCCACAGCATAACAGACTTCAGTTTTAATTAAACCCCATTCTAAGGCCCACAGGCCAGGCACTGTCTCGCCTGTGAACATGGGTTTACGACGGGTGTGTGCAACAGGAGAGGGCGGGAACCATCGCCCCCCAAAGCCTGCGCGACCCTGATGGCTCCAGCCACACCAGCCCACAAGTGTCTCCCAGTAAGGCTGCTGGGTCTGTGAGGATCCTAACAGCTGATGCAACCAACGAAGATCAAGCACACTGGATAACTGGACAGAGAGGGGGATACAGAGCTAGAGTTATTGTCCATTAGGATGAAAGCTCCCACAAAAGCTCAAAATGAAAAAATCCACAAAACGCTTAAGTATGGTTCTATACAGCTAGTCTGTGAAGGTTTTCCTCCTTCTAAGATTAAAAACGCACAAACAAACAAAAACAAACTTGACGTGGTGACTAGAAAGTAAAAGAAGAAGGGGAAGCAACAAAACCTGGAGCAACTGGTTAACGACAGACCACGTGGAAACTGCAGTGGCGATTCTCCTCTTTATGCCACACTGCAGGCTTGTTAATTCAGTTCATGTACTTTTCATGTTTAAAAAAAAAAAAAAATCATAAATCCATGGCTGATTCATGTCAATGTATGACAAAAGCCACTACAATATTATAAAGTAATTAGCCTCCAACTAATAAAAATAAATGAAAAAAAAAATAGAAAAAAAAAAATCCACTTCCCCTGCAGTCTCCCGGTCGTCCTTGTCACTCTCCACTATCGTCCTGCAGCTCCGGGACCTTCACTAATGTGCTATCCCGGGGGCTCTGCTCACCTTCCCTCACATCTTGGGAATAAAATAACAACTGACACTGAGGAAGACTTCAAAGGGAAAATAAATTCCCAGTAAAACATGATCATAATATATCCTGAAGCCTATTTTGGAAATACTGAGAAATACAAGCATAAATTCTCAAGGTAATTTTTAACCCTCCCTTGAAATGGCAGCTGTTTCTTAAATTTAGATTTTCTATTTCTTCTCTTGAGCCCCAAATCTTGGTTCCTAACATTAATATTCTTACATGTACCTATTATAAATAGGTTGAGAACAATTTTACCCAGTACTATCACTATCAACATGATTATAGGAAATATGTTTTCTTCTTTTCCTTTTTTTGCAATTCTTTTTCTCTTAGGATATACTTCATTAAGGATGCACAGTCAAAGATATAAGGAAAAAATACACAATGAGAACTTAACAAGTAATGAACAGGAAAGCTACTTACTCCTACTCTCAACAATTCCTTTTCTACTTGCTCCAGTTTATTCTGTTTAGATGCAGCAGAATAAAGAGCTGTGGCATAGCGACCTTCGATGCCATATATCTGAACAGGTGGCTTTAAGAAAAAAATGGTGGAGTAGGGGAAGAGAAAAGGAAAATCAGTTAAGACAATATCATGGTATCAAGAGCAGAAATATTTATAATTTTAAAATTATTATAAAATGCTACCCTGAATGACAATTCTCAAACAAATAAGGGATGTTTCCTTGGCCATGTCACTCCATCTATGAGCTTTCCATTCCTCTTCTTAAAACGAGGGGCTTAGAAAACACGGTGTCTAAAGTCCCTTTCCATTCTACAGATAATTCAACTGTGCTAACTTTGAGATAAACTTACGATTTCTTTGAATTCAGTAACTCCTTAGTTCCAAGTTTAGGAGGTGTTAAACACTGATGGAAGGCAGTTTTGAATATGTTAAAGCCAGAAAAACAGATGTTTATGAAACATATACAAGCATAATTTTATATATTTCATAGCAATACTGCAAATTTACAGTAGATACTTTTAAACCACATTATCGTCAATGTATGACTACATATGCTTAGTGGTACTGTGTGATTGTACTGGAAAAGCTTAGGTTTTTAATGAGCAAGATTTAGTTTTTGTCCAATTCAAAGACTTAAGCTGAATAAGCCCTCCTCTTTTGTAAAATGGGAAGACCGGCTACCGCCTATCACTGTTACGGTGTTTTAAGAAACTCTCCCAACTTAAAGGCTTTTTCGTGGGTCTGTTCCATGGCAGGCATTCAACACTATTCTGTTCCCTAGCCCCCCAACTCCCCAGCATATCTGGGGAACCACAAATAATGCAGAAAGATTTAAGTGTTAACTGTACAAAATCCATGCCTAAGTGTATTGTTGTCTGAAACCACATACATTTATTTGCTTTACAATTACAGAAAAATAAGCTGACTTACCCTCACAAGCTTGGCAAACGGCCTGACCACAGATGTACTGAAGCATCGCACCTTTAACACAAAATGAGAAAGACTGAATGAGATTACTGATAGCAAAAAATAGTAAATGATTCACTTCTTATGTTTCCTTATATCATCACATAGATTATATGAGGCTGAGCTGCTCTTCATCACCTAGGAGTAAATTTCCCCACTGGAGTCATTCCAGGCTGCGTGGGAAAACTGCCTTCCCACCATGAGGCGAGCACACGAGCATGGGAGAGGAAACACTAAATCTGAGAAAATGTTTAGTTGCTCAGTTGTGTGTGACTCTTCTGCGACCCCAGGGACTGTAGCCCACTAGATTGCTCTGTCCCTGGGATATCCCCCCTGCCTTCGAGAATACTGGTAGCCATTCCCTTTTCCAGGGGATCTTCCCCACCCAGAGATGCAACCCATGTCTCCTGCATTGGCAGGTGGGTTCTTTACCACTGAGCAACAGGGCAAGCCCAAGTTTCAGGAAGCAAGTCTTAAAAAAAAGAAAATTGACAACATTTTCAGCATTTATGTTACCACCGTGGAGCATGATTCCAATAAGTGGGATGATTCCAGGCATTATCTGCGAGAGAGGTACCTTAAGATTCCAAAAGCTATCTGAAGATAAAGATGAATTCTCTGGCTACCCCAGCAGTCTTATGTGAGAACAGGCCCCAGTATCTTGCCTACCAAGATACTAACCTTGATATTGTTGAAATGGTGTCTAGTCTATCAAGGGTTGGAATCCAGAGTTTAAAAAGTACCCGCAAGGGTATAGGTCACCTTCAAATAATTCCAGAGTGCACTATATGGCTGAGAGGATTAAAAGACTTTATATAACACTTACGGAAAACTTACGGAAGCTGCAAGGTATTATGATACATACAAAGCGTCGTATAACATAAAGAGCACAAGTTTTCCTGTGACTCTGTGGGTTCGAATCTCAGTTCTACCCCTTGCTCAGTCAAAAACGAGTCATTTAAACTTTCCAGTCTCATTTTCTTAATAAAAATGTGAAACATGTTTTGCAAACATTCTTTAGTATTACACTTGACCCAGAAATACTAGTAGTAGCTTAATCACAACGCAAAGATAGACCCCCCCGCTTCTCCTGGGTCTCTCAACCAGCTGCTTCCGGGGGCTGGGCTCGGAGGACGCCAAGGTCAGAAACGAGCGCCCAGCGTCCACTGTGTCCCGCGCGCATCCCGGGGAAAGGGGGATGGGGGGAAAAGAGGGCCGCCCCGCGTCGCCCCCTCTCCCGGCCGCACGACCTTCAACGGCCGCTACGCTCCCCAGGTGTGGCCTGGAACTGTGGGACTTGGGGGTCCAGTGCTGGTCACTCCAGGAGGGCTCTTCCCGCTGGCTTTCAGGACCTCCGTCCTCTCACCTGCTGGGACAGCCCGGACACTGCTGGCGCAGCCATCTTCTCCTGGCGGCTGTAGGTCAAACCCAAGTCGGCGAGAGAGACCGAGAGCGCAGGCGTGCGTCAGCGTAGCCGCTCGGCCTGCTGGGAAATGTAGGCGTACGTCGTCAGGCCGCACGCGCGGGTTCCCTCAGGCTGGGAGTTGTAGTCCTCAGAAGCGAGTGGGCCTCAGAGCTGGTGGGGGTGGGGGCTAGAAGGCTCGGATAGCACCTGGAAATTAGATTGTTGAGTTACTTAGTGGCCCTTAGTGTAGAATAGAGTTATTGCACCTAGTTTTAAGTTTCCATTTAGATAAGTAGGGTGGCATTTGTTCTATTTCACATTCATCACTAGCATATTTATTCTTTCTTCCTAACACGCCAAAGTGTGTATCAAGCGCAGGTCCTTGCACTCTTTGGGCACATGCTGTATATGCAGCTTTGCAGCTCCAGCGGCGGACCCTACACGCCTAGTACTTGGACCGTGACTGCTCCTGCAGACCGCGATCCCCTGTCCACCCCATCTTTTCTGAGTACAGCATTGACTCCCTTGGTTTGTGCGGACGCGTGAGGTTCTGGTGATTAAATACTTCCTTCTGGGTAGGGCAGAATAATTAGCTGAGAAGCAGACCTAAAAATAGAACTGGTGTTTGAGTAAAGTGTGACATTGAAACTGAGAACCCAACACTAGCTTTAGCTAGTTTCTCTGCATTCATAAAAATAACCTATTTTCAATCAATTTTCCCCATAAAAAGAACACTAATTTTTAAAATTTATTTTTAAAATTAATTAATTTATTTTATTTGAAGGCTAATTACAATACTGTGGTGGTTTTGCCCTACATTGACATGAATCAGCCATGGGTGTACGTATGTCCCCCATCCCGAGCCCCCCCACCACCTCCCTCCCCATCCCGTCCCTCTGGATTGTCCCAGTGCACTGGCTTTGAGTGCCCTGTTTCATGCATCAAACTTGGACTGATCATTTTTCTCTTCTGTTAGGAGGAGAGTTTGCAGTCGGAGCATGATTGGAGTTTCCGGGTTGCAGTAATGGGGCCTATGGTCAATTAAGGTGTTTTTCTGCTCAGTTCTATTATAATTATTATAATTATATATCTATTATAAATATATTATATACAACATAATATATATTATATATATATTATATTATATAACTATTAAGTCATTAATTTACATTAAAAGTCATTAATTTTAATGATGAGTGCAGTTTTCTCATCATTATGAAAAACTTGTTAAAACGCAGAAAAGTGGAAGGAATGTAATTGCCCCCTTTTGGACCACCTGAGGGCAGCCATTGTCAATATTTTAGTTTGTTGTCTCCCATTATTTTTTCAGAGAGTGGCCTGAACTGCCCAGGCTTGAATCCCAGTCCTTTCATTGACCTTGGCCCAATTATATAATTTCTCTGTGTTTCAGTGTTGTTATCTATGAGTATTACAATAACAGCTATCTTACAGGCTGTTAGGAAAAATGAACAAGATATAGAACAATTTTCTGACTGACTAGCACTCAAAAATGCTCTTTATTTTGCTTTTGTTTTTATCGCATATACAGACTCACAATCTGTATAATTTAGTATCTTGCCTTTTTCCTTAATACAAGAAAAAAGTGTACTAAATTATATATAATTCATAAATACATGCTTCCAGCATGATATAATTGTATTTCTTAGTTATAAGATTTTCATAAACATAATTTCAATGTGCAGAGTCACCCATCAAGTGGATATTCTGTGATGTAATCATTCAATAACTTTTGAACATAATTCAGATGGTTGCCTTTTCTCCCCCCTTTTTAAACAGTACTTCATCTCCTGAGCATCTTTAGACACAAAATTTTTTTTTTCTTCATACTTAGGATAACTTCCAAGTAGATTTCCAGAGATGGTACAACTTGGTGAGAGGGTATGAACACTTTAAAAGTCTTTGATGAGGGAATTTCCTGGTGGCCCAATGGCTAGGACTCTGCACTCTTGATGCAAAGGTCCTGGATTTGATCAAGGTACTAGATCCCATGTGCAGCAGCTAAGATTTTGGATGCCTCAACTAGTCCTCCAGGCCAAAGATCCTGCATGCTGCAACTAAGACCTGATGCATCCAAATAAGTAAGTAAGTAAATAATTTAAAAAGTCTTTGATGAATGAGGGCATGCTCTTTTCCAAAACTTTTAACCACTTTACACTTTCACTGCTGCTGCTAAGTCACTTCAGTCGTGTCTGACTCTGTGCAACCCCATAGATGGCAGCCCACCAGGCTCGCCCGTCCCTGGAATTCTCCAGGCAAGAACACTGGAGTGGGTTGCCATTTCCTCCTCCAATGCACTTTCACTAGCAGTGCATAAAAACCCTTGTTTTACTTCCCTCTGCGAATTCTTCTGGGAGGCTGTTTTCAAATAAGTCTAAGGGAAGGTGTATTCATTATGCAGAATGTTTTATTGAGCACCTATGACTCAGTGGTAAAGAATCTGCCTGCCCATGCAGGAGACATGAGTTTGATTCCCAAGTCAGGAAAATCCCCTGCAGAAGGAAATGGCAATACACTCCAGTATTCTTGCTGAAGAATCCCATGGACAGAGGAGCCCATTGGGCTACAGTCCATGCGGTCACAAAGAGTCGGATATGACTGAGAGACTCAACAACAGTAGCTACATTAAGTGCAGGCAGCTCTTCTATGCCTGGAGGAACAGCAGGGTGAAGGACCAAGTGTTTGCCTTCGCAGGTCTTATGTTCGACCTGGAACCAAACCCCAAGCCCATGTTTTCTAATGTGTGGGTCTTACTAGATGTACTTCAAGTCAAAAGTTCTGGGGCTAACTATATTTGGAAAACTCTAAATTATGGCATTGGTAATTAATTATAAGTAAGCTATAAGGTTGCATAGCAACAGGGAGATTCCCTCTGTCTCCTTTGCATTTATCCCCATCTCACTTCAGCCCTTTGCATGTTGCTAAAATAGTAGTTTGTGGTCGTTTGAATTTAAGGGTTTATCAAGTGGCTGCACGTGTATGGTTTCATTTTTATTTTGAGATTCAGGATAACTCTAAGATAAAGGGAGTCTGGTACCCCTCCCCTACTTTATATGTGCTGAAATTTTCTGGATCCTGTTTAGGCAGCTCGTCTAGGAAATGGCAGCTCTGGCTCTCAGGATGTACTTCTCGGCATCAGAATTTTTTTTTTTTTTTTGGCCACGTGAAGCATGTGGGATCTTAGTTCCCCAACCAGGGATCGAACCCATGCCCCCAGCATTGGAGGCTCAGAGTCCCAACCACTGGACCACCAGGGAAGTCCCAGTCTCAGCATGGGATTTTGATGCCAGTGTTTGCTGCTTCCATCTTGGTGATGTGGACAAGTGGAGAAACATAGAAAGAACTCTGAACCTGATGCCTTTGCAGTCAAACTGCCCCACGCTGCTCTTAGATTCCTTGGCATCTGCTGAATACTCACAGCAGGCAAAACCCAGCAAAGCCCAGGGCCTAGAAGCAAATTCCATGCCTGCTAAATCACTTCAGTCGTGTCCGATGCTTAGTGACCCCATGGACTGTAGCCCACCAGGCTCCTCTGTCCATGGAATTCTCCAGGCAAGAATATTGGAGGGGGTTGCCATGCCCTCCTCCATGGGATCTTCCCTACCCAGAGATCAAACTCTCTTACATCTCCTGCATTGGCAGGCAGATTCCTTACCACTAGCACCACCTGGGAAGCCCCCACCAGGTACCACCTGACAGCAATTTCCCAACTGTGGCACTGTCAGACCTTCTTCTAGGCAAGAGGAGAGAATCTGAAAGAAGAAAAGAATTTTGTCCTGTAGAAGAAGGGAAACAACTTAGCACTTTACTTTTCGGCTGCTTTCCTCCTGTACAAACTTAAATTTAAGATAATTATTTTAACAACTGAGGCTGATGGAGTTAAAGGGACTTGCCCAAGGTCACAGTCCAGGGCTCTAGCGGTAGTGAAACCCAGACATCAAATCTCAGCTTTTTTGTTTCATGCTGACTTTCAATTCAAAACAAATATTTCTGACCACTTTATTTTCTCTGTGAAGGCACCATATGCTGGCATGAAAGACAGCAGCATGGTGTCACGAGACCCTCAATTGCACATGTGTAAAAAAAATGAAGGGATTTTTTTCCCCCTTGACCCAAGAAAGAACCTTCTAAATCTCAGAAATCTGGATGAAGGTTAACGGGCAACACGTTCACTGCGCTCAGTTTAAAATGACAAAAAATTGGAAACAAATGTCTGAGCATAAGAGAATGGTTTTTAAAATGGAACACTTGTACAGCCATTACCATGAGATTTTCAAAAAGTATTTAGTGGCATAGAAACATATTTAATGACATCGAGGGAAAAATTCCAAACTACGTTCTCTGTTTTTTCTATAATGAACATGTGTTGCTATCATAATCAGAATGAAAAAAGAGGGGGGAATGCCACGATCCTATCCCTTAACGATTTGCCCCATGAAGGAGAGACCCATCTACTCTAGTTTCTGACAACGCTCAGCTTCTGACCTGTAGGGTGACATTCAAGTTGATGAGTTCCACAAAGGACCAGGCTTCAAAGTTAGACCAAAGGATTTCTAAGTTTTCATCCCCAGGTGAACTTCAACTAGACTCCCCCAGCCCAGGGAACATGTTCTTCAGCTTTGCACAATGTATCTAAGGATGGTATCTCAGAGCAAAGTGTGTTAAGATTGTCCCCATGCATTTTGTTACACTGAAAGAACCTAGGAAATGTTTGCATTGTTCAGATGTTTATCTTGGACTGAACTTCGCATCAGTTCTCTCTTTCTTTTAGTTCTTTTCCCGTCCGAGTTTATTTTGAGAACTGTACATGGATCCTTTACAGCAGACCAGAGCCACTTGCTGTCTTGGGGACCCAGGTTGGCAGCCCTAATTTAGAACTCCATATGTAGCTTGTTTTTTCACTTAAACCTTGGGAATGGGAACGTGCCTCTGGCAGCTCTCTACGCATGTCTATGGCATTAAAGGGGGTCTGAGAGGAGTCCTGCCAATTCGCAGAGGCCCCTGGGCTAGAACTGACTTGGCTTTGGGCAAGAAAAAGTGTTGCAGAAAATGGACAATGGGACCCCAGGTGCTGCGACCATATGATTTTAAACTTTTTATCCTAGGGACCTGATGCATCTACTGCAGAAGAAATGAGGTGGGAGGGAGGCTCAGGATGGGGAACACATGCACACCCATGGCTGACTCATGTGGATGTATGGCAAAAACCATAAAAACAAACAAACATAAATATGGCTTGGTGGTATTTTTGAGTCTTTGGAGAAGGTTGCTTTGGGTGGGTCTGCAGCACACAACAGGGGTCTGAACGGTGACTGAGGGAGAACCAGGTACTGTGAGCAGTGGTCCCCCTCCCGGGCCACAGGCATCTTCCCCTGGGCCTCTCCGGCCCCCCCGGTTGGTTGCATCTATCTTGAAGCATCGCCTACTCTTGCTCAAGGTCACAGGTGATGCTTGGCCTGATCTAGGTTTCCGAGGCATCATCTTGACACTGGGAGGCGCCATCTCCTCATGTTGTCAATTCCGCCTCTGGCCTTGGCGTTGCTTTCTTTCTAGAGCTTTCGCCATTCAAACCTCCGTGTCACTGCTCACACAAGCAAGCACGAATCAGAGTATTATGAGATTGACTCACGAACTGACTTCTGAGAAATGCTCTAATCTGGGCTCCTTGTGTTTCGGGGCTTAGACAGGTACAGTTTCTTGTTCTTGTCACAGAACCTGGGGCGGGAGCCAGTCTCAGGATCCCCCAGGGACCCCCACCCCCCAAAGCTCTTTGCAGCTGGCCCTGGTTCCTCCTCAGCCCCGATGCTTCCCCAGGCAGGTTTGGCATTTGCCACCACAGATCCAGGAGAACTTCACCTCTGGGCTAGAGCGGATCTTTGTCTTTTTTTTTTAAATAAATAAATAGATTATTTATTTATTTAGTATTTTAGGCCGTGCTGGGTGGCATGTGAGATCTTAGTTCCCTGACCAGTGCTCAAACTCATTTCCCCTGCGCTGGGAAGGGTGGAGTGCTAACATGGGACCACCAAGGGCAGTCCCACCTAAGTCTTTCTGATCAAAGTCCCTTTTTCTTCCTGGATCTGGGTCGGTTCAGAGACAGGTTATACCATTCAATGGGTGCCCTGTTCTGGGAGATGGTAATGACGGCAGGAATGAGCGAATGAGCAAATTATCAATGCAAAGCATTCTTCTGTTTGTTGATTAGATTAAAATGCCGCCTGTAAATTGAGGAGAGCAGTGGCCACAGTAAACAATGTATGTTTGGGGGCCTTTCGGATGTAAGGAAGCGATCTGCAGCTCTCTGCTTGCTTCTGTTTGGGGACCCTGCGGGGGGCTTTGGGGACTAGGGTGGTGGTGGGCGAGGATGGGGGCTGGGGGTGGGGTGGGGGGGGTCCCCGGGGTGGGGGGGGTCCCCTGGGTCTCCGTGGTTTGGTCGTTATCTGCTGGGGCTGCGATGGTAGTGTCGTGCTCTGCGGCCCCACTGCCTGGGGCTGGCGTCCCAGCCCTGCCACTCACCAGCTCTGCGCCTCAGTTTCCTCACCTGGAGAATGGGGCAGGAACCATACAGGTCATGGCACTGAATGCCTGGGGAGGGTTTGACCAAGTGCTGGCGTGCAGGCAGTGTGCCATGAACTGAGCGGTTCCTCTTTCTCAAGATCGTTTCTATAAATACAGTCTTTCTACAGAGGCAGGAGGAGCACACACCCGAGTCATTCTTTGTTGTTTGTTTGTTTGTTTCCTGGCTGTACTGAGTCTTCGCTGTGGCTTCTCCAGTGTGGGATTCAGGCTTGGTTGTCCCCGAAGGATGTGGAATCTTAGTTCCCTGACTAGGGATTGAACCTGCGGCCCCTGCGTTGGAAGGCAGATTCTCAACCACTGGACCTCCAGGAAGTCCCAAGCCGGGTCATTCTTCATTATGGAATTTGAACTCTTATTTTCATCTCCTTCTTGAATGGTGGCCCAGAAGAGTGGAGCAGAGCTTCATCATGGCTTCTGAAAGCTGGGAAGTGGTTCTTGTCAAAACCAGGCCCTTTTCAAAGGAGCTGGCCTGCAGAGGGAGGGGCCACAGCTGGTGTGTCTCAACCTGTCTCCTCATCTGGGAGGTCACAGAGAAGCCAGATTTGTGGTTTCAGAACAGTCAACTCTCAGGATACACTGGTAAACAAGAAAGCACTGAACACTGCTTCCTTTTAGAAAAAAGGAATATGTATATTTGGTATGAGTAAAAATGTGAGAACAGTGAAGGCTTTGTAGGAGTTCAGTGTGAGAAAGAAATTATATGGTAATATAATATATATATATATACATATTTTTTCCCCACAATTACTTGTAGCTCAGATGGTAAAGAATCTGCCTGCAATGCAGGAGACCCAGGTTCGATTCCTGGGTCGGGAAGATCCCCTGGAGAAGGAAATGACAACCCACTCCAATATTCTTGCCTACAGAATTCCACGGATAGAGGTTCCTGGCGAGCTACAGTCCATGGGGTCGCAGAGTCAGACATGACTGGGCGATTAACACAGTGATCATAAAAGGAAAAATAAACATAGTAAAAGGAAAAATAAAATCAGGGAATGAAATGTATGCAGATAGGAGGAGAAGCCCTCCCAGAACATGGGTCAGTGTGTGATGTAGTCAGATTTCAGGATGCCCAGTAGAGAGGTGGGATTATCCTGGATCCCACAGTGGGATGCACCGCCCAAGAAAGTGGTGATGAGACCTGGTGGCAAACCAACCACTCTGTTGTTTTTATTAATAAAGAAGCACACAGGGAGGAATGCTTGCCTTGAGGTTCCTGGTAAGTCGGGCTGGAGCTCTGTTTGGGGCGATGCACTTTTGTGAAGGAAGATGGAGAACAGTGGTCAGCCCAGTGGTTGCAGGCAATCTTGTGGAGCTGAGCGCCTGAGAACGGCATGGATGACGTGACTTGAGAATAAAGGAGGCTTTTTCCCCACCTGCCACTGTCTCTGTAGCAAATGAATTAGTGTGACCTTGCAGATGGCCCTTGTGCCCTGAAAGTGATAAGGAATACCGAGACTTTTCATTTGGCTAATTGAGTACTGGGAAAGGAAGATCAAAATGGAGTTGGTATTGCTAAGAGAGCTCTTTGAAATGGAATGGGAGGCCACCGCAGAGGGTGACCTATGGATGTCTCATCCTGGATGGAATCTGACCTTTGTCTTAAGCAGGTCATCAGGAACATCTGCCCTAAGCTCACGGCAGCCTGTCAACTTATCAGACCCCTATCCTGTGCATAGTCGCTCAGTCGTGTCCGACTCTCTGTGACCCCGTGGACTGTAGCCCGCCAGGCTCCTCTGCCCATGGGGATTCTCCAGGTAAGAGCTAGAGTGGGTTTCCATGCCCTCCTCCAGGGGATCTTCCCCACCCAGGGATTGAACCCAGGTCTCCTGCATCGCAGGCAATTCTTTACCATCTGAGACACCAAGGGAGCCCTATCAGACCCCTACCGTAAAACAGACTGTGATTCCTTAAGGACAGATGTTTTCTGATTTGCATCAGAATCAATCATAATTCTCTCCAGGCAAGTTTTTTCTGTTCCCCAGAACACTTTCTTAGTAACCTGAAGCCATGACTCCTGAATTGCAGCTATTTTTTTTTAAAGAAAAGTATTTATTTCTTTGTTTTTGGCTGTCCTGGGTCCTCCCTGTTGCTGCATGGGCTGTCTCTGTTGCAGAGGGTGGGGGCCAGTCTCTAGTTGAGGTGCACGGGCTTCTTATTGCAGTGGTTTCTCTCATTGGGCAACACAGGTTCTAGGGCAAGCAGGCTTTAGTGATTGTAGCGCGTGGGCTCAGTAGTTGTGGCTCCCGGGCCCTAGAGCACAGGCTCTAGCAGTTATGGTACATGGGGTTAGTTGCTCTGAGGCACGTGGGATCTTCCTGGACCAGGGATCGAACCCATGTCTCCTGTATTGGCAGGTAGATTCTTTCCTACTAAGCTGCTGGGGTAACCCCCTGAATTGCAATTCATAAGGCTGAAAATAAACTCTTATTTGCAGCATCTTGCATTATTATTATATCAATTGACAGTACCTCCTGGGGGGAGACTGGTTACATATTTGTGTGAGTTTTTGATTCTGTCCTTTGAATTGTGAGGCAAATAAAAACACTGCATTTTTTGAGTTTTCAGCCATGGGGGAGTTATTGCTGGATGGTCTTTGAAGATTAAGGCCAATCTTCGGGAACACTGAATAGTTCTGATCATTTATATTGTATGGCTTGAAGAAGACCATTCCCTCATTCATTCTTTTGGGCATTAACTCATTTAACAGACATTAGCCGCATATTAGAGATCAAGATATGAATAGATGCTGCAGGGAATGAAGCAACCAAGACAGACTCTGCCTTCAAGGAGCTTGCCAGTTCCCTTCGAATCAGTTTTTCACTTTTTGTTTTTATTTCTAAAAAGAGTTTTGGCCATGTTGTGCGGCTTGCTGGATCTCAGTTTCCCAACCAGGAACTGAACCCTGCCCACAGCAATGAAAACGCTGAATCCTAACCACTAGACCACCCAGGAACTCCCAGGTTTTAACTTTTTAAAAATGACCTTCCCTTTGTTATACGGGGCTTCCCTGGTGGCTCAGAAGACAAAGCATCTATCTGCCTGCAATGAGGGAGACCGGGGTTTGATCCCTGGGTCAGGAAGATCCCCTGGAGAAGGAAATGGCAACCCACTCCAGTACTCTTGCCTGGAAAAATCTCATGGACAGAGGAGCCTGGTAGGCTACAGTCCATGGGGTCGCAAAGAGTTGGACACGACTGAGCGACTTCACTTTCACTTTTGTTATACATATTGGAGAAGACATTGGTATGGGTATTGGGCTAACAATCAAATTAACTAAATTGCAACATGATTTTTATAAACTCTGGGCTTTCTTTAATCTTTAGATCTTTACATCTGTAGGAATCCCTTCTATATCTGAGCTCCTCTTAGGAGCCTCTTAGGCAGTAAGCTCCTCCTATCATATCTTGGCAACTAATTGAAGCAACGAAAGGGAAAGAAATGATAAAAATAAATCATTCCAGTTGGCAGAGCATCTCTGTATAGTTCTCAAAGTGGTTGTTTACCAGAAATAAATCTGATACCCTCTTGGTGGCACTGGGTCAAACTGGTCCACTTTTGATGATGACAAGAAGACAAAGGTTCTTTCTTCTTGTGATCTGTGACAGAGCTATGCCTCCTGGAATTAACGAGTTCTTGTAATCCAGGTTTGCTGACATTCTTGAGGCATGGAAATTTTCCTTATTTGTGTTTCAACTCCAGAGGTTTCCTGACAGAACATCCTAGAAATAGCCTTTCATGGCGGTAGCCATCAGTCCTGGCTGCTGATTGAAATCAGTTGTGGAATTTAGAAAAGTACAGATGTCTACTGAAGATGTGAATTAGAATATTCATGTACATTTTATTTTACATTAATTATTGAGCTGGAATGTTCAATGACTACATAGGGATTACATAAAATGTAGTATGTCTAGATAGAATACCTTGCTGCCATTTAAAATTATTTTATTGTTCAGTCGCTAAATCGTGTCCAACTCTTTGCAATCCCATGGACTGCAGCATGCAAGGTTTCCTGAAGTTTGCGCAAACTCAAGTCCACTGAGTCAATGATGCCATCCAACCGTCTCATCCTCTGCCGTCCCTTTCTCTTGCTGCCTTCAATCTTTCCCAGCATCAGGGTCTTTTCCAGTGAGTCAGCTTTTCACATCAGGTGGCCAAAGTACTGGAGCTTCAGCTTCAGCATCAGTCCTTCCAATGAATATTCAGGGTTGACTTCCTTTAGTACTGACTGGTATGATTCCCTTGCAGTTCAAAGGACTCTCAATCATCTTCTCTAACACCACAGTTTGAAAGAATACCTTGCTGCCATTTAAAATTACGGTGGGGAAGAATCCCTGAGCTAAGAACATATTCATAATGCATTGCTAAGTTAAAAAAAGCAGGCTGAAAAGAGTATTCAGTGTACAACATGGTGATATTTTTGGTAAACACACGCTTATATGCATCATACAAAAAGCCAGAAAGGGACTTCCCTGGTGGTCCAGCGGTTAAGAGTCTGCCTTGCAATGCAAGGGACACCAGTGTGATCCATGGTCCAGGAAGACCCCACATGCGGTGGGGCAACTATGCTCATGCCACAGCTCCCTAGAGCCTATGGTCTCCAAGGTGAGAAGCCACCATAATGAGAAGCCTGAGCATCGCAACTAGAGAAAGCCTGCACATGGCAATGAAGACCCAGGATAGCCAAAAATAACTAACTAAATAAAATTATTTTTAAAAAGCCAGAAGGCCTCACAAAAATACACCCAAGGTGGTCATCAATGTTTGTCTTTTCTTTGGTGCTTTTCTTATTTTCTAAGTTTTAAGCATCAATCATATATTGCTTTTGTATTGGGGGAAAATTCCTTCAATAAATGTTGGTGGTTTCCCCATTAGGGACAATGTAGTGAGAAGAAGTGAAGAAACTAGATACACATGACTGTCTCATTCATTCACTCATTCATGATTTCTACTTAGCCTTTAACTTTTTTCTGTTAATATTATTTAATGTTATTGCTTCCCTGGTGGCTCAGATGGTAAAGAATCTACCTGGAGTGCTGGAGACCTGGGTCTGATCCCTGGGTCGGGAAGATCCCCTGGAGAAGGGAATGGCAACCCACTCCGATATTCTTGCCTGGAGAATCCCATGGACAGAGGAGCCTGGGGGCTATAGGCTATGGGGGTCACAAAGAGTCAGACACAACTGAGCAACTAACACTTTCACTTCCTATTTATTAAGAAAGAATGTCTTAAGCACTTGCTGTGTGGTAAACATTGATGGTTGTAGGCACTTGGACGACAGAAGCTCAGCATTCTCAAATCCAGCATGCAGAAGAGGCTGCAAGAGCTTGTTGTCAGGCCGGTTCCCTCCCCGGAGGCACGGTTGAAGGGAGAGCCTGGGAACGGCCTTTGTTAAACAAACACTCTGTGTGGTTCTGACAGACTCTCTGGTACCACCCTTTGGGAACCTGGGAGGAGTGGGCCCTTGAGCTTAAATAGCTTCAAGTCTAAGTGAAGTGAGGGAAAGTTGCTCAGTCGTGTCCGACTCTTTGCGACCCCATGGACTATATAGTTCCATGGAATTCTCCAGGCCAGGATACTGGAGTGGGTAGCCTTTCCCTTCTTCAGGGGATCTTCCCAACCCAGGAATCCAACCCAGGTCTTCCGGGTGGATTCTTTACCAGCTGAGCCACAAAGGAAGCCCAAGAATACCGGAGTGGGTAGCCTATCTCTTCTCCAGGGGATCTTCCTGACCCAGGAATCAAACTGGGGTCTCCTGCATTGCAGGCGTGTTCTTTACTGACTGAACTATCAGGGAAGCCCAGATGGCAAATGTGGAAACCTGGTGTGTTGGTTCCATCGCGGAATGTCGACCGAGTTCCCCAGGGTATCTATGGACCCATGCTCCTTAGCTGCCTTGTTTTAGAATGTGACATGTTTAGGAGGGAAGACAGTCAGAATATACCCAGCCAGGTTGCCAGCTTCCTTGAGGGTCCTCAGACGAGGTGAACATCTGCCTTCCTGAAGGACAGTCGCTCTGATAGCAAGTCACCGCTTCGTCAGTGAGTGCCCACCAGGCACTTGTCTAAGCATTTTATTGTGTGTGTGTGTGTGTGTGTGTGTGTGTGTGTCTGAGATGTCACTTCAGTTGTGTCCAACTCTTTCTGACCAGGCTCCTACGTCCATGGGATTCTCCAGGCAAGAATACTGGAGTGGGTTGCCATTCCCTCCTCCAGAGGATCTTCCCAACTCAGGGATCGAACCAGTGTCTTTTCTGTCTCCTGCATTGGCAAGCGAGTTCTTTACCACTAGGCCTCCTGGGAAGCCCAGGCATTTTATTGAGTCTTCTCAAAAACCTATAGGTTATCTACCCCCTTTTACAGACGAGGAAACTGAGGTTTTAGAGAGCTTAATTAACATCCCTGTGATTACGTGGCCAGTCAGTTGGCTTGTCTCCAAGAAACCCTGGGCTCAACTGCTATATCATCCAGCCTCAAAGTCGACCAGTGGCCACTGTGTAACCTCTAGAGGCGAGGCTGCCTCCAGGGCTCAGGAATATCGCGACTCAGGCAGCCTGCTGCTCCGAGGTCCCGGTTGATCACTTTCTGGTGTGAAATTATTAACTTCAACCTTTGAAAGCTGTGCCCTTCATGCTCCCAGCCAGTACAAAGTTAGAAACACTTGATACAGGGGGTAAAACACAGCCAGCAGCATGTTTCCAAATCACTTTATAAGTCAGGCAGTGTTCTCTCGAGACATTCTCGGGGGCAATGCAGTTAAGAGAACTTCCACCAAAGTCTGTGGACAGGGGGTGTCCACTGAACCAGGGAAAGCTGGGGATTGGGGGAGGTCAGCCCCCTAGAGTGGGAACAGCTAGGGGAGGGCTTTGGGAAATTTGGGCAGTTGACAAGGATTCAGGGAAATTTGCTAGTTTTTGCTCCGAAGTGAAACCCACATTTAGAAGAAAACCTATGTTCTATTCTACCCCTAGGCATGGTTTTTTCAGTCTTGTTTATCACACAATGGTGGAGCATTATTATTATCTCAGTTTTAAATTTTATTGAGATGTAGTTTAAATACCATAAAATTCATGTACCTTTTTAAAATGTACACCCGAGTGGTTTTTAGTATATTCACGGATCAGACGCGTTCTCAGTTGTGTCCGACTCTTTGCGACCCCGTGGACTGTAGCCCACCAGGCTCCTCTGTCCATGGGATTTTCTAGGCAAGAATACTGGAGTGGGTTTCCATTTCCTTCTCCAGGGGATCTTTCAGACCCAGGGATTGAATCTGCGTCTCCTGAGTCTCTTGCATTGCAGGTGGATGCTTTACTTCTGTGCATCTATCACTACTATCTGATCTAGGAACATTTTCCTAGCCAGAAAAGAAACTCCATTCCCATTAGCAATACCTCCCCATTCTCTGTCCCCAATCAGCCTCTGGCAAATTATGGTGATTTTTTAATGGCTTTCTCTTTTCAACTGGATTACAAGAGACTGTGGAACTTACCACTCTTCCTGGCACAAAGTAGGTGCTCAGTAAATGTTTTTTTTCCTGGAGGATAAAGCTGTCAACCTTAAGACTATCCATTCTTTTTTTTGGGAGGGGGGATCCATGTGATAATTTAAAAATTATATTAAATGACCAGAGGAAGAAAACATGCAGCTACTCGCCCCCTCCCCCTCCGCCGCCTGCCAACCTCTCCATCCCATTTATGAAGGCCTGAACTCAGAGGTCTCATGCCTGATAAATGTTTTGTTGGACTTTTAAAATTTCAATTTGATCTAGGAAAAGACAAAGATATCTTGAGTCTTATAATGTGACATGAACATTGACGGTTCAGTGACAGTTCATGTTTTTCCAGCTCATAAAGATACAGTGAGGAAACTTGGACTCTGGGAAAGGAAACGTTATGTTGAAACTCGGATAGGCAAGGGTCTGGATTGGCTGTTGACAGAGCAAAGGGCAGGTCACACCTAGGCTGGTACTCGGCTTCCGTCATGCCTGGGGAGGTCCAAACTCAATGCCTTCTCATTGGCAGAGCATGAAAGCTAAAGATTATCCCCTAATCCTGTGGCATTTTTAAATCCATGGAATAGGCTTTGCTGCTGAAAAATTTTCACTTGAAGTCACACCCTCTTTGGAGATACAAATATGTTGTTTACCCCTGCAGTATCTATGGAGAGGCTTGTCAGAGTGGTGTCTGCAGTGGTTACCACAGATGAAGTGGGTTTTGTCTCCATCCAGAATTGACTGTGCTCCCTCCACTCAAAATTTCCACTTCTTTTAAAATTCAAATAGTGGAAGCTTATGTGACAACTTTACCTCTGATAAACAAGGGTACATATGATTCAGTGCACTGCTGAAAAGTGGAAACAGCCCAGATGTCCGCTGGTGGATGAGCAGATAAATGAAGTGTAGCCTCTTCCGACAACAAAATAGTATTCAGCCTTAAAAAGGGAAGGAAGTACTGACACGTGCGACCACATGGGCAGGCCTTGAGGGCAGCATGCTGAGTGAAAGAAGCCAGACACGAAAGGCCACAGATGGTATGATTCCATTTATGTGAAATGTCCACGAAGAGACAGAAGGCAGATTGGTGGTTGCTAGGGTCTGGGGTAGAGGAAATGGGGAGTGACTGCTGATGAATATGGGATTTCTTTCATTCCTTTTAGGCATGCTGTGCAGATCTTAGTTCCCCGACCAGGGATCGAACCCATCCCCCCAGCAATGGCAGCGCAGAGTCTTAACCACTGGACCTCCAGGGAAGTCCTTCTTTCTTTCTTTCTTTGGCTATGTTGGGTCTCAGTTCCTGCACTTGAAGTCTTGCTGTTGTGAAATGTGAAACCCAAATGACACTGTGACATGGGGATCTTTCATCGCAGCACACAACTGGCTTTCCAGTTGTAACTCTCAGGCTCCAGAGCGTGCTGGTTCAGTAGTTGTGGGGCACATGGGCTTAGCTGCCCTGCCGCCTGTGGGCTGTTAGTTCCCTGATCAGGGAGCAAACCCACGTCTCCTGCATGGCAAGGCGGATTCTTAACCACTAGACCTCCAGGGAAGTCTCCGGATATCTTCTTCGCAGGTGATGAAAATGTTCTGGAAATTAGATAGTGGTGCTAGTTGCACACAACTTTGTGAATATACTAAAGCCCACTAAATTGTATCCTTGAAAATAAATGGTGAATTTCATGCTATATAAATTACATCTCAGTTTTTTTTTTTTTAAATAAGAAGAAAGAGAAGATTTGTTGCCAAACATCCCAAGGGGTTAAAAACAAGGGTAAGGGGGAAAAACCCAATCTGGCTTTTTTCCTGGTGTCTGTGCTGAAGATGAACTAGCCACTCCCTTTGCGAGGCATTTGCTGGAGTAAAACTGTTCATGCCCTCACCACGGAAACACCCTCATCCGGGCCTTTATCGTTCTTGTCTGGATGGTGGAACTAAAGAATGTTGACAGCTGCAAAGGACCTTGGAGAGTTTAGTCCTGCTGTGTTGCTTGGCAGGTGAGGAAGCTAGTAAAGTGACACGTTCAAGGTTGCCTTGTTATAGGCTAAAACCCCAAACCCGGCCTGCTTTTCACTTGACCGCTTTTGCTTTTGTTTTCTTCCCTCTCCTCACTCTCCCTATTCAAAAATGGTTGTGCCTTGCACAGACCTTAGTATTCCCGAAACACAAATCTTTTGCCACCTCCCTGCTAAAAATCCACCACGGCTTCCCACTGTCCTTCATCTCCCCTCTGCCCCTTGGCTTCTGAAAGAAACTGCCCTCTTGGTTCAACACACAGCGTAGGGCTTCCCTGGTGGCTCAGTGGGAAAGAATCCACCTGCCAATGCAGGAGACCTGGGTTCAATCCCTGATCCGAGGAGATGCCACATGCTGCAGAGCAACTAAGGCCGCGTGCCACAACTGTTGAGCTTCTGCCCTAGAGTCTGGCTCCACAGCAAGAGAAGACACCACAGTGAGAAGTCCTTGCTCTGAAACTAGAGAGCGGCCCCTGCTCTAGAGAAAAAACACAACTGTGGAAAAGACCACTCAGCAACAAAGACCTAGCATGGCCAAAAATAAATAAATAAATTAAAAAAAACCACTTAAAAAAACTTGTGCTAAAAAACAACACACACACACAGTGTACTTTCCAATATCGCTTTGTTGTTCATGTTTTGTTACTAAACTTTGTATACATTTATGCCTTCATTCCTCAGCTAAACCCTGAGTTTCTTGAAGACTGGAATCATGTTTTATGCATTTTATGCACAGGGCCCAGTGCAGTTCTTTGAACTTGGGAGGGCTCAGGAAATACTTGTGGAAGAGTTGATTGCATTCAAGACTACATACACTGAATCTTTGCCCAGACACATCCAAGGAATAGCCCAGAGGACTTCTGTCAGTAGGTGACCAATATGTGCCTGGTCTCTTCTGTTGGGATACCAACACTGAGTTTAATTTTTAGTTGTTTTCTGGACAAAAAGATTCTGGAAGCCTTTCATGAGAATCGGTTTAGTCCCCAAAAGGCAAACCTTGGGACTTAAAAACAGAACCAAATATTATTGTTGAAATAACGTTTCTATTCATTACAGAAGTAATTTGTGTTCATTGTAGAAGACTTGGAAAATTCTGAGAAAGTACTAGGAATATAAAGGAGACAATATAAAAGCACCCCTAATTCTAGCCCCTGAGGAGTATCTATTGATAGCCTTTGATTTGTATAGCCATTTTTCTCTGCACACACATGCACCACAGATAGACTGTTTACAAGAACGAGATCCCACTCTGCATGCTGTGTTGTAAGCTGTTTTAAAATTGAATGAAAAATGAACATTTGAAAGTGCATTAAGTGGGAAGAATTTTGTCGCCTTCAACTCAAATGACTCACTCTAATGACATGGAGAAAAGGCAACTCAATATTTGTTTTGCTCCTTTGCTTTTCTTGGTGCAGGAAGGCGTGAAACAGACAGGGTAGAAAGAGTTCTACGAACTGAGGAATGAGTGCCTCTGTAGCCCCCACCTTGCCCGGTGACACGGGACTCTGCCCATCTTTTCGAGTCTTTGTCTTCTTACCAGTTCAGTGAAGGAACTGTGTCCATTAAGGTCCTTTCCTAGCTCTAGGCTCTTGTGAGCTTGAAGTTTCTCCTTGTCCCTTCTTTGTCCTTGGTTACTTTGGAGCCCTCTATGTGCTCAAGAAGGCAGGGCATGTTACTGCTTTTTTTTTTTTTTACTGATTTATGCCAGTGCAGTCCCTGGCAAATAATTGACACTTAACAAATATTTGTTAATGAATGAATGGATGAGACTCTCATGAATGATGTCCTTTGTCACAAACATCGTTAGACCACATGGTCTTCTTTTGGAAGCACCAAATGGGAATTCTATATTTAGATTCTTGGAATTGGGATAAAAATACAAGTGAGTAACATCATACATCAGTTGGTTAATGGAAAATATTTTCCCATTCTCCAGGTCCCATTTGGCTCCCGCTGTGGCTTCATTAGGGAGATATGGCAAGTTCCATTGGTCTCAGGTCCCTTCTGCTACTCCCATGTTCTTTCAGACACCCGGTTTCCTCTCTGGTTAGAAAAGTCATTCTACAAGGACTCAAGCTAGCGCCACCTGGGAAGCCATAAAGTGAAAGCAGACCCTCTCAGACTTTAGTGCTCTTAAGAATTGCCTAGGGTCTTGTTGTTGTTCAGTCACTAAGTCATGTCCAACTCTTTGCGATCCCAAGGACTGCAGCATGCCAGGCTCCCCTGTCCTTTACTATCTCTCAGAGTTTGCTCAAACTCATGTCCACTGAGTTGGTGATGCCGCCCAGCCATCTCATCCTCTGGGCATAGTGATCCACATTTTAAATACTTGTTCAGAGTGATTTAGATGCAGGTGGTCTGAAAACGCACACTTTGAGGAACACTAGCTTAAAATATTTCAGGTGCAGTATTTTGTCAAGCAGACAAGGCTGCCAAGAGAAGGCTATTAGAATATTCTTCATCAAGTATCAGCTTGCCCAAGCTTTGGTTTCCACGGAGACTGGGAAATAACAACACAATGGTTCATGTTCATTACAGGTTTACCGTGCCAAGAGCTTTCCTAAGTGCCTTACATACATTATGTTCTTTAATGCTCTTAAGAGTCCTCTGGGGTAGGTCTGACTATTACCGCCATTGTACAAGGAAACTGAGGCTCAAGAAGTACCTCTGACTTACCTATGATCAGGTGAAGCTGACAAGAGGATTAAGTAATCAAGTGCTACTACTGCCAGGTTAGGGAAACTTAACTATTATTTTTACAACAGCTGGTGAATGCCATTGGCCAGTAGGGAGAGTAATTCATATTTTGGTTTACATATTCATGTCTTTCCTCATGTGTAGATTGCTCTTGGCAATTGTGAAACTGAAAAACAAAACAATTCAGTGAAACTAATGAAATTCATGTCTTCTCCCCATGGGTGAGACCAGCCCTAGTTTCAGTCCCTGCCATGTTCTGAATGTAGTGTTACTTTTACTGAACTGTTCTATTAGGGAAACTTCTGAGCACTGATTACTCACCAGATATTTGATGATATTAGGGAGTTATTAGGGCTTACCAGGTGGCTCAGTGGTAAAAAATCTGCCTGAAGGAGACGCAGGAGACACAAGTTCAGTCCTGGCATTAGGAAGATCCCCTAGAGGATGGCAACCCACTCCAGTATTCATGCCAGGATAATCCCATGGACAGAGGAGCCTGGTGGGCTACAGTCCATGGGGTTGCAGAAGAGTTGGACACAGCCGAGTACACACATAGACACACAAGGAATTATTATTTTTATTACCTTGGGTATAATACTGATTTTGTGGTTATGTTGAAAGGAGTGCTTTATGTATAAATGAACTACTAGGAGGTTTTGGATTTTCTTCTAAATAATTCAGTTTGGGCAGTAGATGAATGAAACAAAATCAGTTTTAGGATGACAGTTGTTAAAGTTGGCTGATGAACACAAAAAGGACTTCTTATACTGTTGCCTCTAGTTTTGTATGTTTGAATATTTTCATAATGAAAAGTAAAATCTAATTTCCTGTCTCATGTCCTTTACTCTCTGCAAGTGGATTTAATACCTATCACTAAAATGCTTGAGGCTAATAATGGATTAATATGTGATTTCTGTAAGAGAGAATTTCCTCTTTTTCTGGCCACGTGGCATGTGAAATCTTAGTTCCCTGACCAGGGATCGAACCTGTGCCCCCTGCAGTGGATCCTAACCACTGGACTGCTAGGAAAGTCCAGCATTTATGTTTTAAACAAGGATCTGCAATGTCTTAACCCAAAGAAGGAAATGCTGTGGAAATTTCAGGTATTACCCCAACCTGATAGGAGAAGTATTTGTATTAACTTGAACTTTCTCCTTCCCTACTTTTAGCGATCAGGTACAGAATTGAACCTGATTCCTACCTCTGGGGACACTTTTGATCATCATTTTTTTTTTTTTAATGATGCTTTCTAATAACATGGTGTTATGTAATGTTCAAAATGCTTCCATTTGCTACTCCTCGACCATTATTTCTTTTCTATGAGTAGACTGTGTATTGTTAAGCATGGGAACAAATAAAGGTTGCCAGAGGTTAACTGGATTTAGTTATTGGACTGGTTAATTAATTCTTTTGTTATCTATCCTCCAAACAAGAAGCATGCACTGAACACCTTGAATACATCTTGATATGGAGCTGGACTGACATGATACATACAAGATACTGCCTGACCTTGAGGTGCTCACACTTGGGGGGGTGTGCTAAGTGAATAAATCTACGAGGCTGAGGGCTTTACAGAGGAGAAGAGACTTGTGCTGGGCCATGCAAAATAAATGGAAGTTCATCCCATTTCCAGTGAATGTCAGAACGAGAACCCTGGCATTCTGTCTGTTCCGTCCAGCACAATTTCTAGGTGGCAGTTGAGCTTCGCCTTTTTCATTGGAAAAATCTCAATTTCCTGAGTTCCTTAGAACTCGGGCAGGATTTTTCTAACAGCCTTAGAGTGACGCTGTCATCTACGCTGCACTAAGTGAAGCTGTCCTCTTTGTCTGGGATGCAGGGAGCAGTCTGCTCCTGGAAAGGAACGGGTGGAGGGCAGGCTGCCGCCCAGGGTACCATTCCTGCTAGAATACAGCCCAGGGGCATTCCGTCCTCCGTGATACAGATGACAGCATCCTTCCTTCGGAGGCTTTCCAGGTGCTGTGGAGAACCTCACTCCTGTTTACTTGTTCTTGCAGCCATTACTCACCTTGTCCCTCACACCCCCCACACTTGCACACAAAGCCACAGACTGACTTACAGGAAAAAAAAAAAAAAATCGAAACCTTCCCCCAGCCCCATTCTAAAATGTCAAGTGTTTCAGTTTTGAGAAAAAAAGAAAGCTGAAGAAAACATGACTCATGACAGGGCTGACAAACAACTATCCGGAGGTATGCTGGTGAGTCACGGCGTGGAGATCTGCCTTTATGTTGTGGAAAAGACCAGGATTGAGGGAGCATCATGGGACCAGCCGGTAAAATTCCACTACTCTCCGAGGCCGATTTGGAAGTCATTGAAAAACCCTGGGCTGCTTTCAGCTCCAGTCTAGTGCAGGGCTCTGGGTGTCCTCAGGTATGTTGACCTACACAGGAAATCAGAAACAATGATTATTAATAACTGGAACAGAGCCATTATTATCTTTCCATGTCCGCTGCTATGCTGAACCAACCCTGCTTGCTTCTTCGAGCCAGTGAGACCGCTGGATTTTCTTGAAGGGTACTGGGTTGCTAAGCAACAGTGCTGGCAGCATCCATCATGCCCAGCAATGTCAGCGAGCCAGTGTGGCTTCCAGAACACGCCCCCACCCCCACCCCACCCCCATCCCTCCCACCCCTCCCCCACAAAAGCATTAATTTGCATCTAGGGTAGAGGACCTGAGCCAGGTGATTCTGTGGATAAAACACCACAGTGCAGCACACGAAGCGCAAATATTGTTTTTGGTTGCAAAGCAAGGCATGTGACGTAGTTGAAAATACAGGCTCATTTGTGTATGCTCTACACATAAAGAGGGTAGGCATAATTTAAAAGCCTGCATGTCAAATATCCTGGTGTGTTCTGTCTTTAAATCATTTTTTTTTCCCTCTCTCTGCCCATACAGCATCTTATTTATACCCTGTTCTGTCCATATCTACCTCCCTCCCTTTGTTCTGTGGTCTCCTGGGTGATAAAGCTATTGTTTGTGCGTAGGGCTGTGTGGACAAAGGGAGCCTCTTTCTACATGGGAGACAGCCCTGTAGTTAACCGTTGGAGGCTGCCAATTACAAGGCCCATCGAATGGCAGCTTTGCTCCGGAAGTGCCCATTTTTCTGGGTGGGGTCTCACCTGGGCCCCAGCTGTCTGTATCTTTTACTTCCTTTTGAGAGGCAGCAGGCTGCATAAGCTGACTAAATGCCAGAGGCAAAGGGATGGACAGGAAGAGTATCAGCTTTGGGGTGAGACAGACCTACATTTAAATCCTTTCTCTTCTCCAACCAGCTCTGGCATCCTGGCAAGTTTCTCTCCCTGTTTCTGAAAAAGATGTTAATAAAAACCACCTCACTGGGTTTTTGGGAGGGTTGGGTGTGTCAATGCATTAATACTCCTGGCCCCCAGGGTTTATTAAGGAGCAGATATTACAAGGATTGAGAGTCCTTTGAATTGCAAGGAGATCAAACTAGTCAATCCTAAAGAAAATCAACCCTGAATATTCATTGGAAGGACTGATACTGAAGCTAAAGTGCCAATACTTTGACCACCTAATGTGAAGAGCTAACTCATTGGGAAAGATCCTGATGCCGGGAAAGATCCTGATGCCGGGAAAGACTGAAGGCAAAAGGAGAAGGGGGTGGCAGAGGATGAGATGGTTAGATAGCATCACCTACTCAATGGACATGAATTTGATCAAACTCCAGGAGATAGTAGAGGACAGAGGAGCCCAGTGTGCTGCAGTCCATGGGCTTGCAAAGAGTAGGACACAATTTGGTGACTGAACAACACAACAATTACAGAGATTGAGTGAATCACAGATGATTCTCAGTCATAAAGGAATTTAAGGTGTCATCTGGTTCAGCCCAACAAAGAATTCTATTTTGCCTACTTTTTCCAGTGGATAATCAGGACAGGATCCAGCTGGATTGCCAAGGTTGATGCTTGGTGCTTGGGTTGAGTATGATGTCTATCACCTTCCTTAAAGTTATCGCTTGGCTTTGGGGACCTTACATTGGAGCAATGTTCTTCCTTATAAAACTGAACAGTGGTGCTCGCTTCGGCAGCACATATACTAAAATTGGAACGATACAGAGAAGATTAGCATGGCCCCTGCACAAGGATGACATGCAAATTCGTGAAGCGTTCCATATTTTTTGTTCATCGCAGCACCGTTTATAATAGCCAGGACATGGAAGCAACCTAGATGCCCATCAGCAGGATAAGGAAGCTGTGGTACATATACACCATGGAATATTACTCAGCCATTAAAAAGAATTCATTTGAATAAGTTCTAATGAGATGGATGAAAGTGGAACCCATTATATAGAGTGAAGTAAGCCAGAAAGATAAACATCAATGCAGTATACTAATGCATATATATGGAATTTAAGAAGATGGTAATGATAACCCTATATGCAAAACAGAAAAGGAGACACAGACACAGTCTGTACAGAACAGACTTTTGGACTCTGTGGGAGAAGGCGAGGGTGGGATGTTTAGAGAGAACAGCATCGAAACATGTATATTATTTAGGGTGAAACAGATCACCAGCCCAGGTTGGATGCATGAGACAAGTGCTCGGGCCTGGTGCACTGGCAAGACCCAGAGGAATCGGGTGGAGAGGGAGGCGGGAGGGGGGATCGGGATGGGGAATACATGTAAATCCATGGCTGATTCATGTCAATGTATGGCAAAAACCACTACAATATTGTAAAGTAATTAGCCTCCAACTAATAAATGGAAAAAAAAAAAGAAACAAAACCAAACCTGCACAACTCTGGCTAGGTGAAATCAGGAAAAAAAAAATACATGAATCTGAACTAAATTAAATTCTTAATTAAAGAATTATAATAGCTTGGGGAAAAAAAAACTGAACAGTGTTGGCTGGCAGGAACCTTTGGTTGACTGCGAGATTTTGGTGGTGGTCAAGACCTGGAATTTGATAGAGGTCTAATAAAACTGAAGGGTGTTCCTTGGGAAACTGGGAGGATGATTTTGCTGGGTTTTCGTCCAACAGCTCTGGCAAAGTTTATGTTCCCTCTGCTGTGAAGCCATTAAAGCTATGTCTAATGCCCCATTGAGGCCAATCTCTTAAACAGGAAATATGTGGGATGCCTTATCTGAAGGTGACTTTCTAATTTTAGATTTAAACCACAACCACTGAAGATGGTTAGTGCCAGCAAGTTTTCCTCAGTTTACAAAAAATTCTACTGTTTTTTTTTTTTTTTACATTTAAAGACTCCACCTCTCACCCTCAAGAATCCAAACCATTCACTTAGAAAAACTACTCCCTTTGAAGGAAAGCTAGGGCTTTCCTGATCTGGTGTTTCCAGCCAAGGAAGAGCCAAACGGACTGCCCCCAGCCCTAGCTTGCGGGAGCCACGTCCCATGGTTCACGGGGCAGCCAGTCCTTTTTCAGAGCCTGGGAAGAGGGTAAGGGATCAGTCTAGGTTTACAGCAGGTCAGAGTTGAAGGAGAAGACTGATGAGCAAAGTAAATTCAAAGGAGACAGGTGGGCCAGGGCATCTGGGAGACCCTGGTTATGAGAATGGGGAGGGGTGCTGCCCTGGTGGTCAGGCAGAGGAAATGGGTGAGGAAGGGCTCTTGGAGTCCTACCAGGGAGGGTCTCTGCTCCTCCCATCCCCACCCAAGGGTGCTTTGGAGCCCAAGACCATGAGGAGGTAGGAAAGATTCCTCCAAAGGCAGGACACTCTGCAGTGGAGGTGACATAGAGGCCAAGATCAATGACAAAATATTTCCATCTAGAATCTGTCAAGGAACACGAGCCAGACTCACTCGCTTTCTGTCTGGGCTTTGTCGCTTGACTGTCACTTCCAGCAAGTTATTTATTTAACCTCTTGGAGCCTCAGTTTCCTCATCAGGAAAAGTGGGAGATAATAATACATATCTTTTGGATTATTTTGAGACAATTGAGGTAATTCATTTAAAGTTCTTGGGACAGTGTCTGATACACAAAATACTCCAGAACTTTTAACTCTTATTTGTTGTTGTTTTGACCTAAGCATCTCTCTGGAAAAGCAGCTGTTTACCCACACATTTTCTTTTGCTATGTGTTAGAAGTGACAGTGGGTTGTAAGAAGCTCCAATTCTACCTCAAAGTGTGAAAGCCTTTGATGCTGAAACTCCAATACTTTGGCCATGTGATGTGAAGGGCCAACTCATTAGAAAAGACCCTAATGCTGGGAAAGATTAAAGGCGGGAGGAGAAGGGGATGACAGAGGATGAGATGGTTTAATGGCATCACGGACTCAATGGACATGAGTTTGGGTAAACTCCGGGAGATGGTGAAGGACAGGGAGGCCTGGCGTGCTGCAGTTCATGGGGTCACAAAGAGTCGGACAGGACTGAGCAACTGAACAACTTCCAGTCAACCACGGAGAAGTGGTTTGCAGAAAGCTCACAATCATGGCCTCTGGGGCCCAGTCTAGCTCCCTGGGAGGAACTACTCTTTCCCCAGCTTGCCAACAGTTTTCTTCTTTTGGGTGGTTAGGGCCTCATGGCCTGTTGAAAATTAGGATACAAGAAGTGCAAGCCGCACCCAGGTATTAAATCTGTTCTTCCATCACAAGGCTGTGACCTTGAAGGGGATTTCACAAGGACCATGGAGGTGGAGCAGAAGGTGGGAGTGACTGTGCTCACGTCTACCCTCTTTGCACACCTGTCAGCAGGGCTTGGCAGCCTAAATTCCAGCCCGGATCACAGAACCCTGGGGCCTTATGGGGGTGAATAGTTGCTCATCTGAGTGATGGAGGCTCCACTAATAGCTGCCAACCTCATGGGACCAGAGATGGGTCCTGAGAGCTGTCAAGCAGTTGGTGTCTGGCCAGGTAGGGCAGCAAGGATGTAGAATGTATTACACCTGGGCCTCTTAGCAGAGGACTTGCAGGAAGAGGTGCTTCCCCTGCTATGCTCTCCAGGCTCTTTTGTGTTAAGTGAAGGTATGTTCCCTCTTGCTTCCTCCCTTTCCTCTTCCTTTACAATCAAACATTACATGTAGACTGTAAAAACAGTGTCAGGAAGACTTCATATCTTGGTAGAGACATGGAAAGGGCATGTTAGGATCTATGTAGCCTGGTTACATTTCTGTTGCAAATCCACCTGATGCTCTGGATGAGCTGTCAGGTACAGCCTTTTAAGTGAAGATCTGAGATCATAAAGAAGTAAAGGAAATCCCCAGTGGCCAAATGAAGAGGGAGTAGCAAACTACAACATCAAGCACATGATAGAAGCAGGGATAACCCGGGGGGTGGGATACTGGTTTCGGTAATCTGGCACTTGGGTTTGAAGGTTCATCCATGATATTTGTGTTAGCTTCCAGTTTGGGGATATTGTGAATACTGCTGCTTTGAATATTCTAGTACATTAATTTTGATGGAACATAAGATGTTTCTGTTGGACAAATATATAAGAGAAAAATGACTGGACCTTAGGTATTCATAAACTCACATTTGGAGGACACTTCTATACAGTTTTTTCGAAGTGGTTGACCATTTTAAATTCCCAGTGCATGAGCATTCCAGTTGCTCCATATTTTCCTCAACAGTTGATATTGTCTTTTCTTCTCTGCCTCATTTGAGCCATTTGAATTAAATTTATGATTCCATGATGACTAATGAGAAAGAATACTTTTTCATAAGTATTTTGGCAATTTTGTATATGCTTTTATGAAATGCCTGTTCAAGTATTTTGTTAATATTCCTGTTCTTTCTTACGTGATTTGTTGTTCTTTATATGGTTTGGGTGGGCTCTGGGAGTTGGTGGTGGACGGGGAGGCCTAGTGTGCTGCGGTTCATGGGATCACAAAGAGTTGGACACGACTGAGCAACTGAACTGAACTGATATACTTAAAATATAGATCTTTTTCAGGTATATATATTGCAAGTATCGTTTCTCATGACTTGCTTTTTCACTCTGCTAGTGATGTTTTTTGATGAACAGATATGCCTGAGTTTCAGTTCAGTTCAGTCACTCAGTCGTGTCTGACTCTTTGAGACCCCATGGACTGCAGCACACCAGGCCTCCCTGTCCATCACCAACTTCCAGAGTTTACCCAAACTCATGTCCATTGAGTTCGTGATGCCATCCAATCATCTCATCCTCTGTCATCCCCTTCTCCTCCCACTCTCAATCTTTCCCAGCATCAGGGTCTTTTCCAATGAGTCGGCTCTTCACATCAGGTGGCCAAAGTATTGGAGTTTCAGCTTCAACATCAGTCCTTCCAATGAACACTCTGGATTGCTCTCCTTTAGGATGGACTGGTTGGATCTCCTTGCAGTCCAAGGGACTCTCAAGAGTCTTCTTCAACACCACAGTTCAAAAGCATCAATTCTGCACTCAGCTTTGTTTATAGTCTAACTCTCACATCCATACATGACTACTGGAAAAACCATAGCCTTGACTAGATGGACCTTTGTTGGTAAAGTAATGTCTCTGCTTTTTAATAATAAAGTCCAATTATCAAACTTTTATTCATAACACTTGTTTTATATGACTTATTTAAGAAATTCTTGTTTTTCTCCAAAGTAATAAAGATATTTCCTATGTTTTCTTTTAGAAGCTTTATTATTGTTCATGTTTTTATCTACAATTCATCTGGAATTCATTTTTTTGTAAAGTTTTTTTGTATATATATATAGGTTGATATTACTTTTCCCCATCTAGCTACCCAGTTGATTCTAAGATTTAATTAAAAGTTGTATTCTTTCCTCCCTTGGACTGCATTGTCATCTTTGCCATAAATCAAGTGACCATATACATATTGGTCAGTTTCTGAATTCTCTTCCTTTAGTCAGTTTATTTACCCTTGTGACAATATCACATTGTATATTGTTACCTAGCTTTATAATGAGTCTTGATATCAGGTAGAGAGAGTCTTCTAACTTCTTCAAGCTTGTCTTGGTTCTTCTTGATCCTTTGCATTTACATGTACAGTTTAGAATCAACTTTTGATTTCCATGCATAGTCACTAAACCTTCTGGGATTTTTAAAAAATTATGACTACTTTGAAAACTCTAAATATATCAAATTGTAGAGTGTTTATGTCTTTATAATTTTGAATCTTCCAATGTATGAACATGGAAAAGCTCTTGTACAACATTAATTACATTAATGCCTAGGTATTTGATGTTTTATTGATATTACTGTAAGTTCCTCATGTAGGTTCAGGGTTTAAATGTACATTGTACATTTGGTCTGGGAATTCCCAAGCTGAGAAATTAATGTAAAACTGTTCTCAAGCAGTACTAATATCCATGAAATGCCTGTGAGAAGCAAATAAAAAACCTCCTCAGAGAATATGCCCTCAATCGAGGGAGCTCTAGACTGCTAAAATAGAAGCATACTAAATATGATTTCACAAACTAAGATTGTGATCCAGCATGAGCTGGGGCCAGCAGATGACCACTGTGAGATTAGATCCTAACAATTTAAGCTAATAGGACCATCAAATAAATTATAAAATAAATATATTTAAAATGAGTCAGGACTTAAAAGAAAGTATTAAACATATATGAAGAGAATTAGACATTATTAAAAAGAATGAGGCAGTTCTGAAAAAGGAATCCAATAGGACTAACAAAAAATGAAAAGTATACAGTTATTAGAGGGTCAGTGGACAAGTCACACAAACCTGAAAGAGAACTTGGAAACTAGAAGGTAGAGTCGAGGATATCGCACAGAAAGCAGCTCAGAGAGACTAAGAGATGGGAAACATGAAAGATTCAGACAAGTCCATCCTGAAGGAGATCAGTCCTGATTATTCATTGGAAAGACTGATGCTGAAGCTGGAACTCCAATACTTTGGCCACCTGACGTGAAGAACTGACTCATTTGGAAAGACCCTGACGCTGGGAAAGATTGAAGGAAGGAGGAGGGGACGACAGAGGACGAGGTGATTGGATGGCATCATCGACTCAATGGACATGAATTTGAGTAAACTCAGGAGTTGGTGATGGACAGGGGCCCTGGTGTGCTGCTGTCCATGGGGTCTCAAAGAGTCGGACATGACTGAGCGACTGAGTTGAGCTGAGCTGAAGAGACAAGTAGTATCGGAAGGGATTTTCAATACACATATAATGGGATTTTCAAAAAGAAGATAGATCAGGAGGAAGAAGCAATTCTCAAAGTGATAATGGCTAAAACATTTTTAGAATTTATTAAAGACTTGAATCCTAAGAGATCAAGAAGCCCAATAAGTTCTGAGCAGAATTTAAAAAATATATATCTATAGTGTAAATGGAAAGAAAAATCAAGAAAACTCAACAACCCAATAGAAGGAGAAAAAGAGAAAAGGAAAAGGTAGGGTAAAGAGAAAAGTACAAAATAAAGCAATAGTAATAAGTAAGCAATAAGTAAGTAGTAATAAGTAATATATGAGTAATCATTGTAAGTATTATATGTAGAATACATTATTCAAGAGTAAATAAAATAGTGAGAAAACACACACCAACAGAATACAAACCAAGAGAAAGCTAGTGTAGCTACAATAATATGAGACAAAATAGTCTTTAAGTATAAAAGCACTTTGGGGAGAAAAATACTCACCACATATGATAAAAGAAAAAATTCGTTAAGATCAATTCCCCTTGGGACTTCCCTGGTGGCTCAGTGCTAAAAATCTACCTGCCAATGCAGGGGACATGGGTTCGATCCCTGATCTGGGAAGATTCCACATGTCACAGAGTGGCTGAGCCCGTGTGCCAAAAGTACTGTGCCCATGTGCCACAACTACTGAAGCCCGCGTGCCCTGGAGCCTGTGCTGTGCATCACGAGAAACCTGAGCACCGCAACTGGAGAGTAACCCCCGAATACCGCAACTAGGGAGAGTGGGTGTGCACGCAGCAGCAAAGACCCAGTGCAGCCGAAAATAAATAATAAATAAGTAAATTTAAAGAAGAGAATGGCCACTCACTCCAGTGTTCTTGCCTGGAGAATTCCATGGACAGAGGAGCCTGGTGGGCTACAGTCCATGGGGTCACAAAGAGTCGGACACGACTGAGTGACCAACACACAAATACACACATGATATGTCCCCCTGGATTGCACCTAACAAGGTCACCTTAAAATATATATTGCAGAAACTTACATAATTACAGGGAAATATTGGCAAATTCATAGTCATGGTGGGAGATTTTAACATATCTTCCATGGTAATCGATAAAGCAGGAAGACAGAAAAGTAGTAAGATTTTAGGAGATTTGAACAATGCAATGAAAGCCTCTGTGTGTGCTGTCACTTCAGTCTTGTCCAGCTCTTTGCCACCGTATGGACTGTAGCCCAACAGGCTCCTCTGTCTGTGAAATTCTCCAGGCAAGAATCCTGGAGTAGGTAGTCATTCCTTTCTCCAGGGTATCTTCCCTACTTAGGGATCAAACTTGGGTCTCTTACATCCCCTGCATTGGCAGGCGGTGCACCACCTGGGAAGCCCATACAATGAATAAGCTTGAGCAATAATCATACATGTAATTCTACACTCAATAATAGAGCATATATGTTCTTTCTAAGCAACTATGGGGAGAAGGCAATGGCAACCCACTCCGGTACTCTTGCCTGGAAAATCCCATGAATGGAGGAGCCTGGTAGGCTGCAGGCCATGGGGTCGCAAAGAGTCGGACACGACTGAAGCGACTTAGCAGCAGCAGCAGCAAGCAACTATGGAACATTTATAGAAGTTGACTATATACTAGGCATTTATGTTATGAGGCCATTTTATATAATGTTTAAAAAGTTGTAAGACTATACTACACAATCTTTGTATTATACATATTAAAAGCATGAAACACATGGGAGCAATGAAGTCCAAGTTCAGGCTGGTGTTTTTCTGGACATGGAAGGAGGAAAGGGGGATGAGAGAAGGATATATTAGGTATATCCAACAGTATCTGAAGTGCTTTTAAAAATAACCTCAATGCAAGAAAGATCAGCTTCCTCTTCTGGTGCGGATTCCTCTCCTGGACTGTACCCTCTTAAGTCTATCTCTCCCATTGATTACAGCCAAAATGCTGGACAAAATGAGTCACTACTAGAGGACTCTCAGGTAATAGCAATCAGACTGGGAAGGGGAGACAAAACTTGAAGAATGACTCATTCAGGGGTAAATTTCTCATTTTTCTCCCTTTCATGTCCCAACTTTGATCAGAAGGCAGCCTAGTTGTGATCATAAATTCTGAGAAAAATCTTATCTTCTGGCCAGAAGACAAGAAAAGGGAGTCCAGAGAGCTAGGAAGTAGGAGGAGAGAGCTGGATAATTCTTTGTGTGAACCCATGCAAACCTTGAGCTTGGCCCAGAGTTGTGAATGTCCAGGGCAGACAGCAGAATGTCCAGTGCTGCAAAGGTTTTGACCACTGGCCTGACAATGGAACCCCAGAAACAGAAGACAAGACAGCACTTATGATCTGAACCCAAATGGGTTGGCTGCCTGTATAAACAGAATAAACACAACAGAACAAAAGCCAGCATTCTGTGGAAGTTTTTTGCTTGTTTTAAACAAGATTAGAGTTTTACAGCATAATATTCAAAATGTACAGGATACAGTGAAAACTTACTTGACATACAAAGAATCAGGAAAATGACACCATTTCTTCAACGAAAAGACAATTAATGATGCTAATCCTGAGATGGCCCAGATGTGGCAATCATAAGACAAATACTTTAAGTATATATCGTAAATAGTTATTAGAACCAGGCCCATAAGGTAAACACCCTCAAATGGAAAGTAGAAGTGGTCAGCAGATAACAGAAACTACTAAAAAAGAGTGTAAGAGAAATTTTAGAGACAAAAATAGCAATATCTGAAATTAAAATATTCATTGAATGGATTCAGTAGCAGAGTGGAGATGGCAAAGTCAGTGAACTTGAAGATAGATTAAGTTTAAGATTAAGATAGATTAAATCTGAAGGATAAAGACAAAAATGATTAAAAACAAATTTAACAGTCTCAGCTGCTTGTGGAACAAAGATAAATATTTCTAACATTCTTGTTGTTGGAGCACCAAAAGACGGGAGGAAGGAAACTAAAGTGGAAGCAAAATATGTGAAGAATTAATTACTGAAATATCCTAAATTTGGTGAAAAATATATATTTGTAGATGCAAGAAGCTCAATAGACCTCAAACAGGATAAACAAAATGGGAATTATGCCTAAACATATCATAATAAAAAAATTGAAAACGAAACGTGATAGAAAATTCTTGAAAGCAGCCAGAAATAAGTAACATATTATATATGGGGCTTTCCAAGAGGCTCATTGGTAAACAGTTGTATTTATATATATAAATATATATACCTACAGGGAGTGAGTGTGATGGTTGCCTCACTTCACTCCCTTGCGTACATGCATGCTAAGTTGCTTCAATTGACTCCGACTCTTTGTGATTCTATGGACTGCTCTGTCCATGGGATTGCCCAGGCAAGAATACTGGAGTGGGTTGCCATGCCCTCCCCCCAGGGGATCTTCCTGACCCAGGGATCGAACCCACATTTCTTATGTCTCTAGCATGTATATATATATAGGGGAACTATGACGAAGGATTTGTCACCAGAAACCACAGAGGCCAGAAAACAGTAGAATAGTAAATTGGTTAAAGAATTGTTAGCCCAGAATTCTATATCTAGAGAAAATATCCTTTAGGAACAATCAGTTCAGTTCAGTTCAGTCACTCAGTTATCTTCAACTCTGTGACCCTATGGACTGCAGCATGCCAGGTCTCCCTGTCCATCACCAACTCCTGGAGCTTGCTCAAACTCACGTCCGAGTTGGTGATGCCATCCAACCATCTCATCCTCTGTCGTCCCCTTCTCCTCCTACCTTCAATCTTTCCCAGCATCAGGGTCTTTTCCAATGAGTCGGCTCATTAGGTGGTCAAAGTATTGGAGCTTCAGCTTCAGCATCAGTCCTTCCAGTGAATATTCAGGATTGATTTCCTTTAGGATTGACTAGGTTGATCTCCTTGCAGTCCCAGGGACTCTCAAGAGTCTTCTCCAACATCATAGTTCAAAAGAATCAGTTTTTTGGCACTCAGCCTTCTTTATGGTCCAACTTTCACATCCATACTTGACTACTGGAAAAACCATAGCTTTGACTAGACCGACCTTTGTCAACAAAGTGATGACTCTGTTTTTTAATATGCTGTCTAGGTTTTCATAACTTTCCTTCCAAGCAGTAAGCGTCTTTTAATTTCATGGCTGCAGTCACCATCTGCAGTGATTTTGGAGCCCCCAAAATAAAATCTGTCACTGTTTCAATTGTTTCCCCATTGCCATGAAGTGTGGGACCCGATGCTGTGATCTTAATTTCTTTAATGTTGAGTTCCAAGCAAGGTTTTTCACTCTCTTTTTCATTTTCATCAAGAGCCTCTTTAGTTCCCTTCACTTTCTGCCATAAGGGTGGTGTCATCTGCATATCTGAGATTATTGATATTTCTCCCGGTAATCTTGATTCCAGCTTGTGCTTCATTCAGCCCAGCATTTTGCATGATGTACTCTGCATATAAGTTAAATAAGCAGGGTGACTATATACAGCCTTGATGTACTATTTTTCTTATTTGGAACCAGTCTGTTGTTCTATGTCGAGTTCTAACTGTTGCTTCTTGACCTGCATACAGATTTCTCAGAAGGCAGGTAAGGTGGTCTGGTATTCCCATCTCTTGAAGAATTTTCCACAGTGTGTTGCTATCCACACAGTCAAAGGCTTTGGCATAATCAATAAAGCAGAAGTAGATGTTTTTTCTGGAACTCTCTTGATTTTTCTATGATCCAATGGATGCTGGCAATTTGATCTCTGTTTCTTCTGCTTTTTCTAAAACAAGGTTGAACATCTAGAAGTTCATGGTTCACGTACTGTTGAAGCCTGGCTTGGAGAATTTTGAGCACTACTTTGTTAGCATGTGAGATGAGTGCAATTGCATGGTAGTTTGGACATTCTTTGGCATTGCCTTTCTTTGGGATTGGAATGAAAACTGACCTTTTCCAGTCCTGTGGCCACTGCTGAGTTTCCCAAATTTGCTGGCATATTGAGTGCAGCACTTTCACATTATCATCTTTCAGGATTTGAAATAGCTTAACTGGAATTCCATCACCTCTACTAGCTTTGTTTGTAGTGATGCTTCCTAAGGCCCATTTGACTTCGAATTCCAGGATGTCTGGCTCTAGGTGAGTGATCACACCATCATGGTTATCTGGGGTCATTAGATCTTTTTTTTATAGTTCTTCTGTGTATTCTTGCCACCTCTTCTTAATATCTTCTGCTTCTGTTAGGTCCATACCATTTCTGTCCTTTATTGTGCCTGTTTGGCATGAAATGTTCCCTTAGTATCTCTTATTTTCTTGAAGAGATCTCTAGTCTTTCCCATTCTATTATTTTCCTCTATTTCTTTGCATTGATCACTGAGGAAGGCTTTCTTATCTCTCCGTGCTATTCTTTGGAACTCTGCATTCAGATGGGTATAGCTTTTCTTCTCTCCTTTACCTTTTGCTTCTTTTCTTTTCTTAGCTAGCTGTAAAGCCTCCTCAGATAACCATTTTGACTTTTTGCATTTCTTTTTCTTGGGGATGGTCTTGATCACCGCCTCCCGTACAATATCATGAAGCTACGTCCATAGTTCTTCAGGCACTCTATCAAATCTAATCCCTTGGATTTATTTGTCACTTTCACTGTATAATCATCAGGGATTTGATTTAGGTCATACCTGAATGGTCTAGTGGTTTTCCCTATTTTCTTCAATTTAAGTTTAAATTTGGCAATAAGGAGTTCATGATCTAAGCCACAGTCAGCTCTGGGTCTGGGTCTGAGTCTGTGTAACTCTGAGAAACCACTCAAGCTCTCTGGGCCCAGTTCCTGTGGGGTGAAGAAGAAAGAATGAGACCTCTGACGTTGCATGTCAGTCACCTGCTGAGTTACCAGAAGGGTCCACGGAGGGACGTCTGGAGAAGCACCTGGAACGGGAATAAGAGCCTCATGGAAGCCTCATTTTACTCCCTTGAGTGTGTGCCTGCTAAGTCGCTTCAGTTGACTCTGACTTTGCGACCCCATGCTGTAGCCTGCCAGGCTCCTCTGTCCATGGGATTCTCCAGGCAAGAATACTGGAGTGGGTTACCATTCCCTTCTCCAGGGGATCTTCCCTATCCAGGGATCGAATCCACGTCTCTTACATCTCCTGCATTGGCAGGTGGGTTCTTTACCACTAGTGACACCTGGGAAGCCCTTCTCCCTTATGGAGACTGAAACAGTATCAGTCAGGCTCAGGCAATTCATCAAATAATAAATACATCAAGCTCTTGTGATTAGAATTCACAGGTGCATCGGGGGGAGCCCAGTGGCAAATCCTCATCTCATGACTGAACCTGGGGGACCCACGTGTTCCCTAGGGGAGCTCCTCACCAGGCCTTGCCCCCTCTCCGACCGTAGGCCTAGGATTCCATTCTTCCTGGCCGCTCCCATGGAATTCCCAACACACCTCCGTCTCTGAGCACTGGCAGCTCTGCCTCAGAGACCAGAAGGAGGGTGACAATTAGAATTCCAGGGAAGTGGCTGCACCCACTGGCCCAGCCCCCTGCCTTAAGGATGCCGAAGAGTACTCGCATTCCCCAGGATAATAAATCTTCCTGGGGAAGAAGGATTAAGTAAGGATTAATAGCCCACTGGGCACATGACCACACTTCCTTCTGCAGAACAAAAGATGTTTATGTCTTCTCTTCCTGTATAATAGCATCATAACTGCCTGGTGAACATCCAGCTCAAGGAAAAGGGAGAAGATGTTTGCTGATGTGGCTGGAGCTGGAGCCCCAAATGCATGAAGACTCTTCTTGATGGTGGTTTTCAACATGACACTTCCCAGCATCATAGGGTAACCAGGTACTAGGAGTGCGTGTGCTCAGTCATGTCCAACTCTTTGTGAGCCCCCCATGGACTGTAGCCCTCCAGCCTCCTCTGTCCATGGGATTTCCCAGGCACGAATACTGGAGTGGGTTACCATTTCCTTCTCCAGGGGATCTTCCCATGTCTCCTGTCTCTCCTGCATTGGCAGGTGGATTCTTTACCACTGAGTCACCAGGAAAACACTATTCGATCTCTAGTGGGTAAAAATAATAGTCTTCCCACTTGGGAGAAATGAATCCACATCAAAGTCAAACAAGGTCAGAAAGCCTTGACATCCCTGGTCATGAACATCTAGGTGTCTTTTTTTGGGGTGGGGCATGGCTTGTGGGATCTGATGGGATCTTAGGTCCCCAACCATGGATTGAACCCAACCCAACAGCAGTGAGAGCCCCGAGTCCTAACCACTGGACCTCCAGGGAAACCCCTGGGTCTCTTTCCTGAAGCATCTCTGCCTTCCTCTGAACTTTGCTCCTGGAGTCATTCTGCGGCCAAGATCACTGGCTTCTATAGCCAACTCAGCCCTTGATTACTCCCCAGTCCAGATTAGCCCTGGCTCTGTCATCCTTTTTTTTTTTTTTTTTTGTAGATTTAAATATATTTCCATTAATCAAATTACAAACAAATGAAACAAAGCAAAACAACCAAAAAACCTCATAACAAAGACCAAAACATTAATAAATAGGGATGAGAGGCATTAAAAATATTGTCATACTAACTGCCATGGTAAGTAGAATAGCATTGTACGTTTAGAAAATAAATTGGGCTTGTGAATATTTCCTTTTTTAAATATCTTTACATACGTGTCCTAGAAAAATCTATTTTTTTCCTCATGCTTTTGCTCCCTTTAACATTGTTGTTGTTCAGTCACTGAGTTGTATACAACTCTTTGTGACCCCCTGGACTGCAGCATGCTAGGCCTCCCTGTCTTTCACTGTCTCCCTGAGTTTGCTGAGACTCAGGTCTGTTGAGTCAGTAATGCCATCCAACCATCTCATCTTCTGTTGCCCCCTTTTCCTCCGCCCATCAATCTTTTCCAGCATCAGGGTCTTTTCTAATGAGTCAGCTCTCTGCATCAGCTCACCAAAGTATTGGAGCTTCAATTTCAGCATCCGTCCTTCCAGTGAATATTCAGGGTTGATTTCCTTTAGGATGGACTGGTTGGATCTCCTTGTGGCTCTGTCATTCTTAATTGTGTCCATCAGTAGAGACTGACCAATGGAAAGGCAATCTCTCCCTCTTCCAAACTTGATGGCATTTATTGAATTCTACTAGGTGCATTAGCCTTTTAAAATTTTTGTGTCCTGGGACTTCCCTAGTGGGACTTCCCACTTCCCTAGTCCAGTGGCTAAGAATCCACCTTCCAATGCAGGGGATGTGGGTTCAATTCATGGATGGGGAACTAAGATTCCACATGCTACAGAGAAACTAAAGCCTGCGAGCCACAACTAGAGAAAGTGCACACACCACAAGGATGAGCCTGAGTGCCGCAACTCAGAGCCAGCACAGCTGAAAATAAAAACTAAATAAAAATGAACTTCTGTGTTCTTTAGGATAGGCGTTACTATCTTAATAAATGAGTACGGAAGGCTGAAATGGCCCCCAAAGATGTCCATGCCCTCATTCCTGGACTCTGTGACTATTATCTTATATGGAAAAAGAGCTGTTGCGGATGTGATCAAGTTAAATGTCTTGAAGCTATTATCCTGGATTATCCAGATGGGCACTAAATACCATCACAAATCTTCTTATAAAAGGAAGGTGGATGGAGGGACTACACTGGTGGTCCAGTTGTTAAGACTCCAGGCTTCCACTGCAGGGGGCACGTGTTCGGTTGCTGGTCAGGGATCTAAGATCCCACATACCGCCGGGCATGGCCAGAAAGAAAAAAAAAAGGTAGGTAAGGCGGGGAGATTCAACGGGAAAGAAGGAAACGTGACTGCTGAAGCAAGATGTTAAGCTGCTGGCTTTGAAGATGGAAGAGACAGTCAAAAGCCATGAAATGCCGGAAATACGGCCTTCGAAGCTGGAGGGAGCAGAGAGGCTGACTCCCCGCCGGAGCCCCAGAAGGACCATGGGCCTGCCAACAGAGCACTTCAGCCCAGGGAAGGCAATTGCAGAACTTCTGATCTCCAGAATTCTAAGACGACAAATGAGTCTTACCACATTTGTGGTAATGTACAGCAGTAGGAAACTAGCCAAGTGAGTAAACAGAGAGCTTTACTGTGAGTCGCTCTGAGCCACCCAGCAGGTAAGTGGAGCTGGAATTCACACTCTGGCCTTTTGATTCTAAGCCTCACATTCTTGCTGCTGTTTCATGCTGCTTCTGAGACTGCAGCGGTTCAGGTGCAATGATTGGAAAACAGATAAATTAAGTAAGCATGCACGTGTGTGTGTGTGTGTGTGTGTGTGTGGCTTCCCTGGTGGTTCAGCGGTAAAGAATCTGCCTGCAATGCAGGAAACGCAAGTTCGATCCCTGGGTTGGGAAGATCCCCCCTGGAGTAGGAAATGGCAACCCACTCCAGTATTCTTGTCTGGAGAATCCCCATGGACAGAGGAGCCTGGCGGCCTATAGTCCATGGACTTGCAAAGAGTTGGACACGACTGAAACAACTGAGCATGTGTGTGTGTGTGTGTGTGTGTGCGCGCGTGCGCACATGCACACATGCGTGCAGGCCACTAGCAGGAGGAGAGGAAAGCATCTGAAAGAGACCATATCATTGAACTGCATTCATTCCTCAACTATAGCCAATGGAAAATTGAGAAGCACCAAATAAAAATGTGACTAGGACCAGTAGCTTTTAAAAGGTGTCATTAAGCTCAGGTTTGGGCTTTGTTTTTCTCTGCCCACATTGCAGTCTTCGTATTGTGATATAAAGTGATGGCCTTCTCGATCCCATGTGCTTACCTCCAGCAGTGGACTTAAAGTTTGCAAGAAAGCAAAGATCCTTGAGAGTCCTGCTAAATAACAGAATGTGAGTAGTATGGAATTGCAGCCAGGGCTGCAATTTGGGAGGTCCTGAACTTCAATATTTGCCTTTCCTGAAGGAGGTGAGAAGGCAAGCACATCCATGAACAGATGATGGTCACCTTTGTGCCAGAGCCCAGCCTTGATGCCTGTTCACCTGACCTTGTTGAATTTTCTCTTTCATTTTTAGCTCTTCTGAAAACCCAGGAAGGGTAGACTGAGAAAGTTATCTCATTTCACTTAACAAGGACTCTGAGGCCCAGAGAGGTGAAGGAACGTCTCCAGTGCTTACTAGAAGGAATGGGGAAAGCGTCTCTTTCTTTCTGAAAGCTCTCCATGGAAGAATTGTAACTATCTGTCCTTGGTTCATCTTCTGAGAAAACAATTTATCAGGAACGTCTTGCTGAGCTATCAATGATCTTAAATATGAAAATGTCACCACAACCTACTCCCTTTGATACAGAAATTCTGACCTCACCTGGCTTTAATAATCTATATTTTTATGTACAAATGATGTCTATTTAGATGCATATTGTTGCTGTTCAGTTGCTCAGTTGTGTCCGACTCTTTGTGACCCATGGACTATACCACGCCAGGTTGCTCTGTCTAGGATGCGTATTACTTGGACACAGTATCATAGTATTATCTGAGAGATCACGGCACACTTCATGTCCTGGGTTGAAGAGAAAAACAAAAGTCAAAGACCCCTAGCCAGAAGATGACAGCGTGTCAAAGTGTAATGTAATGGGCTTTGATTTCTATTTTTGGCACCTTTACCTTGGGGAAACATACCGTGTAACAAACACTGAGAAAAGTGAGTTGGAAAGGTCTCTTTTGTTGATTAAGTGCCCTCATTCTTTTCCAAGGCTCCCTCCGCCTCAAAAACTCCGAAATTCCCTTATCAGCTCTTGAGAGGACAACAGAAGGAAACACGCATTTTCTAAACCCTTAATCCTATTCCCACCTAACCTCCCCCGCTGACTGTGCCAGGCTTCCTGTTTCTTTAACTCAATCTCCACTGCTGGTTTTAAAGCCACCAACACCTCCTCTGTTGCCAGGAATTTTCTGTAGCTGGGACTCACTTGGTTTTGTTGTTGTTGTTTAACTTGGTTTGCCAGGTCCTAGTTACAGCATGTGGGATCTAGTTCCCTAAACAGGGATCTAATTTGGGCCCCCGCATTGGGAGTGAGGAGTTTTAACCACTGGACCACCAGGGAAGTCCTGACTTGTTTTAACTAGAAGATTGAGGTGGAGAGCTGTCTGAAGCTCACTTTGAGGGACCAGTGTGGAATCAAGGTAGGTTATGGCTGACCTGGGTGGCCATCCTCCACTGAGACGAGGTCCTGCCAATACCACTGCATTTGCTTGGCTCACTTCAGTTCAGTTCAGTCACTCAGTTGTGTCCGACTCTTTGCAACCCCATGAATCGCAGCACGCCAGGCCTCCCGGTCCATTACCAACTCCTGGAGTTTACTCAAACTCATGCCCATCGAGTCAGTGATACCATCCAGCCATCTCATCCTCTGTTGTCCCCTTCTCCTCCTGCCCCCAATCCCTCCCAGCATCAGGGTCTTTTCCAATGAGTCAACTCTTCGCATGAGGTGGCCAAAGTACTGGAGTTTCAGCTTCAGCATCCGTCCTTCCAATGAACACCCAGGACTGATCTCCTTTAGGATGGACTGATTGGATCTCCTTGCAGTCCAAGGGACTCTCAAGAGTCTTCTCCAACACCACAGTTCAAAAGCATCAATTTTTTGGCGCTCAGCTTTCTTCACAGTCCAACTCTCACATCCATACATGACCACTGGAAAAACCATAGCCTTGACCAGATGGACCTTTGTTGGCAAAGTAATGTCTCTGCTTTTTAATATGCTATCTAGGTTGGGCATAACTTTCCTTCAAAGGAGTAAGTGTCTTAATTTCATGGCTGCAATCACCATCTGCACTGATTGCAGAGCCCCAAAAAATAAAGTCTGACACTGTTTCCCCATCTATTTCCCATGCAGTGATGGGACCAGATGCCATGATCTTAGTTTTCCGAATGTTAAGCTTTCAGCCAACTTTTTCACTCTCCTCTTTCACTTTCATCAAGAGGCTTTTTAGTTCCTCTTCACTTTCTGCCCTAAGGGTGGTGTCATCTGCATATCTGAGGTTATTGATATTTCTCCCGGCGATCTTGATTCCAACTTGTGCTTCTTCCAGCCCAGCGTTTCTCATGATGTACTCTGTATATAAGTTAAATAAGCAGGGTGACAATATACAGCCTTAACGTACTCCTTTTCCTATTTGGAACCAGTCTGTTCCATGTCCAGTTCTAACTGTTGCTTCCTGACCTTGGCTCACCAAGCAGCAAAGGCAAGATGTGCTGCGGAGAGCTTTGCTCGGGGCCTTCATCTTTCATTTAGCAGATCCTCATGGATGCCAACTGCGTGGCAGACAAGACTGTAGGACTTTGGGGGCTTCCCTGGTGGTCCAGTGGTTAAGAATCTGCCTGTCAATGCTAGGGACACAGGTTCGATCCCTGGTCAGGGAAGATCCCACATGGGTGACTAAGCCCGTGCACCACAGCTCCAGAACCCAAGACCTGCAACTACTGAAGCCCAGGCACCGAGTCTGTGCTCCGCAAGAGAAGCCTGAGCACTGGAACTAGGCAGTAGCTCCTGCTCTCCACAATAGAGAAATCCCATGCACAGCAACAAAGACCCAGCGCAGCCATAAATAAATAAATCTTTAAAAAAAAAAAAGGAAGGTAGGAGTTTAAATACCATGGTAGAGGAAATCTAGTGGCACCCCTAACTCTAATTCCCTGAACCAGAGTACTTTCCTGCAGGAAACATGCTTATTTTGTCAATGACATCTACTGGTAGAGAACTGGAGGCCAGGGAAGAAGTGGGTGTCCCTACAGGCAGGAAGAATCACCATTACGTTAGCATGTCCATGGTTTCTCTTCACAGTTGACGGCTTGATGGCATTACACATCATCTTCTACAGCGATTTCTACAAACTTGCCTTTCTGTTTCAAGTTGTTCTTTTGGGAAACTCTGATTAAATTTTGATGGGCTTAAAATGCACCATCTTAAATCCAGCTAAACACAGAGATTCCCAGGTTGGCTTGGAGGCATGCACTGGGACTGGTGGCAAGTTGTTCAAAATTCAGTAACTACTCTGTTTGGTTAAATTCAACAGGTGGTTACTGAGCCGGGTTGTGGCCAGGCCGTGCAGAGTCCAGAGTCTACTCTTTACCTCTGACCTCATGGAGCTCCCAGTCTAGTGAGGAAGACACGTTTAAATAGGGAATCACAAGTATGATGAGGTTTACAGAGTGTGCTATAAATAGCAAGGGGATTAAAGCTAATCTAGAGGGCCAACTGCTGCTGCTGCTGCTGCCACTGAAGCAAATGGAAGCGAGAGAGAACGAAAAAAAAAATGCAGGAAATGTGCCTGAAAAAAAGTAATAATAGCCTGGAGGCCACACACAATGGGGACCAAGTCCCCCCACCCCCCGCACCCCCCCCCAAGTTCCAATGAAGCATCCATTCATTTTTATTTTGTGAGACTGAAGCAGTAATAGCTGGGTGTACAAAGAATTTCCTGTAGATTAAATGAAGCTGGAAGGAGTTGATAGACTTCAGGCAGCGATTTGGGCTATTAATCGAAGCCAGTCATTCATTAACCCTCAGGAAGTTTTCTGTGCCAAAGTCATTATTATTATTATAAACTAAACCCCAAGCCTCAAATGGGTGTATGGCTACTTTTCTCTCCAGGATGTTCAATATATGAGTCACCCAGGGAGCTTGAATCATTTCCTAAATTCCCTTCTGGTTCGTGGGGAGTTTGGCTTTGTATCATGCCCTGTTGCTGCAGGAATCCAGCAAAAGCCCTCTTGAAAGGTAACAATCACTCCTGCCTTTTTAATAAGGTCCTGAGAGGCTCTGGTAGGCAGCCGATGGTCCAATTTAGGTTCTTCTATCCTTTCACGCTGTAACATTGTAGCTGGCAACATGGCCGTTTGGCTAAAGACTGCATTTCCCAGGCTCCTTTGCAGTGGGCTTGGTCATGTGATGAGGGAACAGTTGGCAGAAGTGAGGGGAGTCATTTCTTGAGCCGGCCCTCAAAGAATTGGAAGGATGATCCCCTCTCCACTCACAGTCCTTTCCACTTTTCCTGTGCTGGAAGGAGATGACAGGGATTGGAGCAGGTTCCTTAGAAGAAGAGATGGTCCAGTAGCCACTGAGGACGTAAGCTGACCAAACAGCCCTCAACTGCTAACTGTTACATGGGAAAGAAATCAACTTTTGTTAAGATTTCCCAAGGGGTAAAGAACTACCCATTTAGTACTTGAAGGGGAAGGTAAATAAAAGAACATCTACTGAGACCCTGTGATATTTCCTAACACATGTAATCTTATCTAATCTTTATCAAAAAACTAAGAGGGGTGTAATTTTACCCCATTTTACAGACAAGGAAAGTGAGGCCAACACAACCTAAGTAATGTTCCCAAGTTGCTACACTCCACAGCAGAAACAAGATTTAAATCCAGGTTTGTCTGACTTCAGAGCCCATGTTTTGCTGTTTGTTTTGTTCCATGTTTAATTGAGGTCTACTTAACATGTAACATTATACTTGTTTCAGGTGTACAACATAATGATTCAGTATTTTTATATATTGTAGAATGACCACCATAATAAGTCTAGTTAACATCATCACCATCTATAGTTAGAAACTTTTTTCTTGTGATGAAAACTTCTAAGATCTATTGTCTTAACATCTTTCAACTATGTAATAAAAGGTTGTTAATTATAGTCACCATGCTGCACATTACGTCTGTCACCGTGACTTATTTTAAAACTGGAACTTTGTACCTTTTGAGCCCCTTCAGCCATTTCACCCAACTACCTCCCCTCCCTGCCTCTAGCAACAACCAATCTTCTCTTTGAATATATGAGTTCTGTTGTGGTTGTTGTTTTAGATTCCACATGTAAGTGAGATCATGTGACATTTTCCTTTCTCTGTCTGACTTATTTCATTCACCATAATGCCCCCAGTGGCAATATTTCAATCTTTTTTATGGCTGAGTAATATTTAATTATGTACATATAGAGAAAATATGAGATTGTATATATGTAAACATTTTCTATATGCACTCATCTGTTGGTGGATACTTAGTTTGTTTGCTTGTCTTGGCTATTGTAAATAATGCTGCAGCGAACAGGGGAGTGCATTTATCTTTTCAATTAGTGTTCTCATTCTCTTCAGGTAAACACCCAGGAGTGGAATTGCTGGATCATATGGTAGTTCTATTTTTAATTTTTTTGAGGAACCTCCATATTGTCTTCCCTAGTGTCTGCACCAATCTATACTCCCACCCACAGTGCGAGAGTGTCCCCTTTCTCCATACCCTGGACAACATTTGTTATTTCTTGTCTTTTTAATATAATATAATAACCATTCTAACAGGTGTGAGATGACAACTCAATGTGGTTTTGATTTGCATTTCCCTGATGATTACTGATATTGAGCATCTTTTCTTCTATGTCTCAGTCATCTGTATACTGTCTGTGAAAAAAATGTCTCTTCAATCCTCTGCCCATTTCTAAAATCAGATTGCTTTCTATTGATCTCTATGAGTTCTTTATATATTTCAGATATTAGGCCCCGATCAGATATAAGATTTGCAAATATTTTCTCCCATTCAGTAGGTTGCCTTCTCACTTTGTTGATGGTTTCCTTTGCTGTGCAGTTTTTCAGCTTACTGTCAGGGCCCACATTTTATCAACTGCTCCCAAAATAAGAAATAAGCTGATCCTTAGGTTGGGGAATTTTTCATCTAAGTCTTTGACTGGAATGCAAAACACTTGGTTTATGGAAATATCCAGGAGAAAAGGCTTCATAAACATTCTTTAAAAAGCGGTGCTTTGCATCAGTTGTGGAAAGAAAATGTCTTTTGTTAGCATGGTGAAAAAAGGGCTGAGATTATGATTGCTGCTCCCCTTCCCTGTTCCTTTAAGAAGCTGTTGCTCCCCAAGCTGGTGTGGTTCTGGGCCTGAGTGCCCCTGAGGAGGTGGCAACAATGGTGCAGTTCTGGCCAATCAGGGGCCTCCACGGCTCCTGCCAACCTGGAAGGGCAAGGGAAGGACATGTGACCAAGCAGAGCCGTCCAGCTCATCCACAATTCACATGTCCCTGCTGGGAGAGAGAGATGCTCCCTTTACCCCCTCTGGGCATCAGGCCATGAAGACCTGGGAGGGCGGCATCACATTTCTCTGGCCGAGGACCCAGGATCTGCAGCCAGAGCTGGAAGGAATGATGCCTGGGAGGACCAAGCTTCGGGGGCCAAGGGGTGGTGGACAAATTCCCAGCCCTGCTCATCCCCGAGCAGAAATACTACATTAATAAGTAAAATCCCCCTTTGTCCTAAACTGGGCTGGGTTTGCTTTCTCTTATTTGCCAATTAAAGCCTCCTAATATCATAGGGAAGTGGGTCTGAGTGCAAAAAGCAAGCTCATAATTTTAATACTTATATCTTTATATGTATTTCTCATATCTTTATTCTTACATAATATTATACATGGAACTTATGATTATTTATTGTAGTTATGATTATTTATTGTAGTTTATACCATTCTGATGGCTGAGCGGTAAAACATCCACCTGCCAATGCAGGAGACATGGGTTCAGTCCCTGGGGTGGGAAGATTCCCTGGAGAAGGAAACAGCAACCCACTGCAGTATTCTTATCCGGGAAATCCCATGGACAGAGGGGCCTGTGGGCTATAGTCCATGGGGTCACAAAGAGTCGGACACGACTTAGTGATCTAAACAATAATCACCATTGTATTTATACTTATGTAGAGGATATGTTTATGTATGTATTGATTATTTTCACATTTACAGTCTATATCATATTATCATGTGTTTCATAAATTTTATAAATTCTGAGAATTTCAGGCATACTCCATTTTCAGATGAAACCACAAAGACAAATACCAGCGTGAAATATTTGGAACTGCCACCTTTTCATCTGGCTCCTGTAGAATAGATTTCTGTGTATTTCATAAATAAGGTCTAGTCCCCATTTTTAGCTTGTAAGTTCCCAAGGATACAGATGGTAGCTTCTGACTTAACCACCAGACCCCCACCCCATGAGATGTCAGCTGTGCGTACTTCAGAGTCTGTAAATGTGTCTTTCTACCTGAATTGCCATTTTTGTCTAACAAAGCTCATCCTATGATTAACCGCTTTCATTTTCTCTTCTTTAAAGGTGAGTAACAACTCAAAATGGATTTCGCTAGCTTTTCACAGCTTTCTAGACTCTGGCCCCAAGTAAGACTATCTTTCCATCTTTTTTCTCTGGGGCCAGTACTCATGTGTGTGGACACATACTGGGGTAACTTCAGGGCTTTGGGGTCCCTACCTATCCCAGGGCCTCACCACTTGCTTCCTGAGGTTTAAAAGTCCTTCTTGGTGGGGACTTCCCTGTGGGTCCAGTGGTTAAGACTCCACACTTCCGCTGTGGGGAGCACCGATTCAATCCCTGGTCAGGGAACTAAGACCCCGCATGCTGTGTGGTGAGGTCAGGAATAAACAAACACGTCCTTATTGTTTATAAATAAAGTCCTTCTTGGTGGAGCACTGCCCTCAGTCTTCAGAGATGACTTAAAAAGGGACTCCACCTGGCTGAGGGGCGAATTATCTATGGAGTGTCTACTGTATGCCTGGCAGTATAATTTCCATGGGAAATAAAAATGGGGGGAGGGTTTATTCAGAATGTATTGAGGATTTCAAGATATGAACAGCAAAGCACTAAACCAAGAGCAGGGCGCTCTGAGCACAAGGCCAACATGGCTGCAGGCAAGCTGGCTCTGCTGGAAGTGTTTCAGGAGCCAGGGACACAGGGTGACAACATAAACCAACACTCTTACCCTTGTGGAGTTACATTCCAGCAAGAAGAGGGAGACAATACATATCAGATAGCAAAATGAAACTAGTAAGTTTCCCCCAAATAAAAACATGTAGACTAGTAGAAGATCATCCATGCTATGGGGGACATAGATCAGGAAAGTGGGGTAGAGGGGAGTCAGGGATCAGGGAAGGGGGTTATTTTCTATTTTCATTAGGATGATCAGGAAAGACCTCACCAAGAAGGGGGATTTGTGTAAGGAGACAAGGGATGCTCCAAGCAGATATGTAGGGGAAAGACTTTCAGGCAAAGGGAACAGCAAACAGAGGCTCTGATTGGGGGAGCAAGCTCCCTATGGTGAAGGAAGAGCATTCAGCAGGAGGCGAGTCAGCGGGGCAGAGCAGCACCAGGTGACATCAGAGAGAAGACTCTAAAGGATTCCATCTGAGGCCGTGGCCATTATCCACGTGGCAGATGCTGGCAGCTTGAAGCAGGGATGGACCGGGAGATGGTGAGAAGCGGTCAGGCTGAGGATGACTTTGGAGAGCAGAGTCCTCCAAAGGAGGAGAAGCATCAGACGGGAGCAAAGCTGACTTCAAGCTCCTTGGCCTGAATAATGAGAAGATGCCATCCACCAAGAGGAGAAGTGAGTGGGGAAGCGCGGTTTGGGGGCATCTGAGGCGCTCAGTCTTGAACAAGCTTTGTCTGAGATGCCCCTTTGCTGCTCCAACAGAGGCACAGAGTGGGCAGCTGGAGATATGAATTCTGGAGTCAGGGGGTGGGGTCCAAGCGGGAGATGCCCACGTGGGCGTCGTCAGAGGTGACGTAGGACACAAGGGGGAAGGACCCTCTGAGAACTTCGGCCCACCTGGAGATGAGACACACGCAGACGCTTCTAGCTGGGTGTTGCATGGTGAGGGAAAAGAGACAAACACAGGAAAAGGAGTTCAGAGTCAGGTATCAGAAGGCGGGGAGTGGCTAGGGCCAAGCCTGGAGGAATGAGGATGAGGAAACAAGACACACTGGCCGGAACCGGAAATGCTGAGCCGAGAGGCCGAGCGGAGAGGGCCCCCGGGCGGCTCCCCGAACTCTCACCCGCCACTTCTCAACCAGCAGCAGGTCTGGTCCGTGACAGCTCTGAAACGCCTGCCAGGTTGACCCGATCCTTTCCTTGTTACCAGCACTGCAGGGAAAAATGCAGAGCTCACCTCTGCTCTAACTTGCCTCGGATGCTTCCCCTTCTCAGGAGTACCTGGTCTTAGAGTATAAACCACATCTCATCCATCACTTGTTTAAAACCTACATTTATAAACTTCTCATTGCATTTCAGCTTTAGGCGAGCTTTTTTATTTTTTTAACCCACAAATGCAATTTTTTTTTTCTGGTTCTAAGCTCAACGTGATAATAATCAGATGTGATGTCTTTCTTTCTTTAAGATTTTTTATTTTGTATTGTTTTTTCGTTGTCGTTCAGTTGCTAAGTCGTGTCTGACTCTTTGCGACCCCATGGACTGCAGCACACCAGGCTTCCCTGTCTTTCACTATCTCCCGGAGTTTGCCCAAACTCATGCCATCCAACCGTCTCATCCTCTGTCGCTCCCTTCTCCTCCTACCCTCAATCTTTCCCAGCACCAGGGTCTTTTCCAATGAGTTGGCTCTTTGCATCAGATGTTCAAAGTACTGAAGTTTCAGCGTCAGTATCAGTCCTTCCAATGGATATTCAGAGTTGATTTCCTTCAGGATTGACTGGTTTGATCTCTTTGCTGTCCAAGGGACTCTGGAGAGTCTTCTCCAGCACCAGAGTTCAAAAGCGTTAATTCTTTGGTGCTAAGCCTTCTTGATGGTCCATCTCTCACAGCCAAACACGACTGCTGGAAAAACCATAGTTTTGACTATATCAACCTTTGTCAGCAAAGTGATGTCTCTGGTTTTTAATATGCTGCCTAGGTTTGTCATAGCTTTTTTTCCAAGGAGCAAGCATCTTTTAATTTCGTGGCTGCAGCCACCATCTGCAGTGATTTTGGAGCTAAAGAAAAGAAAGTCTGTCACTGTTTCCATTGTTTCCCCATCTATGTGCCATGGAATGATGGGATTGGATGCCATGATCTTTTTTTGAATGTTGAGTTTTAAGCCAACTTTTTCACTGTCCTCTTTCACCTTCATCAAGAGGCTCTTTACCTCCTCTTCACTTTTTGCCACTAGGGTGGTATTATCTGTATATCTGAGGTTATTGATATTTCTCCTGGCAATCTTGATTTCAGCTGTGCTTCATCCAGCCAGGCATTTTGTATGATGTACTCTGCATATAAGTTAAATAAGCAGGTTTAAATAAGCAGTTTAATATATTATACAAATAAATATTATCTAATATAATAACGTATATTAAATAACTTAAATATAAGTTAAATATACAGCCTTTTTATACTCCTTTCCGAATTTGGAACCAGTCCGTTGTTCCATGTCCAGTTCTAACTGTTGCTTCTTGACACACATACAGGTTTCTCAGGAGGCAGGTAAGGTGGTCTGATATTCCCATCTCTTGAAGAATTTTCCACAGTTTGTTATGATCCACACAGTTAAAGGCTTTAGCATAGTCAATAAAGAAGAAGTAGATGTTTTTCTGGAATTCTCTTGCTTTTTCTATGATTCAATGGATGTTGGCAATTTGATTTCTGCCTTTTCTAAATCCAGCTTGAGTATCTGGAAGTTCTCGGTTCATGTACTGTTGAAGTCTAGCTTGAAGGATTTTGAGCATTATTTTTCTAGCGTGTGACAGGAGTGCAATTGTATGGTAGCTTGAACATTCTTTGGCATTTCCTTTCTTTGGGACAGAGATGAAAACTGACCTTTTCCAGTCCTGTGGCCTCTGCTGAGTTTTTCAAAGTTGCAGGTATAATGAGTGCAGCACTTTCACAGCATCATCTCTGAGGATTTGAAATACCTCAAATGGAATTCCATCACCTCCACTAGGTTTGTTAGTAGTGATGCTTCCTAAGGCCCATTTGACTTCATACTCCAGGATGTCTGGCTCTGTGTGAGTGACCACACCATCATTAAGACTTTTTAATATAGTTCTTCTGTGTATTCTTGCTACCTCTTCTTGATCTCTTCTGCTTCTGTTAGATCCATACCATTTCTGTCCTTTATTATGCCCATCTTTACATGAAATGTTCCCCTGGTATCTCTAATTTATTGAAGAGATCTCTAGTCTTTACCATTCTATTGTTTTCCTCTATTTCTTTGCATTGTTCACTTAAGAAGGCTTTCTTTTCTCTCCTTGCTATTCTCTGGAACTCTGCATTCAGATGGATATATCTTTCCTTTTCTCCTTTGCCTTTTGCTTCTCACCTCAGCTATTTGTAAGGCCTCTTCAGACAACCATTTTGCCTTTTTGCATTTCTTTTTCTTAGGGATGATTTTGATCACCACCTCCTGTACAGTGTTATGAACCTACGTCCACAGTTCTTCAGGCACTCTGTCTATCAGATCTAATCCCTTGAATCTATTTGTCACTTCCACTGTATAATCGTAAGGGATTTGATCTAGGTCGTATCTGAATGGTCTAGTGTTTTCCCCTACTTTCTTCAATCTAAGTCTGAATTTGACAATAAGGAGTTCATGATCTGAGCCACAGTCAGCTCCCGGTCTTGTTTTTTGCTGACTATATAGAGCTTCTAGATTTTCGGCTGCAAAGAATATAATCAATCTGATTTCGGTATTGACCATCTGGTGATGTCCATGTGTAGAGTCGTGTCTTGTGTTGTTGGAAGAGGATGTTTGCTATGACCAGTGTGTTCTCTTGGCAAAACCCTGTTAGCCTTTGTCTTACTTCAATTTCTACTCTAAGGCCAAACTTCCCTGTTACTCCAGGTCTCTCTTAAGCCTGGCTCATTGGCCAGACAGGAGAACATTCTTCACGCCTGGGATTCCCATCCTGGGGAGGTCCAGGCTTCTTCATATGACAGTTTTGGTGCTGACACACAGGTTTGGAATCAATCCCCCTGTGACAATCAGCTGCTTTAACCAATGAAGCTGGGAATCATCAAACATTTAAGCTGAAAGCCATCTCTAAGATCAACCACTCAGATGAGGAAGAGAAGCTGGGACTGTTGGTGGAGGGGTGGCAGTGCCCGTGTCAGGACCACGATGGGGCCCACCTGCGGCTGGGGTTGGGTCAGCCTCTGCCATCAGGACCCCTGGGCTGGGGGGCTGCCAGCCCAGCACGCAGGTGTCGACAAAGTGCGTGGGATCCAGCCCCTCACGCTGACAGTGGGGACTTGGGCCTGAGACTCCTGCCTCTAGGAGGCTGATGGCTGCAACTGCAAGTGCTCGTTGCAGGAGAAGGAAAACTTTTTCAGAAAAATAATCACGGCTTGATATTCTGACTCCACCTTGATCCAGAACACAGCAGGAGGGAGTACTGAAAGATTTAGTGCTTTGACTTCAGGGGATGGTGGATTTAGATGAGATTGATTTTTTTTCCTTCTATTTTTGTTCCCCAACAATCTCATGAATAAGTTGCTTCAACAAACACTGTATCTCAAATGTACAATATGTGTGTTTATTAGACAAATATTTGTGTTCCTACCATTCAGTCATTCCACAAATATTTATTAGAGGCTTAATCCATTCTAAAGGATATCAGTCCTGAATATGCATTGGAAGGACTGATGCTGAAGCTGGAACTCCAATACTTTGGCCACCTGATTCGAAGAACTGACTCATTGGGAAAGACCCTGATGCTGGGAAAGATTGAAGGTGGGAGGAGAAGGGGATGACAGAAGATGAGATGGCTGGATGGCATGGCTGACTCAACGGACATGAGTTTGAGTAAACTCTGGGAGATGGTGAAGGACAAGGAAGCCAGAAGTGCTACAGTCCATGGGGTCTCAAAGAGTCGGACACGACTGAGCAACTGAACTGAACTGAATACTCAGCGAGGTGCTGCACCAGTGTTGGTTGAAGTGGGCGTGATTGGCGTTCTCCCCAGGCTCACCATCTGTGTTGCAGGTACTGGAGAGGGCTCACCCTCTGTCTTATCTCCCTCCCCTCACTCCCTCCACTCTCTTGCCTCCCTCCCTCTTTCCATCCTTCCCTTCCTCCCTGCCACCCTTCCCAAGCCCCATGGGGAATACGATGCTATACTGTGAATAGGAATGGATGGTGTTTCTTCCATTTTTACCTGTACCTGCTCTTGCAGAATCTCCAACATCTCTGCAAAGCCCACCTCCAGTAGTTTACTGATATCCCAGAGGAAGTATGACTTTTAGAAATTCTTCCCTAGCAAAATTTAACTCTTATCTTGAGCCCCCATGATTCCATGTCATCTTAGGGTTCCAGGTTTTCCCTGGGGTTATGTATGTCCCAAGGGGCTTTGAGGTGCCAAGATACATCTGGGGGTCCCTCCAGTCCTTGCTGAATGTCCATGGAGTTGTCCATGGTCACTGGTCCACAAGGTTGCCAAGGACCCCTCCCCTGCCGGAAGCTGTGTGCGGTCCATAAGCTCTGCGTTTCCCATCCACACTTGGGTGTACAGTAACCTGCCCTGCTCCTCCCTTGTGGTGGGGGCTAAGGCCCCTTCACCTGGCAGCTTTTCCCCCTTTGGGGTCCAGGCCCTGCTGGTTAGATGCTACCTGAGCGAAGAGGCACAGGACTCCCCGTGACCAGATCCACATGGAGGTCAGTCCAGCACTTGCCCTGGGGTCGGGATAGAGGGTCCTGCTCATTGGGACCCACCAGCCCTTGAGGCCCATCGCTTCCCAGTGGCCCCCCCTCTCCTCTCACTCCAGGGGAACTTCACTTCACCCGGAACATGTGTTCTCTGGGCACTCTTCCCAACCTGTCACCTAGGTGATCTTGGTCCTTTCCGCGTCCCTTGTGTTAGTTGCTTAGTCGTATCCAACTCTTTACAACCCCATGGACTACAGCCCACCAGGCTCCTCTGTCCATGGAATCCTCCAGGCAAGAATACTGGAGTGGGGAGCCATTTCCTTTTCCAGGGGATCTTTCTGACTCAGGGATTGAACCCGGGTCTCCTGCATTGCCAGCAGATTCTTTACCATCTGAGCCACCAGGGAAGCCCTTGGAAACTTAAAAACTAGAAGACAGTCTATTACCACATCCCTTTGCTGAGGCAATGGGCATCAGATGACTTGACTGCTCCCCATAAAGATTTTAGGAAAGAAGACGGGGCCACAGGTACAAGGAAACTGTGGCTAAGGTCAATGAAATATCAATAACATTATCTTCCTGGTGATACATATACTTATATGTGGACAATACCAAATTCTATAAATTTATAATTAGGTGGTTAGATCATTTATAAATGATATCTGTTCATGGATGATGGATGATTTTTATTCTCTTTCTAAAAATTATGTGTATTTTTAAATTGTACACATTTTTGTTAGGTGAATTTTCTCCATATCCTTGGCTTTAAATACCATCTATAATGTGCTAATAATGCCAAGGTTTATATCTTTAGCCTAAACCCCTCCTCTGGGCTCCAGTTGCAAAAGTGATGTCTTCCACTTGGAGGTCTTACAGGTGTTATCAATGTAAAAGTCTAAAATGGAAAGTTTGAACCTGCTTTCTACTGACTCTTGTCCCAAAATTTTACAAAGTGTGCTTTTCTATGTCTTTCTCATCTCAGTCAAAGGCACCCCCCAGTCTCTTAAATTTTTTGAGTGATCCTTGGTCCCCACCTCAGATCTCCTATCCCTCCAAAACACGGTCATATTCCACCTGCAGGGCCACCAGTCCACTGCAAGCCAGTGTCATCTCCAACTTGCGTGCTTGTGTGCGTGCTCAGTTGCTCAGTTGTGGCCAGCTCTTGTGACCCCATGGACTGTAGCCCGCCAGGCTCCTCTGTCCACAGGATTCTCCAGGCAAGAATACTGGAGTGGGTTTCCATGCCCTCCTCCAGGGGATCCTCCTGATCTAGGGATCAAGCTGGCGTCTCCTGCATCACAAGCAGATTCTTTGCCATGGAGCCAGCGGGGAAGTCCCCTCCAACTTACATGACCATACATATTTTTCCTCTTAGGCTGGGTGTAGTTTTTTCATTGATTACTGGAGAGACTGGGTGATCATTAACCAAGCCTGAATAAACAGACCCTTGAGGTTTCTCACCCTGGGGCACACTGAAGAGTGTCATGAGAGAATCAGTGTTGCTGCAAACCAGCACCTACTCATGGCAAATGTCCTTGTGACTTTCCATTTCTGGCTCATGTTAGAACACCCACTTTACTTTCTCTGAATCTTACTGGACATGACATGCCTCTCCTGATCAAGTCGCCATGTGGGTCCTGCTGGCTCAGCTTCAGCTGAGGATGGCTGCTGGCCTGATCTTTGAGGTCTGCCCAAGGCTCCTTGGGGCTTCCCTGGAGGCTCATCAGAAAAGAATCCACCTGCAATGCAGGAGATGCAGGTTCAATCCCTGGGTTGGGAAGATGCCCTGGAGAAGGGCATGGTAACCCACTCCAGGGTCCTTGCCAGGAAAATCACATGGACAGAGGAGCCTGGTGGACTACAGTCTGTGAGGTTGCAAAGAGTTGAACACGAATGAAACAACTAAACACACGCACACATGCACACAAGGCTTCTTGAAGTCAATGACTCACATGCTATGGAACCCAAGCTTAGGTTGTTGCAGGTACACTTCTGATTTGATGACAATCCAGTCACTTTTTCACATGAATGTATTCATCATTCTTTAATTCTCATTCTTTCTTGCACTTTAAACCTTCCATGTGGAGTTACTTTCCTTTTCCTTTCAGATGTTGGTATGCTGGTGGTGAATGCTTTTTTGCATTTTTTTTCTTATCCCTAAATATCTGAATTTCACTTTAATTCTTGAGGGATATTTTCCATGGGTAGAGGATTTAGGTTTTTCTCTTGGTAAATCAAAGACATACTTGCATAGTGTTCTAACTTTCATTGTGTTTTGAGAAGTCAGTTGAATGTTTATCCTGATGGCTCAGATGGTAAAGAATCTGCCTGCAATGCAGGAGATCCAGGTTCAATCCCTGGACTGGGGAGATGCCCTGGAGAAGGGAATGGCTACCCATTCCAGTATTCTTGCCTGGAGAATCTCATGGACAGAGGAGCCTGGTAGGCTAACAGTCCATGGGTCACAAAGAGTGGGGTCACAACTAAGCAATGAACACTTTCACACTTGCTCCTTTTAATGGTTTTTCTCTTCCTTAGATTAGTGGAGGGGAATACATTTAATTGCTTGCAGTGGTTGTATTATAGTAGTGCAATTATGGAATTATGGATGACCTCTTTAACGGCAATCCCCTTTTATCTTGGGCTGCTTTAAGATTTTCTTTTCCCCTCTCTTTTTCTCTTTTCCGAATATAAGGGTATCTTTTTTATTGTCTTGCTGGGAGATCATTGGTCTTGATTCTGTGGGTCAGTGTCATCAGTTTGGGATAATCGTCTATCAGCCTATATTTAAATATTTCTTTCTGTGCCTTTCTCTCTTTTTACTCCAACTGATTCTTACATTAAATGCTTATTAAATCTACTCACAGTGAAAGACGAGAGATCTCTTCAAGAAAATGAGAGATACCAAGGGAACATTTCATGCAAAGATGGGCACAATAAAGGACAGAAATGATATGGACCTAACAGAAGCAGAAGATATTAACAAGAGGTGACAAGAATACACAGAGTTCAGTTCAGTTGCTCAGTTATGTCTGACTCTGTAACCCCATGGACTGCAGCACACCAGGCCTCCCTGTCTATCAACAACTCCCGGAGTTTACTCAAACTCATGTCCATTGAGTTGGTGATGCTATCCAACCATCTCATCCTCTGTTGTCCCCTTCTTCTCCTGCCTTCAATCTTTCCCAGCATCAGGGTCTTTTCCAATGAGTCAACTCTTCACATGAGGTGGCCACAGTACTGAAGTTTCAGCTTCAGCATCTGTCCTTCCAATGAACACCCAGGACTGATCTCCTTTAGGATGGACTGATTGGATCTCCTTGCAGTTCAAGGGACTCTCAAGAGTCTTCTCCAACACCACAGTTCAGAAGCATCAATTCTTCAGTGCTCAGCTTTCTTCACAGTCCAACTCTCACATCCACACATGACTACTGGAAAAACCATAGCTTTGACTAGATGGACCTTTGTTGGCAAAGTAATTTCTCTGCTTTTTAATATGCTATCTAGGTTGGTCATAACGTTTCTTCCAAGAAGTAAATGTCTTTTAATTTCATGGCTGCAGTCACCATCTGCAGTGATTTTGGAGCCCAGAAAAATAAAGTCAGCCACTGTTTCCACTGTTTCCCCATCTATGTGCCATGAAGTGATGGGACCGGATGCCATGATCTTAGTTTTCTGAATGTTGAGCTTGAAGCCAACTTTTTCACTCTTCTCTTTCACTTTCATAAGAGACTCTTTAATTCTTCTTTGCTTTCTGCCCTAAGGGTAGTGTCATCTGCATATCTGAGGTTATTGATATTTCTCCCAGTTAGCCTTGTCTAATTCAATTGAGTTAGCCTTGTCTAACTCAATGAAATGATGAGCCATGCTGTGTAGGGCCATCCAAGACAGACAGATCACAGTGGAGAGTTCTGACAAAATGTGGTCCACTGGAGAAGGGAATGGCAAACCACTTCAGTATTCTTGCCTTGAGATAATATGGCAGCAAATTTGGAAAACTCAGCAGTAACCTCAGAATACACAGAATACACAGAAGAACTATACAGAAAAGATCTTCATGACCCAGATAATCATGATGGTATGATCACTCACCTAGAGTCAGACATCCTGGAGTGCAAAGTCAAGTGGGCCTTAGGAAGCATCACTACAAACAAAGCTAGTGGAGGTAATGGAATTCCAGTTGAGCTATTTCAAATCCTCAAAGATGATGCTGTGAGAGTGCCGCACTCAATATACCAGCAAATTTGGAAAACTCAGCAGTGGCCCCAGGACTGGAAAAGGTCAGTTTTCATTCCAATCCCAAAGAAAGGCAATGCCAGAGAATGCTCAAACTACTGCACAATTGCACTCATCTCACACGCTAGTAAAGTAATGCTCAAAATTCTCCAAGCCAGACCTCAGCAATACATGAACTGAAACCAGATGTTCAAGCTGGCTTTAGAAAAGGCAGAGGAACCAGAGATCAAGTTGCCAACATCCACTGGATCATCAGAGAAGCAAGAGAGGTCCAGAGAAACATCTATTTCTGCTTTATTGACTATGCCAAAGCCTTTGACTGTGTGGATCACAATAAATTGTGGAAAATTCTGAAAGAGATGGGAACACCTGACAGTGGAAACAGTGTCAGACTTTATTTTTCTGGGCTCCAAAATCACCGCAGATGGTGACTGCAGCCATGAAATTAAAAGACGTTTACTCCTTGGAAGAAACGTTATGACCAACCTAGATAGCATATTAAAAAGCAGAGACATTACTTTGCCAACAAAGGTCCATCTAGTCAAAGCTGTGGTTTTTCCAGTAGTCATGTATGGATGTGAGAGTTGGACTATAAAGAAAGCTGAGCACCAAAGAATTGATGCTTCTGAACTGTGGTGTTGGAGAAGACTCTTGAGAGTCCCTTGGACAGCCAGGAGATCCAATCAGTCTATCCTAAAAGAAGTCAGTCCTGAATATTCATTGGAAGGACTGATGCTGAAACTGACACTCCAATATGACCACCTGATATGAAGAACTGACTCATTGGAAAAGACCCTGATGCTAGGAAAGATTGAAGGGAGAGGAGAAAGGGACAACAGAGGATGAGATGTTTGGATGGCATCACTGACTCAATGGACATGAGTTTGAGTAAACTCCGGGATTTGCTGATAGACAGGGAGGCTTGGTGTGCTGCAGTCCATGGGGTTGCACAGAGTTGGACATGACAGAGTGACTGAACTGAACTGACCTGAACTTTTTGATCTTTTTGTCTTTCCAGAATATAATCTCAATAGCTTTTTCTGCTTTAGTTTTGGGAAACAAATTTTCTCTATAGTTGTGTCTAAAAGTGTGGTGAAAATCATCCACTAGGGGACTTCCCTGGTTGTCCAGTGTTTAAGACTCTCTGGTCCACTGCAAGGGACTTGGGTTCAATCCCTGGTCAGGGAACTAAAATTCTGCATGCTGCTTGGTATGGTCAAAAAATAAAAATGTAAAAAATTTGCCCATTAACATCCTCAGGTGAGTAATCATTACAAAAATCATCCTCTAGGTCTTTAATTTTAACTAAAGTATTTTTCACTACTAGAAGTTCTTTTTAATATCAATTGTGACTCTTTTGGGGCTTCCCTGGTGGCCTAGATGACAAAGAATTTCCCTGGTATGCAGGAGACCCGGGTTCGATCCCTGGGTTAGGAAGATCCCCTGGAGAAGGATCTTTTTTTATTGTTTTCAGTTTTTTTGCTAACATGTTCCATCTTGCTGATTATTTCTTTGACAGAATTGACTGAGTCTGCATCTAGTAATTCAAGTATCTGAAATCTTTGTGTTTCTCTCATCTCTTGGCTTTCACTCATGGGTCACGTTTTCTTGTATGCCTGGTTGCCTTTGAATATAACCAGTTCCAGTTTTCTCCTGGGTGTGCCCAGAGGGCCCACAGCAAGGGTTCATGAAGGTAACCTGTCCACCTTTTAGCAGTGTTCTGCGTGGTCTTCCTCTCCTGCTCAGTTACATTCAAGGATCTGCAGAGCTGGGTGAAATCACCTCATTTTTTATTTTATTCTATTTTATTTTATTTGGGGTTTTGTCATACATTGATATGAATCAGCCATAGATTTACACGTATTCCCCATCCCAATCCCCCCTCCCACCTCCCTCTCCACCCGATTCCTCTGGGTCTTCCCAGTGCACCAGGCCCGAGCACTGGTCTCATGCATCCCACCTGGGCTGGTGATCTGTTTCACCATAGATAGTATACATGCTGTTCTTTTGAAATATCCCACTCTCACCTTCTCCCACAGAGTTCAAAAGTCTGTTCTGTATTTCTGTGTCTCTTTTTCTGTTTTGCATATAGGGTATCGTTACCATCTTTCTAAATTCCATATATATGTGTTAGTATGCTGTAATGTTCTTTATCTTTCTGGCTTACTTCACTCTGTATAAGGGGCTCCAGTTTCATCCATCTCATTAGGACTGATTCAAATGAATTCTTTTTAATGGCTGAGTAATATTCCATGGTGTATATGTACCACAGCTTCCTTATCCATTCATCTGCTGATGGGCATCTAGGTTGCTTCCATGTCCTGGCTATTATAAACAGTGCTGCGATGAACATTGGGGTGCACGTGTCTCTTTCAGATCTGGTTTCCTCAGTGTGTATGCCCAGAAGTGGGATTGCTGGGTCATATGGCAGTTCTATTCCCAGTTTTTTAAGAAATCTCCACACTGTTTTCCATAGCGGCTGTACTAGTTTGCATTCCCACCAACAGTGTAAGAGGGTTCCCTTTCCTCCACACCCTCTCCAGGATTTATTGCTTGTAGACTTTTGGATAGCAGCCATCCTGACTGGCGTGTAATGGTACCTCATTGTGGTTTTGATTTGCATTTCTCTAATAATGAGTGATGTTGAGCATCTTTTCATGTGTTTGTTAGCCATCTGTATGTCTTCTTTGGAGAAATGTCTGTTTAGTTCTTTGGCCCATTTTTTGATTGGGTCATTTATTTTTCTGGAATTGAGCTTCAGGAGTTGCTTGTATATTTTTGAGATTAATCCTTTGTCTGTTTCTTCATTTGCTATTATTTTCTCCCAATCTGAGGGCTGTCTTTTCACCTTACTTATAGTTTCCTTTGTAGTGCAAAAGCTTTTAAGTTTCATTAGGTCCCATTTGTTTATTTTTGCTTTTATTTCCAATATTCTGGGAGGTGGGTCATAGAGGATCTTGCTGTGATTTATGTCGGAGAGTGTTTTGCCTATGTTCTCCTCTAGGAGTTTTATAGTTTCTGGTCTTACATTTAGATCTTTAATCCATTTTGAGTTTATTTTTGTGTATGGTGTTAGAAAGTGTTCTAGTTTCATTCTTTTACAAGTGGTTGACCAGTTTTCCCAGCACCACTTGTTAAAGAGGTTGTCTTTTTTCCATTGTATATCCTTGCCTCCTTTGTCAAAGATAAGGTGTCCATAGGTTCGTGGATTTATCTCTGGGCTTTCTATTCTGTTCCATTGGTCTATATTTCTGTCTTTGTGCCAGTACCATACTGTCTTGATGACTGTGGCTTTGTAGTATAGTCTGAAGTCAGGCAGGTTGATTCCTCCAGTTCCATTCTTCTTTCTCAAGATTACTTTGGCTATTCGAGGTTTTTTGTATTTCCATACAAATTGGAAATCACCTCATTTTTGCCTTCGTGAAAGTTGCCTCCCACAGGTCATTGCCACTTCCCCACACAACCAATGCCTCTCTTCCTTATTTTGCCCAAACACCAAGGGATGCTCGGAGGGCCAGGGCGACTCTGCATCCGCTGAGATTCTCAGAAAACTGAGGGGCTGGGCTCTCTGTGCAACAGTGATGGTGGGGGGGTGCCAGTGGTGGGCCCCTCAGTTGCTTGGGTAGGCCTCTTAATATTTTGGGTTAAACAACTCCTACGATGTTCACTTGTCTTCCTCTTGCTACCTCCCACGGGGATAAATTCCGGTGGCAGGGATCAGAGTAGACTGTACGTACAACAGCCCCTCCTGCCCGCCGATGACGGTTGTTGTTTTCAGCCTTCAGCCCAGCTTGTCAGCCTAACTTTCCGTTCCTTTCAGGTTGACACTTGACAGCTTGGTGCACGCAGATTAGCTTCTGGGAGGGGATGCGGCAGGTGGGGGTGTGGAATGTCACCTCACACGCTGCCAGGCATGCTCAGACATGTGGAACACCTGAGAGGCGGAGGTGGGGGGCCGGGGGTAGGGCTGGGGGTGGGAGGATTAGGGAGGTGAGAGCCACAGAGCCTGCTTCGTAAATGACCAGAACTTGACACACATGTGTGCACACACACAGACACTCACACACACGCATGCACTCTCACACATGTGCACACACATGCATACACACACTCTCATGTATGCACACACACACACACTCACACACACACATTCACACACAGTCACACACTCTCACACATGCAGTCACACACACATACACACAGTCTCTAACTACATGTACACACACACACTCTCACACACACACACACACACTCACACATGCACACACATTCACACACATACAATCACACACTCTCACACATGCATACACACTCTCACGCATGCACACACATGCACTCTCACACACACATTCACACACATGCAGTCACACACACATACACACACAGTCTCTAACTGCATGTACACACACACACTCACACATGCACACACACACTCACATGCACATACAGTCTCACACGCACACACTCTCACGCATGCACACACACTCACACATGCACACACACACTCTCACATGCACATACAGTCTCACATGCACACACACACTCTCTCACACACTCTCACACGCATACACACTCACATGTACACACACTCACACACTCTCTCACACATGCACACACATTCACACGCTCTCACGCACACATACACTCACATGTACACACACTCACACACTCACACTCACACATACACACACACTCTCTCACACACACACACACTCACACACACACACTCTCTCTCACACACACACACACACACACACACTCTCACACATGCACACACACTCTCACATGCACATAGTCTCACATGCACACACACTCTCACGCATGCACACACACACACTCTCACACATGCACACACACACTCTCACATGCACATACAGTCTCACACGCACACACACACTCTCTCACACACACACACACACATATTCACACGCTCTCATGCACACATACACTCACACACTCTCTCACACATGCATGCACACACACACACACACACACACACGCTCACCTATTTTTGGCCTAAGTGCCTCCGGGCTTTCCTTGGGGAAAGCACATGCACTCTTTCTCTCCCCAGGTTCCACTTGGTAAATTTCCTACAGCCTCGCTGTGGAAGTCCCCGCTGCCCTCCTCCCAGCCCCGAGCAGAGTGCCTGGCCTGCCCGCCCACTTCCTGTTTCACCTCAATGGACAGAGTCGGCTGGGCGCTCGCGGGGAGGGGTCGAGCCCCAGGAGTCCCCCACCCTCCTAGGCGGGGACACTCTATGTCCCGTCCCAGGCACTGCTCCCAGAACAGCGTCACCCTCTGTATCCCTCCCTTGAGACCCACTCCTGGACATCCTGAATATAGAGTTTATTCCATTTTCATTGAGGAGAAGGGACTCCACCATCCGCATACCATCTGATTCGCCTGAAGAATCACATCTTCCGCCCTCATGAAAAACACAGCAGCTTGTCATGATGAGTGATGTTACGGTGAATAATGCAGTATTGAGTTGAAGCTTCTTCTTTTCCAAGAAACAGTAAATTTCCCTTTTCCTCTGCATTTCCTCCCCTCCCCCATGACATCTAGATTTAACAAGTCATGAGTCATTGTGGTTTTACTCTTGGGGAGAATTTTTTTTTTCCTACTGTTACTGCATTGCCAACTGATGAAAGCATGAAAAAGGAGCATTGAATAAGGCTCCCTGAGCTATACACTAGGTTCTCATTACTTACCTATTACTTACACATAGTGTCAATAGAGTATATATGTCAATCCCAGCCTCCCAATTCATCCCACCTCCCCTTTCCCCTTTGGTGTCCATAGGTTTGTTCTCTATGTCTGTGTCTCTATTTCTGTTTTGCAAACATTTACGGTACCCAGAATATGGAAGCAACCTAAATGTCCATCAACAGGGGAACTGATAAAGAAGATGTGGCACATATAGACAATAAAATATTACTCAGCTATAAAAAGGAACAAAATTGAGTCCTTTGTAGAGATGTGGATGGGCCTAGAGACTGTCACCCAGAGTGAAGTAAGTCAGAGACAGGAAAACAAATGTCATATATTAATGCACATACCTGGAATCTAGAGACATGGTATAGATGATCTTTTGCCCTCCTAAGGGGTGTGAGGTGGTATCTCATTGTGGCTTTGATCTTCAGCTGTTGGATTTTATTCTAAGGGTGGCAGGGAGCATTGGGAGGATGAGAGGCAGGATTGAGGGTAGGTGAACAGGATGCTCAAGTTCAAAAGGACCTCATTGGCTGCTGTGTGGCAAACAGATGGTAGGAGACTCCAGAGATGAATCAGGAGGGGCTGATGGCTTGGATGAGGATGAGAACAGAGGAGGTGGGGAGAAGTTGTCAGATATGGGTATCCTGTGAAGGCAGTACAGAGTTGACAGTTTTTGCAGATGGATTGAACATGGAGTTTGAGAAAAAGAAAGAAGTCAAAGATGACTACAGATTTTTGGCCTGATAGGCAGTGGTAACCCCATTAACTGAGATGGGGGCCAGAGGGAGGAGATAAGTTTCAAGTGGGGAGGGAAATAAAAAGTTGCATCTAGAATGTTACATTTGGGAAGTCTGATGCATATTAGACATCCAAGAGGGCATGGATTGAGGCTTTTAAAGCTCAGAGAGAAGGCTGGGTAAAAGATAGGGATTAGATTTGTGGGTTGTTCATTGGAAGAACTGATGTTGAAGCTGTAACTCCAATCCTTTGGCCACCTGATGAGAAGAACTGACTCATTTGAAAAGACCCTGATGCTGGGAAAGATTGAAGGCAGGAGGAGAAGGGGATGAGAGAGGACGAGATAGTTGGATGGCATCACCGACTCAGTGGACATGAGTTCGAGTAAACTCCGGGAGTTGGTGATGGACAGGGAGGCCTGGTGTAGTGCAGTCCATGGGGTCACAAAGAGTCAGACAGGACTGAGCAGCTGAACTGAACTGAACTGAACTGATACATATTTAGCTTCTCCTTTGCAGTGGCTACTCTTGTTGGGCTTTAGAGCTTGCCGGCTCAGTAGTTCTGGTACACAGGCTTAGCTGCCCTGAGGCATGCAGGATCTTGCAAACCACATGGGGCCCAATGAGGTTGTCAAGGTCAGGCAGGGGTCAGCAAACTGACACCCATGAGCCAAATCCAGCCTGCTGCCTCTTTTTGTACCAAGGGCTAGCTAAGAGCAGTTTAGGAAAAAACAAAACAAGACATATAAAAAGAAGAGCCAAAGTGCATGCGCACTCTCTCTCTCTCTCTCCTACACACACACACACACACACACACACACACACACACACACACACACACACACGATGGGGTGCTCTTCTCTTCGTGTCTTTGGATCGACATGCCCTCACGCCTCGAAGACGGATTTTCCTGCTATTATCTAAATAACTAGAGCTGTAACACTGAAAAAAAAATGTTGAAAAGAATCAACTTTTTGCCACATGAAAATTATATGAGATTCAAATGGCAGTGTTCACCAAAAACATTTTCTAGGTACCCGGCTGTGCCCATTGGTTGATGTATCATCTGTGGCTACTTTGTTGGCCTAGGGAGGGAGTGAGAGAAGGAAGACAGAGAAGAGGGGCAGGGGCTGAGGCCAGGGCAGTGCCTGTCAAGGGTCAGCCACTGCCCCTGGGGGTCCAGGGGACCAGCAAGCCAGCGGTGCTCACCTCCTGCATTCAGGCCTACTCAGCATCTCCCAGATGGCTGAGGTCAGACTCAGATGGTAAAGAATCTGCCTGCAGTGCAGGAGACCCAGGTTTGATCCCTGATTCGGGAAGATCCCCTGGAGAAGGGCATGGCTACCCACTGTAGCATTCTTGCCTGGAGAATCCCATGGACAGAGGAGCCTGGTGGGCTACAGTCCATGGGGTCACAAAGAGTCAGACATGACTGAGCGACTTAACACTTTCACTTTCGCGTGAAATGGCTGACGTCTAGCCTTGTTTTCCTCTGTAGGCTGCTGTAACAAATGCCCACAGGCTGCATAACTTTGGTATCTGTTCTCTCATCGTTTTAGAACACATAAGTATGAAATGGAGGTGTCGGCAGGTCCGCAGGAGGATCCAGCCCGCTTCTCTGCGGCTCCTGACACCCCACCTGAAGCACCCTTTGGCTTATACTTGCCTCACTCCAGTCTCTGGTTCTGTTCTCACACGCTTTCTCCCCTGCGTCTCGGTGTCACCGTGTTCTTAGAAGGACACAAGTCATTGGATCAGGCCCCTTCTCATCCACTGTGACCTCCAACTCGATCGCATCTTCAAAGACCTGATTCCCAAACAAGGCCACACTCGCAGGCACCGGGGTGAGAACTTCAACACACTTTTTGGGACATACCGTTCTACCCATGACACTTGCACACACAGAGGTCACGTGGGTTGATCGAAGCGTGCCTGAGTTCTTGAGATGTTTTTTTAAAAGGATACAGCCAGGACTTCCCTGGTGGTCCAGCGGTTAAGAATCCACCTGCAGGTACAGGGGACACGGGTTCGATCCCTGGTCCAGGAAGATCCCATGTGCTGCGGTGCAGCTAGGACCATGCACCACAGCTCCCGAAGCCAGTAAGCCCTACAGCCTGTTCTCTGCAACAAGAGAAGCCTCCGCAAGGAGAAGCCCACTCCCTGCAACTAGAGAAATTTTGCGGCAATTAGAGAAAGCGCGTGCACAGTAATGAAGACCCAGTGCAGTCAAAAACAAAAGCAAAAAAAAAAAAAAAAAAAAACCTGAAGGACACAGCCAGGAGACTGACCTTGGGGAGGAAAAAGGAAAAAAAAATCCCTTTATTGGTTTTATGATCCTCATGCCTTTGGGTGGAGTGGCTGCCTCCCCATGGGCAGAATTTGGGCAGGAGAAGAACACAAATTTCTCTGATGTCATAGTGAGCTCAGGCAACCCACTATGGACTGTCTTGAGTTTCAGGTAGAGGTTTTCTGCCAGGAATTTCAAGTCTCAGGCCTGAGATGCCACATGAACAGGCAGCGAGGAGACTGGGGGGTAGGAGCCTGGATCCAGAGACTAGGGCCTGTCAGCCCGAGCCTGTGTGACCTTCAGCAAGCCACTGTTCCTGCTCCCCTTGGACCTCAGCTCCCCATCTCTCTCTCAGCGTCACCATGAGGATAAGTGGGAATCTGAGCCCTGGACTCAGCACACACTCTGCAAAGTGTTGTTTCCAGATGAAGCAAACCTGACATCATAGCATGACTAAAAGCCTGACACTTAGCATCTCATCTGTCGTGGATCAAGTTTCTTTCCAATAAATCAAATTTTGTGAACTGGAAAAATTACTGGATAACTTTTATTTTTTTCTCCAGCCTCCCTTTCCCTCTCCAGTTGTAGTAAAATAGACATAACAGAAACTTTATCTTTTTAACCATTTCAAAGTGTACTACAATTCAGTGGCATTAAGTACATTCTAGTTCCAGAATATTTCATCATCCCAAACAGAAGCCTTGTTTCTGCCAAGCAGTAACTCACCATTTCTGCTCAGCCCCACCCCCTGCCCCCTGGCAGTCACAAATCTGCTTTCTGTATCTATGGATTTACCTATTCTGGACATTTCCTTTAAATGGATGCACCCAACATGTGGCCTTTTGTGTCTGGCTTCTTTTCCGTAGCATAATGGTTCCAAGACTCACTCATGTTGTAGCATGTGTGTTTCATTTCTTATGGCCTAATAATATTCCATTGTGTAAATATGCTACATTTTGTTTATCTGTTCATTTGCTGATGGACCTTTGGATTGTTCTACCTTTCAGCTTTTATGAGTACTGTTCCCACAAATATTCCTGTAGACATTTTTGTTGGAACACTTGCTTTCAAGTTCTTTTGGGTACACACCTAGGAGTGGAATTGTTGGGTCATATGGGCTTCCCATAAGGACGGAGACAATGTTGGTAGCATCCTTCTTTCAGGGTTTCCCAGGTGGTGCTAGTGGTAAAGAACCCGCCTGCCAATGCAGGAGACACAAGAGACGTGGGTTTGATCCCTGGGTCGGGAAGATCCCCTGGAAGAGGAAATGGCAACCACTCTAGTATTCTTGCCTGGAAAATCCCATGGATAGAGGAGTCTGGCAAGCTACATTCCTCGGGACCAGGAAGAGTTGGACAGGACTGAGCGGCTGGCATGTATATATGTTTAATTTGTGGTGGAGCTGCCCGACTGTTCTTCACAGTGGCCGCACCATTTTGCCCTTCCATCAGCATGTATAATGATTTCAATTTCTCCTGGATAATGTCTGAACACTTGGTTTGTTAAGCACAATAATGCCTCCTGGACAAGCCAGCTCCTTGTTTTTCTCTGTCTTTCCTGCTGTGATTGCAGGCCCTGGGGGTAGCCAGCGGTACCCCGCTCTGGTCCCCTCAGGGACCTCTCCTGGTAGGTCACTCATGGCCGTCACTCATGCAGATCTTCCAGAACCAGAGAGCTGACCCTAGAGTGAGGATGTGGGTGCAGCTGACTAGGACCTCTGCAGTACTCTTGGGGGCAGAGGCAGGCCTATCCAGCATGGGATAGTCCCCTGGTCTTGGACTTGATCTTAATCAAGTCCCTTTTCCTGGCTGCCTGGCCCTGCTGGCTGAAGAGTCAAGCTTAGGGGATCTGTTCACCCCCAGCCCAAATCACCCGACAACTCCTTACTCTGCTGTAATGGGTCTGCTGGCCCCTTCAGGCTACCTCTTGTCCTGAACCATTTCTTCTCCTGCCCTCTCTACTCCAGCCCCTTATTCTTCCAGTGCACTGTGGGCTGACTCTTACAGCTCTTTGATCCTCAAAGAACATTCTGTCTCTTAGGGGAGCAGAAAAGGCATCTCAGTTTAGATTGAGACACACACCATGAACTCATAATAACTCACACGAACTCACAATAACATTGATATACAACCAAATGGGTTGAGTTATGTAGGTAAATGTATTATTTATGCTCGGGGTTCTAGAGGGATGCAAAGAATGTGGGGTCAAAGGATCCCTTGGTCTGACAGTGTGAACCTGTCACCTCTCCACTTCTTATGTAGGGGTAAAACTCCCATGGAACCATGCCCCCAGGGCACCATGAGGGAGTCGGTGAGAAGAATCCTTTCACACAGCAGCCTTTTAATTTCCTGGATGGATTGGAGCCATGTCTTTTTCTCTTTTTGGCTGCACCAAATGGTAGGATCTTAGCTCCCGGACCAAGGATTCAACCTGTGCCCTCTGCATTGGAAGCGTGGAGTCTGCACCACTGGACCACCAGTGAAGTCCTTGGAGCCATTTCTGACCATGCTTTTTTTTTTTTTCTTGGATGACCAAACAGCTTGCTGTATGTTCCTGCTGGGATGTCCTTTGAAGAACATTCTGGAAGTGAAGGGAGGCCTGGCTGGAAGCAGCAGCAAGAGGAAGTTTGAGGAGGCAGTAACGTCAGAATGGCTCAGTCCAGGGAATGCAGCAGGAGAGTGTTTCTGGCGCCTGGATGCATTCCACTTTGGTTTTTAGTTCTTCCCAAGCTATTACCGGAAACGATGTTTGCAAAAAACAAAGTTGCCCCTGGCCCTGCCGCACCCCGGTCCCTCCGCGCAAACCATCCCCACCGGCCCGAGGAAGGTCCAAAATATGCAGGCGCATGAGCCGCCCCGCTGGGCACATGAGGGCGCATAATTTTCGCGGGCCCCTGCTCCGCGGCTCTGGCGAGAGCCCCGCTGCGTGTTCAGGACTCAGCCTCCAGGCCTGGCTTTCGGCCTTGGCCTCACCTCCGCGGGGTGGGGGTGTCTGTGCGGGACTCAGGATTCCACGGGCAGCGGACACGTCGCCAGAGTGGCTCACGGCCCCAGTGTGTGCGCTTCCTGCGGCCGTGAGTCCGTGCCCGGCTCCCACGCTGTGCTGGAGGCCATAACTCAGATAGCTCCTCTGGGGAGGCGAGGGACATCAACAGTGGAAGGGTCAGTGGCATCTTCTGCTTTTACTCTGTGTGTGTGTGTGTGTGTGTGCGTGTGTGTGTGTGTCTGCATGCGCGTGCGCACGCGCTTGTGTCTTGCCAACATTTTTTCCAGCCAAAGGAGACAGAGGTCTGTTTTGTGCTGCAGGGCCCTGAACTGAGCTGCTTGCTAAGAAAGTGTCCACTCACCTCTGTTCTCCAGGCTGAGGCTGGGCACAGGGTCTCGGGGCAGGAGGAGAGGAGGAAGAAACGGAGGGGCATCTTGGAAGGACTGGTCTGTCTTTCCTGCTCCCTCTTCCCTTCTCTGCGCTGGGCTGATGGGAAGAGAAACAGAAGGAGCCTGACCGGGGAAGGGGTGCGGGAGCAGGGGCTGCAGGGGAGCATGTGGTTCCTCCCAGCTCGGCCTGCTGCCAGGGCGCCTCCCTGCTCCTGCTCCCCCAGACACACGCATCACACCACACACACACCCCTACACACACATATCACACCACACATACACCTTACACACATGTCACACACACACCCCTACACACACACACACGTCACACCACACACACACCCCTACACACACATCACACCACACACACACCCCTACACACACACGTCACACCACACACACACCCCTACACACACATCACACCACATATACACCTTACACACATGTCACACACACACACACCCCTACACACACATCACACCACACACACACACCCTACATACACACGCACGTCACACCACACACACACCCCTACACACACATCACACCACACACACACCCCTACACACACACGTCACACCACACACACACCCCTACACACACATCACACCACACACACACCCCTACACACACACGTCACACCACACACACACCCCTACACACACATCACACCACATATACACCTTACACACATGTCACACACACACACACCCCTACACACACATCACACCACACACACACACCCTTACATACACACACGTCACACCACACATACACCCTACACACACACATCACACCACACACACACCTTACACACACACATCACACCACACACACACCCCTACACACACACGTCACACCACACACACACCCCTACACACACATCACACCACATATACACCTTACACACATGTCACACACACACACACCCCTACACACACATCACACCACACACACACCCCTACATACACACACACGTCACACCACACACACACCCTTACATACACACACACGTCACACCACACACACACCCCTACACACACACATCACACCACACACACACCCCTACACACACACATCACACCACACACACACCCTTACATACACATCACACCACACACACACCCCTACATACACACATCACACCACACACACACCCCTACACACACACATCACACCACACACACACCCCTACACACACACGTCACACCACACACACACCCCTACACACACACATCACACTACACACACACCTTACACACACACATCACACCACACACACACCCCTACACACACATCACACTACACACACACCTTACACACACATCACACCACACATACACCTTACACACACATCACACTACACACACACCCCTACACACACACACGTCACACCACACATACACCCTACACACACACATCACACCACACATACACCCTACACACATCACACCACACACACACCCCTACATACACACACATATCACACCACATATACACCCCTACACACACGCAATCACACCACACACACACCCCTACACACACACTACACACACACCCTACACACACACATCACACCACACATACACCTTACACACACACATCACACCACACACACACCCCTACACACACACACGTCACACCACACACACACCCCTACACACACATCACACTACACACACACATCACACCACACATACACCTTACACACACATCACACTACACACACACCCCTACACACACACACGTCACACCACACATACACCCTACACACACACATCACACCACACATACACCCTACACACATCACACCACACACACACCCCTACATACACACACGTCACACCACACATACACCCTACACACACACATCACACTACACACATGCCCCTACATACACACACATCACACTACACACACCCCCCTACACACACACATCATACCATACCCACACCCCTACACACAAATACATCACACCACACATACCTAATACCCTCTACGCACACATCACATCATGCCACACATACACCAACTCCCCACACCACACCACTCATATACCAACACCAGACACACATACACACACCACACGTACATCACACCACACATACACACACCCCCAACACCACCCCAACACCAAACATACACACACACACATGCATCATATACCCAGCACCCCCTACACACACACACATACCCAATACACCCCTCCATACCTCACACACATACCACACCACACACATACCCATACTACACACACACACCTCACATCACACCACATCTAACTCTCTTACTTTTCCTTAATCTTTGCTTGTTAATGTTCAGTTGCTAAATCGTTTCCAACTCTTTGTGACTTCATGAACTGCAACATGCCGGGCTTCTCTGTCCTTCACTATCTCCCAGAGTTTGCTCAAATGTATGTCCACTGAGTCAGTGATGCTATCTAACCATCTCATCCTCTGTTGACCCTTCCTCCTCCTGCCTTCAGTCTCTCCCAGCATCAGGGTCTTTTCAAATGAGTCAGCTCTTTACATCAGGTGGCCAAAGGATTGGAGCTTCAGCTTCAGCATCAGTCCTTGCAATGCATATTCAGAGTTGATTTTCTTGAGGATTGACTGGTTACCTCCTTGTTGTCCAAGGGACTCTCAAGAGTCTTCTTCAACACCACAGATCAGAAGCATCAATTCTTCGGTGCTCAGCCTTCTTTTTGGTCCAATTCTCACATCTATACATGACTACTGGAAAAAACATAGTTTTGACTATATGGACCTTTGTTGGAAAAGTGATGTCTCTGCTTCTTAATAAGTTGTCTAGATTTGTCATAACTTTCCTTCCAAGGAGAGAGTGTCTTTTAATTTCATGTCTGCAGTCACCATATGCAGTGATTTTGGAGCCCAAGAAAATAAAAATTTTCACTGCTTCCACTTTTCCCCCTTCTATTTGCCATAAAGTGATGGGACCGGATGCCATGATCTTAGTTTCTTTACTGTTGAGTTCCAAGGCAGCTTTTTCACTCTCCTCTTTCACCCTCATCAAGAGGCTCTGTCTGCCATCAGAGTGGTATCATCTGCATATCTGAAGTTGCTGATGTTTCTCCTGGCAGTCTTGATCCCAGCTTGTGATTCATCCAGCCTGGCATTTTGCATGATGTACTCTGCATTTAAGTTAAGGTGGCAATGTACAGCCTTGTCATACTCCTTTCCCAATTTTGAACCACTTCATTGTTCCATGTCTGGTTCCAGCTGTTGCTTCTTGTCCTACACACTTACACACATCACACCACACAGGTGACAGTTTTCTCAGGAGACAGGTAACATGGTTTGGTAGTCTCATCTCTTCAAGAATTTCCCACAGCTTGTTGTGATCCACACAGTCAAAGGCTTTAGTGTAATCAACGAAGTAGAAGTGGAATTCCCTTGCTTTCTCTGTGATCCAAAGGATTTGATCTCTGGTTCCTCTGCTTTTTCTAAAACCAGCCTGATCATCTAAAAGTTCTTGATCCATGTACTGCTGAAGCCAGCTTTAAGGGTTTCCTTACTGGCATATGAAGTGAGTGCAAATGTACAGCAGTTTGAACATTCTTTGGCATTGTCCTTCTTTGGGATTGTGATGAAAACTGACCTTTTTCAGTCCTGTGGCCATTGCTGAGTTTTCCAAATTTGCTGTCATATTGAGTGCATCACTTTAACAGCATCATCTTTTAGGATTTGAAATAGCTCAGCTGGAATTCTACACCCCTAGTTTATTAGTAATACTTCCTAAGGCCCACTTGACTTCACACTCTAGGATGTCTGCTCTAGGTGAGTGACCATACTAACATGGTTATCCAGGTTATTAAGACCTTATTTTGTATAGTTCTTCTGTGTATTCTTCGTATTCTTGCCACCTCTTCTTGATATCTTATGCTTCTGTTAGGTCCTTAGTGTTTCTGTCCTTTATCATGCCCATCCTTGCATGAAATGTTCCCTTGACTTCTTCAGTTCTCCTGAAGACATCCCTTGTCCCTTCCACTCTGTTGTTTTCCTAAACCTCTTTAAAATGTTCATGTAAGAAAGTGGCAGCCAGATACTTTGGGGAAAGTTTATTTGTTCAGTTGTGTCCAACTCTTTGTGATCCCATGGACTGTAGCCCACCAGGCTTCTCTGTCCACAGAATTTTCCAGGCAAGAATACTGGAGTGGGTTGCCATTTCCTACTCCAGGGGATCTTCCTGACCCAGAGATCGAACCCATATCTCCTGCATTGGCAGGCAGATACTTTACCATTAAGCCATCAGGGACTTCTTATCTCTCCTTGCTATTCTCTGAAACTTTGAATTCAGTTGGAGAATGAATGTTTGTGCCACCCTCCGAATTCTTATGTTGAAATCTTAGTGCTCAATGTGATGGAGTCAAAAGGGGATTAGACTATAAGGGTGGAGCACTCATGAATGGGATTAATGCCCTTACAGTAGAGATCCTGGAGGGTTTGCTGGGCCTTCTACTCTGTGAGGGCACAGTGAGAAGTCTGTAACCCAGAAGAGAGCCCTCACCTGACCACACAAGCACTCTGAGCTTGGACTTCCACTTCCATAACGGTTAGAAAAGAAATTCTGTTGTCTATAAGCTGCCCCACCTGTGGTATTTTGTTACAGCAGTCCAAACAGACTAAAAGACCTACTGTCACCCATTTACCCCATTTATTCAAAAATAGAAGCTCTTGTAGCTTTCTCTCCACTGGGGCTCAAACCCAGTCATTAAGGCCAACAGAACCAGTTCTCCTCTAAGCTCTCCTCCCTCAGCAAGATTCTCCTGATAGCCTGGGTGTCAGTTAATGCAAGTAAACACCAAGCTAGACTGAGTCCATTCTGGATTTGGGGCTCTGTGAGGACACCCTCTGCTGCCCCATGTCCCAACCCCCCTCTAAATCATGGCATGTCAGAGGCAGGATTCCCACGTACGTCCCTCTAGTCCTTGGAGGCAAGTGGCCTGCAGCTGTGCCTGCAGGTCATGCTGGCTCTAGACTCTAGAGCCATGACTCTAGCATTTAGTTATTGTTCCTATAACTAAATCTCAGGCCCCCACCGCCCCCCACCCGCAGGCAAAGATGGGCCTTGTAGGATGGGCAGGACCTTGGCAGGCAGCAAAGGGGAAGGGACAAGTGTTTAAAGAGCTCTGTGTGGTTCCCAGACACTTACTGGTGTGTTATCTTGTCTGCTTCCTCAAAGAGCTTCCTTGGTGGGCTGGGCCATCCTGTTGTTGCCATTTTTAGAGCTGGGGAAAAGAGCCTGCCATGACTTGCCCAAGGTCCCCGAGTCAGTAAGCCTCGAGTGAGAAGAAGCTCCTCTCTTCAGAAATCCAGCCCAAGTCTCCTTTCCCAGCCTGACATGGTCTCTGGGTTACAGGCAGCTCTTTCAGAGAGGAAGATATCCTTGGGAAAGACCCTCCATGGAGGCTGCTCGATCTGCAAAAGGAGAAAAGGAGGGGATGAGGAGGGTGTTGCTAAGAACATCAGAGTTCCCTGGAAGGTCTGCAGTTCTCCCAGGAGTCATTTTTCTAGGGGAAAAGATGGTGTCTACTGTCTAAGCTTGGAGGAGAGGCTTTGTGGATTACATTTAAAACAAAGAAGACAGACAAGGCTTGTGGTAATGGGTAACTGATTCAGCTAAGGACACTCCAGTTCTCCCCTCAGTCTCTTTTGAACACTCGTTTTTTTAAACAGTGGATCAAAAAAAAAATTAAAAAAAAATCTTTTGGCAGTGTTGCACAGCATATGGGATCTCGGTTCCCTGACTAAGGATTGAATCCACACTATCTGGATTGGCAGTGTGGAGTCTCCACCACTGGACCACAAGAGAAGTCCCACAGGTGCTGTTTAGCCTAAGTTGAAAGCAAAACCCTTTGGGTAATCACTTCTTTCCACTTAAACACAGGCTCATGTGGCAGGTAAAACATTTTGGTGGCTGAGGACCCAGCCTGGTGACAGGTGAGTGTCTCTGCTGTGTGACGTCTTCAGGGAGCAAGGCAAAGGCAGGCTCCAAGCAACTGATGACCTCAAGATGGATGTGGGGCTGAGAGCACAGAGTCCAAGCCTATAGATCCCAAGTGATCAGTAAGAAGCTGGGGACACACAGGATGACCAGACAGGCAGGTGGGGAGGAAGTGCTGTTCCTCTCTGTGAAGCCTCCTTGCTGCAGAAGCCAGCTAGGATTTTGGACCATCACCCTGGCTGGACCCCAGGTCCCAGCGACTGGGTGTCAGACTCTGGGATGTGAGGACATTGTGAGGGGCTGACTGAGACTGTGCACCGTTGTTGTTTAAAGACTAATGTGTCTCCCACTTTCTCAAATTAAAATTTCAAGTCCCGGTGATGCTGTGATGAATGGAATACCAATTTCAATGTTTTATTAGCATACCCCCATTCAATAGATGGGCTTCCCAGGTGGCGCTAGTGGTAAAGAACCTGCCTGCCAATGCAGGAGACTTAAGAGACGTGGGTTTGATCTGTGGTTGGAAAGATCTCCTGGAGAAGGAAATGGCAACCCACTCTGGTACTCTTGCCTGGAGAATCCCATGGATGGAGGAGCCTGGTGGGCTACAGTCCATGGGGTTGCAAAGAGTCAGACATAATTGGACAGGGGAGCCTGGTGGGTTACAGTCTGTGTGCTAAGTCGCTTTAGTCATGCCCAATTCTTTGTGACGCTATGAACTGTAGCCTTCCAGGCTCCTGTGTCCATGGGATTCTCCAGGCAAGAACACTGGAGTGGGTTGCCATTCCCTTCTCCAGGAGATCTTCCCAACCCAGGGACTGAACCTGTGTCTCTTACGTCTCCTGCATTGGCGGGTGGATTCTTTACCACTAGCAATACCTGCAAAGCCTGGGCTATGGTCTGTGGGGTCACAAAGAGTTGGACACAACTGAGTGACTAACACACAGACACAAAAGTATAATGAAGACAAACGAAATTATTTGACACTGCAATGGACTGAATTGTGTTCCCTGCCCAAATCTTTATGTGGAGGTCCTAACTCCCAGTAGCTCAGCATGTGACTATATTTGGAGATGGAGGACTTTCAAAAGGTGATTAAGTTAAAATAAGGCCATAAAGGGGGGGACCCTCATCCAATCAGACTTGTGTCCTGTGAAAAGAGGAGATAAGACACAAAAAGGCACAGAGGACTGGCCGTATGGGAACACATCCACAGAGCAACCCTTCCGGCACCTTGGTCGTGGACTTCCAGCCTCCGGAGCTGTGAGGCAGTAAGGGCCTGCTGTGCCAGCCTGGCCCACGGCAGCCCGAGCAGACTGTTAATGGGGCCTCCTGCCTGGGGAGGCTGTCGAGCTCTGGTCCCACTTCCGGCCACGTGTGCAGTAAGGAGTCACGGGGTGGGGGTTGGAGGGGCTGGCTGACTGTTCAACCCCTCTCCACCCCCAGGCATCCTCATGACCTACTTGGTTGGCATTGACACCCTCAGTGCTGAGATGCTTGGTCTTGGTTTGTGTACACACTCTGATTACAGCCAAGCTCATAAAGCAAAACAGAAGATGGCGGACAGGACAGAGGGAAGCCAAGACCGCAGCCATGACCCCACACAGACACCCTGAGCACTGGCCCTTCGCAGCATGGAAGCCTCTGTGGCTTCACTGGGATGGCTCTCTGTGGTCCCTGCTTCTCCCCATCTTCACTCCTGAGTCAGATCCCAGATGGGCTGAGCGTGGGCCATGTGCTTGAGTCTTAATGGCAATTTTAGCAGAAATGGGAGTAGTTCACGTATTCAGCTTCTGTACAAGGACATTCTTGACCTTGCCTCCCACCAGATGCAGCCACAGGATGAAGGATCCCCCAAACCCAGGGATGCTGGGTAACCAAAATAATCACAGATGCTCTCTAATGATGGGGCATATGTGTGCACACACACACCCGCACAAGACGGGGATGGCATTGACCTCTCATTGCAGAGTAGCAAAGAGAATGAGCTTTAGCAGATGGGTCAGAGTATCAGCAACCCCACTTATGAGCTCTCAACCCTGGCTTTTTAGAGTCTAAACCTCAGTTTTCTAATCTGTAAAAGGGGAATAATAATACCTACCCCATAAAATGGTAGCCATTATTATCATTATTGACGTTATTATTAGAAATATCAGGAGAGCCATATGGTGACTCATCTGTCATGCACTCCAGGCTTAATGACAAGGTCTCGTTAGATCAGTCTTCCAAATTTTTCACCAGTGTCTCTGGACACAGGTGGTCAACTCATCTTTCTCACCTCACAGTGACAGCCATCAAAATGCAGGTGTTTTAATAGAAAGGATTATCCTAAGCTCAAAGCATAAGTTTTTTCTTGCTGTTTTATCCTGTGGCACATGGCCCTCTAGCACTGTTTCATAAAAGCTATGGCTCGTTGGCTGTACCCAAAGTGCAAATATAAATGTCAGGAGGAGGAAACTAAAAAAGTAGTATAAAGTAAAACAACTGAGCTTCCCATTAGAAATATGCAAGCAGATGAAGCCTGGGAGTGCAGAGCCAGAGCGGGAGGTCAGTGGCTGACTTCATCAGCAAATAGGCCAGTACAAGGAGGCACTGAAGTTCATTGATGTGAAACTGTTACAGGCTGAGCGCCGAGGCACAGACAGACCCAGTGTGTGTGGAGGGGACAGCGTGTGCCCAGCCAACGCACACAGCACCCTTTCAGATGGGTCCTCTAACCACAGGACTTCTGTACCTTTGGTAAAAAAGATGATAAGGCCACTCAGACTGATCCTGGGATCACATAGGTCCAGAAGCCAGTGAAGAAAGATGGGCTCAGGTTCAATAGGTTTTTACTGGGAAGTGTATTTCATTATGTTCTAATTCTTGGAAACTTAGGGAATGAATGATGTAAACAGCAATTTTCAGTCTACTACCATGTTTAACGGAACAGAATACTCTGTTCTTCCACCTACTCAAATAGTTACCTGACTATTAATAATAACTAATAGTTACCTATAAAGTCTGCACAACAGACTTTTTTTTCCTCTTTTGTACGTAGGGGAAAATGAGTACATAATCAATTTCTGGACTGCATCGCCTTGGAAAAAAATTTACCCAGGCTCCAAATCAGTATATTTGTACCATAATTCTAGATGGAGACAGAATGGTAGGACGGATGGAGATTTACAGAAGGTGGCTTTTCATTCTGACACTTACTTTTGTCTTTGCTTGAGTGGTGAGTAGATCATCAGATCATATCTTCTTTGGGAAAGGAAGCTCCTGAAATGTTCAATTTACTTAGGCATGGGTTTGTTTGACTCAGTCACACCATGAAGATGTGACAAGAAGCAGGTACTGCTGGGGACAGTGCTGGGAGGGAGTGGGGCAAGTTGGGTAGAGGAGGTGGATTTAGAGCAATATGTTTGAAGGATTGACTCCTAGTTAACAGAGAGCTCTTGAGCATCTACAATGTGCCAAGCCTGGTCCCAGGCACTGGGTATACAAGGGAGAACAGAGGAGACACCATCACTGCCCTCATGGTAGGTGTGTGGTTTTCAGGTTATTCCATGCCAAAAGAATGAAGTTTTGAGGAAGATGGAAGAGAGAGAGAGCATTGTGTACCTAAGCTTCAAGTGGGCTTTTTTCATTTGTACTTTCATTTAATTCCTCCAGCATTTATTATTGACCGTTTACTACAGACAGGCTTTGTGCAAGACACTGGGGACACAGTGATGATCAAGCCCCACTTCCAGCACTTGTAGAGTTCAAAGTCTGGGAGGATGGAGGTGTAGATACCCCCAGACAATGTATCTGAGCTCTGGTAGAGGCAGGCTTGGAGGAAGAAGATGCAAACCTTGCTGGAAAAGATGTAGAATGCTTCCTAGAAAGGGAAGATGGAGGTGTGGGTGTCCATCCTAAAGGATGAAGGAGAGATTGTGGTAGGACAGTGAGGAGAAGATTCCCGGGAAGAGGGAATGGAAGAAATCCATTAGGGGAGAGGGACACAAGAAGAAGGTTTTTAAGCAGGGGAGGGCCACGGTGGAGAGCCTTCGTGGGAAATCTGGTTTTAATTTAATTGAAGACATGATGGGGGATCACAGTTGAGTTCAACGATAACTCAACGAAAATGACATTTGAAGTTGATAACGTCTGTGTTCAGGATCATGTCCTTAAACAGAGAATGTCTATTAGCAAGCCAATTAAGGCCCTTAATAGGCAAGAACAACAGCTGGAAGTCTCTCTGTAGGTCTTGGTACATCTTCGATCTCTTTTTAACCTTCTAGCCTTTGTGAGTCAGTGAAGCTGGAACTACAAAGTATCAAAGTCTCTCTGATACTGACTCCAGCCCTGGCTCTCAGCCTTGGCAGACATCAGAATCCCTTAGGCAAATGACTGAAAACTGCACATTCCCACCCCACCGCCTTTTCTGGATATTCTGTTTACCCAGATGAGGAGTGGCCATCCAAAATCTGTATTTTGTAAAGCTCCATGGGGATTCAGATACCTCACCTGGATTCAGATACCTCACCAGAGTTGAGGTACCGACTTGGAGGCTCATGGGTGTTCTATGGGACGTCTCAGGTGGCGCTAGTGGTAAAAGAACCCGCCTGTCAATGCAGGAGACTTAAGAGACTCAGGTTGGACCCCTGGTTGGGGAACATCCCCCGGAGGAGGAAATGGCAACCTGCTCCAGTATTCTGGCCTGGAGCATCCCATGCACAGAGGAGCCTGGCGGGCTACAGACCACAGGGTCACACAGAGTCTGACAAGAATGAAGTGACTTGGCCGCCTGCACCCACTGGTATTCTATCAGTTCAGTTCAGTCACCAAGTATGACTTAGTAACTCTAAGTGTCGGACTCTTTGTGACCCCACGGACTGCAGCACGCCAGGCTCCCTGTCCATCCAACTTCCGGAGTCTATACAAACTCATGTCCATCGAGTCGGTGATGCCATCCAACCATCTCACCCTCTGTTGTCCCCTTCTCTTCCCGCCTTCAATCTTTCCCAGCATCAGGGTCTTTTTGAATGAGTCAGTTCTTCGCATCAGGTGGCCAAAGGATTGGAGTTTCAGCTTCAGCATCAGTCCTTCCAATGAATATTCAGAACTGATTTCCTTTAGGATGGACAGGTTGGATCTCCTTGCACTCCCAGGGACTCTCAAGAGGTGTTCTATAGGGTTCTATTTTAAATTGTAAATAGCCCTGGGAAGGTAGTGCTGCTCTGGACTTTCCATGGCTGCCTTCCCAGACACACAGTAGGATTCCAGTGGCTTTATGGTGTGGAGTGTGGGGGTTCAGAAGAGGGCTCTGAAAGAATGTTCTGGAAGGGGTTGGGTGTGTTGGGGTGAGGAAGAAGGGGACAGGGTAGAGAAGGTCTAGGTGGTAGGAAGGGCTTCCAAAAGGGAGAGGAGAAGGCACTTAAGATGCCTCCAGCTGCTGGGGTTTTGGTGTGCATGTCCAGCCCCCGCATCTGGGCTTATCTCCAGCCTCGCCCCTTTCCGGTGGTGGGTGCGACACGTCAGCCGGCCAAGGAAAGCCTTGGAAAGAAAAGACGGCACAACCGTCAAAGATGGCTACTTTTCCACCTCATGAGTTGACTGTGCTTCTAGAGTTCCTGCAACGTCCTCCCCCGTGACCGCGGAGAGGGCTGGGGCTCTCTGCCGGGACTTTAAGCTTGAGCTGCCCCCTATCACGTGACTCCAAGTCTGTCAACGTCACCACAGAGAGTTATTCTCAGAGTCGTTCGCCATCTCCAGTTCTCTTCAGTCTTGTGTTCACCCGTCTTCAGCGATTTGTGATGAAGGGGTTTATTTTTTCACCATGGCCTACGCTTAACCACCTGCCTCCCAGTTTTCCTGTTGCATTCAGAAACTGTTTTATTTTTTTTTAACAAAGGAGCACTCCTTCCTCCAATCCAACCTCAAAACAAATACGGTTTTGGCATAACGAGCCTGCCTCCTCTTAGGTAACGGCTGCCCTCCCGTACCAGTCGCTGTCACTTCCTTCACGTGTTTCCTCTCTTAGTTCCTCTTTATTTCTCTGCCCTTCCCCTCTGTGGGAATGAGGGTGGGCAGGACTCCTTTCACCAGGCCCTGCTTATCTGATGGTGTCCCAGAACTGACTGGTGAAAGATTCTGATCTCATGTGGAGAGTCCCCTTCAAAATCTCCACCAGCATCTAAGTTTTTGCTGCAAGACAAAAGACTGGTTTCCTGTCTACTATCCTTATCAATGTCTTCTCTTTCTGGAGTGAGTTTGGTGTGCTTTGCTTTAGATTTGCCAGTTCCAACACATACTCTGTGCTAGAGATCCTGAGGGAGACAAAACCGAAAGGACCTCATCCCACTGCAAGAGGAGATTTCAACTTGATCGAATTTCCTTTCTCTCACACGAAATATCCCGAGTATAAGCAGACTAGCAGCCCTCAGTGTCCGGGAATCCAGGATCCTTCTGTCTTATTGCTTTGCTCTCTTTGCATGATCTAAGATACCTCTTGGTTGTTTCTTGAGCCAGGCAGTGGGATGCCATTTAAGGGCCTCGTGGGGAAGTCGCATAGTTCACTTCAGTCATATCTCACTTGCTGTTAGTCACGTGGCCATATGTAGTGAAGCTAGGAGATGTAGTTTTTTTCTTGAGTTTCTATGAACTCAACTGAATCCTTCACTGATTATTGGAAGATTAAAAAAATAAAAGTGTTTCATGCTGTGTGAGAAGGCTGTGCATTTTCTAATTACTGGGTACAGAATTCTGTTTGTGGTTATTAGGTCAAGCTTGTTAATTGTGTTGTTGATTTTTGTCTGCCCAACTTTTAAATAATTGAGACCTATCAATAGTTGAAATCTCCCTCCATGATGTAGTGGATTTGCCAATTTCCCCTTGAATTTCTAGTCTTTCTCTTTATATTTTGAAGCTAGTTAATTAGATGCAATCATATTTTGAATTGCTGTGTCTTCTTGGAGAACTCTTTCATCACTACTGAGTGATCCTCAAGTCCTAATTATGCCTTTTTCTCTTCAAGTATGTTTTGTCTAATATATGTCTGCTACCTTTTAGAAATTCTTTAATTTTTAACTTTTTCATGTTTTAATGCTTTAGATATATCTCACAAATAGTACATATGTGAATTTTGTTTTTAAAGATCTAAAAATTTATGTTTTTTAATTGGAAAATTTAGACCATTTATATTTATTTAATTTTTTGATATGTCTGTCTTCATTTTAAGTTCAGTAAAAAGATTAAAAATAAAAGATTTCTGCTTCTGTTATTTATACATTTTCATATCTGTATCTTTTATATAGCTTAAACATGCTTTCATATTCTTTGAACATTTTCCCCATGTTAATATCCACAACAACAAAAATTCCAAGCTGTGTGATACCTTTTCTTTCACGTAATTCTTGCAATTTCTTCTGGATGTGGTTTTCCTGAGTATGACATCTTCAAAAAGTTTTAATGTGACTCTTAGCATGGCCGATTTCCTCAAGCCTGTATGTTGGATAATATTTTTATTACATTCTTATATTTGAATGACAGCCTTGACGGGAATGGAATTCTAGTTCAAAGCATCTTTTCCAGTGCTTTAAAACTGATACTCTATTATCTTTTCTCATTTAACATTGTGGTTAAAAAATGTGATGTCCATTTTATTTTTTTTCATTTGCAGTTGATGTGCTCTTTTGGAGAGTTTTCAGAATTTTTTCTTTGAGTGTGGTTTTCTTAAATTTCATTCTAGTGTGTGTAAGTGTTGGATTTTTCTTCTCTCTCCTTTTGGAATTCTATACACCCTTTCAGTTTGAAGTTATTTATCTTCCTTAATTCTGAGGACTTTATCTCCATTGATTCTTCAAATATTTTCTTCTCTCCATTTTTATTTTATTTTTTTCTTCTATTCCATGACTCCTATTTTCTGGATACTGGTGCTTCTACAAATTTCTTAACTATCCTTTTATATTTTCTATTTCTATATCTTCCCCTATTTTCTTTCTGGAGACATCTCATCTGATATTCCAACTCACTAATTCATTCTCCAGCTGTATCCATTTAACCATGTAGAAGACTTACTGTGTTATTTATTCCCATTATTTAATTTTCATACCTTGTATTTCCCCCTATTTTTATTTTTTATTGCTTTGTTCTCATGAAGAAGAAAAGAAAATGGGGAAGTCCAAGAGAAAGCCCCAAATAGGACACTCATATTTGGTATAATCCACCAAGCAATTCTTGAGCCCCAGTCTTCCCCTTCAGATTCTGAGGTAGAGGCAGCCCTGGAAAGAGGAACTCAGAGATGATCATCCCAGCCCTGGGCTGGGAGAGCAGGGAATGCAGAGTCTACTCAGCTTTCACTTGTGTTCAGAAATGCTTCACAGGAACAGGACTTTTGAGCTGGTTTTTTTTTTTGCTCCAATTTTGCTCCTAGACCAGCAGTCTGGGCTATTACTATTAATTTCTGAAGGGGAAGAGCAGCTATTGATTGCTCCAAGGCAATTATAGGAAACAGCAGAACTCAAACTGTTTTTCCTACTTTATCCTCCTACAATGACACTGGCTGCTGTCCCTGGTTTTTCTTTTGTTTCCTAGATTTGGGGTTTCCTATCTCCATTCAGTTGACTCTGGATGAGACAGGTAATGGTTTGTGTGACTTCTCCATTGTGGCAGGAATGGGAACCTCAGGAGGATACTCTTCAACCATGCTCTATTGGTCAGGCCAGAGAAAGGATATATACACTATCCTTATTATGTATTTAATTATATACATTATCATTATATACATATATATATACATATAATTATATACATATTAAAGAAGTATAAGATTTATGTAAGTTAAAATAAAGTATGAACATGCCACTCAACATTATTGCCTGGGAAATCCCAATGAATAGAGGAGCCTGACAGGCTACAGTCCATGGAGGTCACAAAGAGTTAGAAATGACTGACTAACACACTATTTTATAGGTTACATGTATATATCTTATGTAGTATAAGATTTATCTAAATCTTATATGATTTATATGTGTATATATTTATATTTATTGTAAGGAACTTTTAAAAGATTCATTATAAAGACTTGGCTCATGTGATTATGAAGGCTGGGAAGTGCAAAATCTTCAGGGTGAATTGGTAAGCTGAAAGTCCAGGGGACTGTGGAGAGCAAGTGTCACAGTCTGATCCCTGCAGATAGGGAGGGCTTCACAGTCTCACCAAAGTGAGCTCCACCCAGGATGTGTCTTAGTATCTAATCAAGAAATAAGGCCATGCCCTTTGTGGCTTCCAGCATCTTATGAATTCCCCACATCAAAGAAAGACAAAGGTGTCTTTCTGTTGCTCTTACTCACGTGGAAGCGACCGTACTGTTCCTATGGAAAGATTGACTCTCTACCCCATGATGAGGGTATCAGCTCAGGGTATCAGTTGTTGTGGTTCAGTCACTCAGTCATGTTGACTCTTTGCGACCCTATGGACTGCAGCACGCCAGGCTTCCCTGGCCTTCACCAACTCCCGACTTTGCTCAAACTCATATCCATCAAGTCAGTGATGCCATCCAACCATCTCATCCTCTGTCATCCCCTTCTCCTCCTCCCTTCAATCTTTCCCAACATCACGGTCTTTTCCAATGAGTCAGCTCTTCCCATCAGGTGGGCAAAGTACTGGAGTTTCAGCTTCAGCCTCAGTCCTTTTGATGAATATTCAGGGTTGATTTCCTTTAAGATTGACTGGCTTGATCTTTTTGCTGTCCAAGGGACTCTCAAGAGTCTTCTCTAGCACCACAATTCAAAGGCATCATTTCTTTGGTGCTCAGCTTTCATTATAGTCCAATGCTCACATTCACACATGACTACTGGAAAAACCATAGCTTTGACTATACGGGCCTTTGTTGGCAAAGTAATGTGTCTGCTTTTTAATATGCCATCTAGGTTTGTCATTGCTTTTCTTCCAAGAAGCCAGTGTCTTTTAATTTCATGGCTGTGGACATCATCCACAGTGATTTTGGAGCCCAAGAAAATAAATTTGTCACTGTTTCCATCAGGCTCTAGAAGACACTAATTGTGTCCTCCGTGGGGATGGAGAGAATGAGAATGATTATTTGATAGCAGACTAATGTCATGCAGAAACGGAGACATTCACACCAGTAGGGGTTCAACTCATGCTGTGTTCTCCATGCCATCTCGGGCTTGGCTCCACCACTGTTTTCCTTCTGGCCCCTTCCATCGTCCATCCCCAGAGGCAGCTGGGGTGGATCTCAGGAAGCCTGACTGAGCTTACATTGCTCCCCTGCTTGGTGCCTTCCAATGACTTTGCTTGCTGCTTATAGTAGAATCCATGCGTGTCATCATGGGGCCCCCAGTGAGCCCCCAACATCATTCTTTACCGTTTTCTCCATTGCTCACCCCACTCTGGCCACGTTGGCCTCTCCCAGGGCTCCAAGCTCACTCCTGCCTTGGCTGTTCCTTCTGTGCAACACACTCCTCCCCAGATCTTCATGTGGCTGTCTGTCCCTAGTCGTTCATTCCACAGCCCGAGTGTCACCTTCTCTGAAAACCTTCCTCAGACCCCTGTTGTAAGTGGTCTTTCCCAGCCCCGCGTGGTCCTATGCCCCATTACCCTGTTTTGTGCTCTTCATTGGCTGTATAACCATTATAACAGTGATTATAACAGTGATCTTATTGATTTATTTTCTTATTTTTTGTCTGCCCTCCCCCACTAGATTATAACCTTCACAAGAGACTCTGTGGTTTAATCACCTCGGTCTCTCTACTGCCTGCAACTTTGTCATTCAGGAACAACAGGTACTCATATTGGTGGAATTAATCACAGCTCTTTCAGTGCACCTCGCTTGGTTTGCTCATTTAACAAAACTTTTAAAAAATTATTATTTCAACCAAAATGTGAACATGATTTTGGACGTTTTCCAGAAAAACTAGTTCATGGAGAAGCATTACAAAAATAAGACTCATTTGACAGAAACAGTATGGGATTCAGTTGGATCCCAGTTTGCATTTTTAGGGGCGCGTGTGAGGTCCTGAACTATGGAATGCTTGCCTGTGTGACTTAAGGAGCTCACACAAAGTTCAGAATAAGCCTTTGCTTGTACCCTCTTCCTCTAAGCTCCTCTCTCATGGCCCATGGCAAGCTGGCAAGAAGCAGCTGATGAAGGCATGGGGCAGACAGGGTCAGTCCTGGATCTCTGCCGCCTTCTGACATCCTAACACCTCGGGGAAGATAGCAGCTCTCAGCACCTGGTCCAGGGTCTCCGTGAAATCCTGGCACAGTCACCCCAAATGCCAGGTTGCTGCACAGGCAGGCAAGGGACCTTCAGTGGAGGGGGCTGGTGCTGACAGAGGCGGAGAAGTGAGCCAGGGGCCAGCTGGAGATTGTGCCGGAGGCTGCTGGGAGCAGACCTATGTCTCCACCAAGGTTTCAAGCCACCCTCTGACAGTGCTTGTCAGGGGTTTTTACCACCCTCGGGAATGTGCGTGACTCAGCCCAGCTCAGCTGGCAGTGTGGAGGGGCAGTGAGCTGTTTCCCTTGTGCTGTGCCTGACCAGGCTCACGGGTGGTCCCTGGGCTCCTCCAGGGACCTGGGTGGGTAGAGATTGGCATCCAAATCACAAGTCAGACTTAATCTCTTTTCTTTTAAAATAAAAAAAATCTATTGAAGCATATTTACAATTTTGTGTTAGTTTCAGGTGTTCAACAAAGTGATTCAGTTATAATATACATACATCAATTAGCTTCCCGACTTTTCCTGTATATGTTGTTACAGGGAATTGAGTAGCGTTCCCTGTGCTACACAGTAGGTTCCTGTTGGTTATCTGTTTTATATTTAGTAGTGTGTATATGTTAATCTCAACCTTCTAATTTATCCCTCCCTGCAACCTTTCCTCTTTGGTAATCCTAAATTTGTTTTCAAAATCTGTGAGCCTGTTTCTGTTTTGTAAATTGTGAGGCTGTCACGGTTAATGCCATGACAGGCAGTCTAGATTAGGAGTAGGCCTGGTTTCCCGGGGTAACATAATTATCAGGCCTCCTGGAGCTAGCCAATCAACATATGCCTAGCAAGAAAAAAGGGAACCTATCAGGGGAAAGCTGAAAGCCCCACGTTGGGCCAACAAAATTTGCCTTGCAACTGTGTAACCAATCCGCTTGCGCCAACTACCTGCTGCCTTTTTTGACCTAATAAATACCCGAGAGAACTGGGCTCGAGGCCTTTTTGTCCTCACACCCTTGGTGAGGGCGGGAGGCCCTGGCTCGAGTCAGTAATAAATTCCCCTATTGCAAGTTGCATTGTTTCGAGGAGTCTTCTTTCCCGACCGGGGACTCGGACTACGGGCAGAACATAAATCAGTTCATTTGTATAATTTTTTAAAATTCCACATGTATATGATATATGTCTTTTCCATTTAGTATGGTAGTCGTTAGATCTATCCATGTCGCTGCAAATGGCATTATTTCATTCCTTTTTATGGCTGAGTACTATTCCATTGTAAATATGTGCCACGTCTTCTTTATCCATTCCTCTGTCAATGGACATGCAGGTTGCTTCCACGTCCTGGCTGTTGTTAATAGTGCTGCAGTGAACATTGGGTGCATGCTTTTTTTGAGGTACAGTTTTCTCTGGGTATATACCCAGGAGTGGGATTGCTGAGTCATATGGTAGTTCTTTCTATTTTTAGTTTTTTAAGGAACTTTGAATCTACTTTCAAGGTGTGTTTTCCACTAGAGATGTAAATTCCCATTCAAAAGTACAAAGTGAGAATTAAAACAGAGCCACATGAAGCCCAGAAAAAAAAAAAATCCCCATGTTTTGTGTGTTGGGAAATAAAGGGACATCAATGGGTGAACTAAGTAAATTCAGGACCTTAGCATGTAGGTGGTTTTTGTGGTTGGGGCTCCACCAAAATCCCCAGAGATGGGGTGATTTGGGTGATGTCTATGAGTGGTCTGGTGTGGATGACTCTTTTGGTTCAGTTGGATTTAATTCAGGTATATGATCCATGTGCCTGCTTCATGCCAGGCACTGTGGACAGAGTCTATCAGTTCCTGCCCTCTTGGACCCTATGTTTTGGTCAGGGATGCAAACAGACGTCCCTTTCACAGAAGTGTAATGACAGAGGGAGGTGGCTGCCTCTTTCTCAGCCAGACCTGGGGATTTAAAATCCCAAGAGTCAGTTCAAGTTCCTAACTCACTAACCTCTAGCTCTTTGAGTTTGGGCCAATTATTTAATATTTTTGAGGCTTTAGTTTTCTCAGTTGTAATATGAGGAAATGACATCTTCCTTGTTCATGTCATGGGTTGTTATGAGGATCTGATGAGATCATTTATCTGAAAGCCCTTTTGAACTCGTAAGGAGAAATGTAAATTATTACTGGGATCACCAAGAATTCAGTTTTGGAGTTTTCAGTGATAATCTTTTGCTGTTGATTGCTGTGTTGTGATGCTCCCTGTTAGCAATGGGATGTGAAAAGCTGAAAAAGGTATAGAGATGCCCTGTCCAGTATGAGAGCCACATCTGACTGTAGAGCACCTGAAATAGACCTAGTCTGAACTGAGACGCACACAAGGATGTGACCTGTTGTAAAAGAGAGAGAGAGAGAGAGAAATAAGTAAAGTCTCACTAACAATTTTTTTTGTATTGGTGACATGTTCAAATGATAATACATTGGATTATTGGGTTAAAGAAAATGTATTAGAATTGATTGAATTACTTATTTGACATGGTTACTAGAAAATTTTAAACTACCTGTTTGGCTCACATTAATTTACCCTGGTGGCTCAGATGGTAAAGAATCCACCTGCAATGCAGGAGACCTGGGTTCGATCCCCGGATTGAGAAGATCCCCTGGAGGAGGGCATGGCTACCCATTCCAATTTTCTTGCCTGGAGAATCCCATGGACAGAGGAGCTTGGCGTGCTGCAGTCCCCGGGTTCGCAAAGATTGGGCAACTAACACACATACACACAGGGCTCACGTTATATTTTCACTGGAAGTACAGCTATAGAATTTCTCTTTGGAAATTTCATTCTAAAGTCACACTACACATAATCATTCATATAATTTCAGAGATGAAGTCATCTGAAAGCCTCAGCTAACTCTACAATGACTGTTTTAAAGGTTGTTTTCCATTTACACTCAACATACACACAAAGAATGTTCCTGGGAACGTTAGATCAGTTTTAGTGAGAAGCATTACTGTGTTCCTCCAGGCAGGAAAGGGTTTCTTCATCATCGTCATCAAAGAGGCTGTATGGAAAGCCCCCCTGGACGCTGTGTGCAGTGCACTTGAATCTAGATGGGCAGGTCTCTGCAGAGACATGACTGAAACATCACTACAGCTGTGTGGTTGGAATGGAGACACCCTAACGCATCAACAAAGAAAAGATTTTCCAAGGACCCCATGAACAACCACAGTTTCCTCCCACCCTCGAATCTTTCCCCCCTCTCATGGAAAAAAGACAAAACAAAAAGAAAGACACAGCCTTTCGGTCCTTTTTTTAATTCCCTAGCTCGCTGAATTCATTCCCCAATCCTTTGAAGGATTACCCGCACTGATTTTATCAGTTGAGTCAAGATGGCTCAGAACAGCTCAGAAATTGGCCGACAGTCACGTGGCTTGGAGGGCTGGGATGCAAATGCTTTCTAGGTTTGGTCTCTTTTTGCCACTCAACTGCTGTCAGAGGAAGAAGCAGGAAAGTAGGAGGGCTCGGGGAGAGGCAGACACTGGCCACGCCTGCTCCCTTGCTTTTATTCTGAGAAGGAAGCCTGGGTGTTCCTACCACGAACCAGGTGTAGGGGATTTCCTGTGGTTCTTGGAGTGCCATCTTTTATTTTTTGTTCATTTTGTTTTGTTGTTTGCTTTTGTTTTTTTGTTCATTTTTTATTGAAATATAGTTGATGGTGCAGACGGTTAAGAATCTGCCTGCAATGCTGGAGACCCAGGTTCAATCCCTGGGTCAGGAAGATCCCCTGGAGAAGGGCATGGCAATCCACTCCAGCATTCTTGTCTGGAGAATCCCATGGACAGAGGAGCCTGGTGGGCTACAGTCCAGGGGGTTGCACAGGGTTGGAAATGGCTGAGCAACTCGCACTTTCACTTTCATAGTTGATTTACAATGTTGTGTTCATGTCTGCTGTACAGTAAAGTGATTCAGTTATGCACATATATATATATGCATTCTTTTTTAAGTGTTCTTTTCCATTATGGTTTCTCATAGGATGCTGAGTATAGTTCTCTGTGCTATATAGGGAAACCATTTTTTCATGGATTCTTTCAGAGGAAAACTGTTATATGCTTAACAGCAAAAATAAAGCCTCAAACCAGCAAGCAAAAAACCCAGTCTATAGAATTTACCCAGCTTGGGTTAGTTGTGATTCCTTGTCTAGAGGAGCCACAGAAACAAGCCATGTCGGTCCACGAAAGATGGGCTTGGAACGCCATCTATCCTTACACATGACACTGCTGAGGGCTTCTGGGTTGACTGTGAAACAGTGAAATTCTGGTGTCAGTCACCTTCTGGAGGAGTTTGCTGGCCTGGTCCACGAGCAGACCCAGCAGATCCCTGCCCAAGTTCCATGAGTGGGATGACCAGTGGCGATATAAAGGGCAAGCGGACAAGTGAGTCTTTCTTTCTGAGAATGTTTTCACTGCAGTTAGATTAGAAAATGATCCAGGGGAGATATAAACTAGCCCTTTCATTTAGCAAAATAAAATGCCTATCCCCTGGGTAATCTGTACAGTAGATGGTCCCAGCCAGAATCTTGTTCTTAAAGTTTTCATTTAATTTGCACCTCCCCTTCCTGCCACCTGCCAGTATCAGGTTGGACAAGAAAAAAGGAAACAGCAGCCTGGCAGATGTGGTCACGTGGTATGTCCTTGTAGAATAGCTTCCATGGCATTTATATTAAATAACCACTGGAAAAATGTGAGGTGTCGATGACAGGAGGTGTCTGCGTCTCCTGGGGCTTTGTTCCAGTTTTAATGAATATAGATAATGCAGGGAATGTCTCAATTTTCAGAGCTGTGTTTCTTCATTAAACACTGTCACTCTTCATGGGGAAGGAACTAGACATTCCTGACACACCATTTGGCAGGTCTCAGTCACAGACACTCCAACATTGGCTTTCAGAAACCTGTTCCAAATTTGGCCCAGGCTGTCAGACCTTGTCCAGGGACTGATTAGGAGAGGACCTCCAGGTCTGGGCAGAGAGCCGTGCTCTAAAAAAATACTTGCAGAGTCCCCCAAGGAAATCCGGTTGAGGAGGGTAAGTGGTTTGCTCTTCAAATGACCTCTCCCCCTTGGGAGAGAGCACATGGGGTGAAAGTACATGGTGTATCTCTGGTATCCCCACAAGAGTTTCAGACAAGAGAAAGGACCCTCTGTGTATGAACCGAGTGAAGAAGGTTTTGTCTGATTCCTAGCGTACCTGTCCTCATCAGCTAATTCAACTACAGCACAGCTGGTGGTAGGGGCTTCCCAGGTGGCACAGTGGTAAAGAATCCGCCTGCCAATGCAGGAGACATGGGTTGGATCCCTGGTCAGGAAGATCCCCAGAGAAGGAAATGGCAACCCATTCTAGAATTCTTACCTGGAGAATCCCATGGACAGAGGAGCCTGGTGGGCTACTGTTTGTGGGGTTGCAAAGAGTGGGACTTGACTTAGTGACTGAGCATGCATGAACAGCTGGTGGCACCTGTCAATTAAAATTGAAATTGGCTTTAAGGTAAAAATACCTTATATTCAGGGATTGGGGCTGTGCCTTCCGAGTGGTGCCACATTCAGCATTTCTCAAAGCATGTTCTTGAGACCCTCCTGCATCAGAACCTGGGGAACTATTTCAGTTACAGATTTGAGGGCTCCTAGCTACCAAATATGTGAGAACTGGAGCCAAAAATTTGCACTGTGCCAACCCACAGGTGATCCTGATGTACCCCAAAGTTTGTGAGCCGTGGATGTAAAGAGAATGAGATTGGTTTCATTTTGAACTTGTGTGTCCATTGATGGGAAAGTTTGAACCACAAAAGACAGGAGTCCTTCTGAGTCTTTGTTTTTGCTGACTAATACATGTATCTTGTCCGTTCTCAGTTATGGGTCACCATCTGCCCAAATACAGTGTTTCTAAGAAGTTGTTTCTGTGTGTCTTCTGAAAAGAAATTTGCCCTTCAGTATGTGATTGCAACATATTGATAAAAGCAAGAGAAAAACAATAAAACTGTTTTGTTGAGTTTCTCATTTTTCTGAAGCAAGCAGTTTTCAAGTGATAAAAAAGCAATTTAGTGAAACTCACTGTTCAGGAGCTTAATGATAGGAGGGATATGGGCCTGTGTATTCATATGCAGATCCCTGCACATATAATCATCCAAGAGTCTGAGTTGCCTGGTCCTCAAAAAGCATGCTTTTTGGAATTTGCGCTATACCTGAATCTAGAATGACATTTGGTGGCTGAAAGGACGCTCATGTTAGGTCAATGTAGCTGGGAGTTGAAAATTTTTTGATAAAATTTGAATGATCTGAATTGCTTGTGTGTATGTGTGTGTGCACACATGTGTGTGTTCTACTCAGTTGCTCAGTCATGTCCAACTCTTTGTGACTCCATGGATTGTGATCCGCCCGTCTCCTCTGTCCATGGATTCCCTAGGCAAGAATACTGGAGTGGGTTGCCATTTCCTCCTCTGGGGGATCTTCCTTAACCAGGGGTCAAACCCGCATCTCTTGTGCCTCCTACATTGGCAGGTGGATTCTTTACCACTGTGCCACCTGGGAAGCCCTATCTGCACTGCTTATGTTAGGAAAAATTTAGTTTTAAGCTATCTGGTTACCTTAGGCAAGGCCTATTACGTTAGACAGCAATGGAAACAAATGACAACCCTTCCCCCGAAAAGTAACAAGGGGCTCTTCAAACAAATAGTCCCTAATTACTGCAAAACCACTCTAGTTCTCCAACAGACCCCAAGCCACGGCATCTAGGGCCCGGCCAAATGGAGTCAAGAAGACAAAATGAAAACATCAACATTAAGCCAAAACTACATCTTTCTTCTTATGAATGAAGGAATCTTTTAGCCATCAAGGAAGCTCTTTGTAGTTTGTCTAGTTAACCTAGAAATACCAAGGTGGTGTCCTGGACAACCTAGCAAGCAAAGAAGAATGTTGCTTCCTTCACTGTGTGGCTTTGGAGAGTCCTGAAAGTGTGTGCTGTGCTGTGTTTAGCTGCTCAGTCGTGTCCGACTCTTTGTGACCCCGTGGACTGTAGCCCGCCAGGCTCCTCTGTCCATGGGATTCTCCAGGCAAGAATACCAGAGTGGTTTGCCATGCCCTCCTCCAGGGGATCTTCCTGACCCAGGGATTGAACCTGGGTCTCCGGCATTGCAGGCAGATTCTTTACAGTCTGAGCCACCAGGGAAGTCCTTGAACGTGTATAGCCCACAAATTTATTAGTTTTAGAGGAGATACATTGATTTTGCTGGAGTTGTTGGGCCAGGAGGTTCTATAAAGTCCAGCCATGCTTCCCTGGACCCTTCTCTCAGGTCCTCTTATTACTCCATCACAGTGATGGGGATCCACCTTGTTCCAATAAACACTTATGAAATAAGTGATATAAAGTGACCAGGGCTGATGAAAACTGATCTCAAAATGTATGTGTTTCCTTTACTTGATCTGGATGAAAATAAAAAATATCAGGTCTTAGACATTGCAAAGTTTAATCAGGAAATCAGAATCTACTCTGTCTTTTTTTAATTTATTCATTAAAAGTTTTATTTATTTATGGCTGTGCTGGGTCTTTGTTGTTGCATGTGGGCTTTCTCTAGTTGCTATGAGCTGTAGCTACTCTCTAGTTATGGTGCATGGCCTTTTCATTGCAGTTGCTTCTCTTGTTGCAGAGCACGGGCTCTAGGGTGCTCAGGCTTCAGTAGTTGCAGCACGTGGGCTTAGTAGTTGAGGCTTAGCAGGCTCTAGGGTGTGGGCTCAGTAGTTGTGGAACACGGGCTTAGCTGCCCTGCGGCATATGGGATCCTCCCGAACCAGGATCGAACCCGTGTCCCCTTGCATTAGTGGGCAGATTCTTAACCACTACACAACCAGGGAAGTCCCACTCTAACTATTTAAAATAGAGGATATTTAATACAGGAAACTGGTTACACAGCTGATGAAAGTTCTGAGAAGCCAAGCAAAGGGAAGTGAAGGAATCCAAAAATCAGCAAGAGCAGGAAGCCCCCAGTCCCTTAGGCTGGGGACTCAGAGGAAGGAGGGGTGTTAGCAGAGTCAGGAGCTGAGTCACCCAGCACCCATGGTGGGCGCATCTGGTGGAAGCTGGAGCCATGCTGGAGATGCCGCAGCTGCTGAGACAGCCTGTGAAGCAAAGAGAGGAAGAGGGTGGCCCCCTGGGTTCTCCCTTCCTCCTCCTCAGTCCCTTTCCAATGATGTCCTTCAGCCAGTTGCACCAGGAAGACTGGAAAATACAGTCAACAGAGGTTTGTTTCCATGTGATCAATATAGGGGAAGGAGGAGTGGATGGACACGTCACTCCACTTGGAATACGGCAGGACTGACTGTTGTCAAATATGGAATTCATTGAACTGTTGGAACTCTTGCCCAGCATCTTGACCAGCCACAGTAGGGCAACTTTCCTTCTGAATCATTTATTTGCTTGATTGTGATATGCCACGATCATCAATTCAGACAAAGCAAATGCAGACTTTTATCTACCACATGGAATAACGGTACTTGGCATCATCTACCTGTTGTGGCTGCCTGGGGCAGTGTGGTGGTTCTGATAGAGGTTAAAAATGGAACTAGGGCCTCTAAGAAAAGGATCACAACTTTCAGAGATCCTCTTCTGCTCAGGGATTGTGAATTTTGGATGGAGGCTCTTTATTAAGCCATACTGGTTCTTTCCAAGGAAAGGTGTATGCCTTTGGATAGTTGTACTGACTTATACTCTTTAGCTATACTAAACAAGCCAGGCTTCAGCAATACATGAACCGTGAACTTCCAGATGTTCAAGCTGGTTTTAGAAAAGGCAGAGGAACCAGAGATCAAATTGCCAACATCTGCTGGATCATCAAAAAAGCAAGAGAGTTCCAGAAAAACATCTATTTCTGCTTTATTGACTATGCCAAAGCCTTTGACTGTGTGGATCACAATAAATTGTGGAAAATTCTGAAAGAGATGGGAATACCAGACCACCTGACCTGCCTCTTGAGAAACCTATATGCAGGTCAGGAAGCAACAGTTAGACATGGAACAACAGATTGGTTCCAAATAGGAAAAGGAGTATGTCTAGGCTGTATATTGTCACCCTGCTTATTTAACTTATATGCACAGTGCACCATGGGAAACCCTGGGCTGGAAGAAGCACAAGCTGAAATCAAGATTTCCAGGAGAAATATCAATAACCTCAGATATACAGATGACACCACCCTTAGGGCAGAAAGTGAAGAGGAACGAAAAAGCCTCTTGATGAAAGTGAAAGAGGAGAGTGAAAAAGCTGGCTTAAAGCTCAACATTCAGAAAACTAAGATCATGGCATCTGGTCCCATCACTTCATGGCAAATAGATGGGGAAACAGTGGAAACAGTGGCAGGCTTTATTTTTTTGGGCTCCACAATCAGTGCAGATGGTGACTGCAGCCATGAAATTAAAAGACGCTTACTCCTTGGAAGGAAAGTTATGACCAACCTAGATAGCATATTAAAAAGCAGAGACATTACTTTGCCAACAAAGGTCCATCTGGTCAAGGCTATGGTTTTTCCAGTGGTCATATATGGATGTGAGAGTTGGACTGTGAAGAAAGCTGAGCACTGAAGAATTGATGCTTTTGAACTGTGGTGTTGGAGAAGACTCTTGAGAGTCCCTTGGACTGCAAAGAGATCCAACCAGTCCATCCTAAAGGAGATCAGTCCTGGGTGTTCACTGGAAGGACTGATGCTGAAGCTGAAACTCCAATACCTTGGCCACCTCATGGGGAGAGTTGACTGATTGGAAAAGACCCTGATGCTGGGAGGGATTGGGGGCAGGAGGAGAAGGGGATAACAGAGGATGAGATGGCTGGATGGCATCACCGACTCGATGGACATGAGTTTGAGTAAACTCCAGGAGTTGGTGATGGACAGGGAGGCCTGGCATGCTGAGATTCATGGGGTCGCAAAGAGTCAGACAAGACTGAGTGACTGAACTGAACTGAACTGAAAGTAATATGGTCAGGAAAATACAGCAATTATTAGAGCAATGATACATCTATAACATGAATCTTTCATGGGAAAATATTCATGTTGTGAACTGTAAATGCTTTCCTTTTTCTGCACTGATCCCCTCCTCCTCCATGTTACCCAAAAATTGAGCTTGCTTCTTGGTGGGTGTTCAGCCAAAAAACACAACCAAGCCAAAGATCAGGAGAAATAAGGATTTATTATTACTTGCAGTAAGTAAGGAAAACACTGAAGATCTTTCCCAAAGCAGTGTCTCCCTGAACAGAACACTGGGGAAGTTTTAAGCTAAGTGTTAGTCGCTCAGTTGAGTCCGACTCATTCCAACCCCATGGACTGTAGCCGTGCAGGTTTCTCTGTCCATGGGATTCCCCAGGCAAGAATACTGGAGTGGGTAGCCATTCCCTTCTCCATTTAAGCTAAGGGTACATGCATATTCACAAACAGGCTTGTGTTGTTGACAGAGTTCAAGCTTTAGTGGATTGAAGTCATGAGGTTTAGAAAAGGTCAACACCATCATCTCTTAAGTTCCAGCTGATCTGGTGGTTGAGCCTTCGGGCTAATATTTAGCATTGAAACAGAACTGGGAGTTTTTGTTGTTATTTAGTTGCTGAGTCAAGTCCAACCAGTTTTGCAACCCCATGGACTATAGCCCACCAGGCTCCTCTGTTCATGGGGTTTCCAAGAATAATGGAGTGGGTAGCCATTTCCTTCTCCATGGGATCTTCCTGATACAGGGATTGAACCCTGGTCTCCTGCATTGGCAGGTGGATTCTTTACCACTGAGCCACGTGGGAAGCCAGAGTCTTTACAACTGATACTTTATCTTTGCTATGGTTACTTCTCTTGCCTGAAACCAGTAGTTTTATTTCTGTATTCTTTTGTTCCTCTACGATTAGTAACTACTGAGACCTGTTCAAGGGCAAGCACTGTGGTCAAGCTTAGATCACAAAATGGCTTAAGGCAAAAATGGCTTCTCTTCTGTGAAGAAAGCCATTCCAGTTTCTCTTTTTCCAGGAACTCCCTACCCTATCTGCTCATACTTACTTTCTGGCACTGCATCCCGTGTTAGGCTCATCTTGTATATTTCCTGCTCTATTCCTACGTCAGCCATTTCTCTAAGGAGCCCTATATCCTTATATTGGAGAACAGCTTTAGAAACCAAGATTTCGGTGCTAGATGTGCTCACTTTGACCACTCTTCATCCATCCATCCATTTCTTAAGCATATACCTTTCCCAGTGCCGTCTTTGGACAACACTCCAGAGCAGAAGAGACGAATGAAGTGTAAATAATTCTATTACTGCATGGCCCAAGAGAAGCACTGTCCATGGGTATGCATAGAGCTCCACAGCAACCGGAAGATGAAAGGCGATTTCCAGTTGGAGACCCATTTCACAGAAGTCTCTGTTTTTGATTCTAGACTTTACCTCTTATCTTCTAGGTCCATATCTTAGTAGCTTGGCTCATATCTGCCCTTCTACATTATAGTCTGGTATATCAGCCTGAGCTGAGTTTAAATTCTGGTTCTGTCACTTATTAGCTGTGTGGCCTGGAGCCTGTGTCTTCACGGGACTGCACCTCGGTTTCTTCATCTGTAAACTGGGGATGGTGATGCCAATAGGACCCACCTTTGGAGGCCTTTGGGAAGATTCAGCAGAAGGCATGTGGAATGCCTGGCACAGTGTCTGGCACAGTCAGGAACAACGAATGCTGACAAGCAGAATGACAATGAAAACTGGATTCCCTCTGGAGACAGCATCACCTTGAGTGTGACTTCTTAGGACAGAGATGCAGATGAGGCTGTAAAGGCAAAGTGGCTGCCGGACGGGCTGACTCCCGGGGTCACAGTCAGGTCTGTCCTGAAGATGACACTGTTTTTGAGATGTGAACCATCAGTGACAGAGGTCTTGGGGTCACCTGGTGTATGGGGGCTCAGCACAAAACTTAGCACCAGGGGGACGAGACAGCTGTTGCCACTTTCTCCCACCACCGTCTCTGTGATTCATGCTTATCAGAATGCGTTAACATAGCCTCAGATGTCAATGGATGCTTGATGTTCCAGAAGGAATCTTCATGCTAGGGTTTTCCACCAGAGTTGCCTCCCCTGACAGTGATGATGAGCCTATCAAATGCTTCCTGTGAAGAAGGAATTCATAGGGCCAGGACTCCATCTCAGGCCTGTCCGTGCTGATCGTTTTCGGCTGCCTCTCCAGTGGACTCTGAACTCTCTGCTTAGTGCCTGTGGGAATGACAATGGAAGGATAAGACCCCCTCCAGACAGGGGAATCTTGAAGATCACATCCAGGTTACTCATTTCCTAAGAGGAAGCATACCGTAATCACCCCTGTCTCCGGACAGGTCATAAACTTTTTCCGTATCTATCAGGATGAAATCACAGGCTTATTGATTATTAACTGGTTGGAATGTAACTGCGGGCTTATTGATTATTGACTGTTTGAACACATAACACGTGAATGATGGGGTTATTGTAGTTGTATTTACCCTACCTTTGTTTATGTAAGTCTCAAGGGAATTGAGGTGGTGGGTTTGGACACGTACACATGGGGTAGGTGGAGGGTTTGGACACATACACATGGGGTAGGTGGTGGGTTTGGACACGTACACATGGGGTATAAAAGATTTTCACAAATGCTGGACGGGGTCCTTGGCTAAGAGGAGACTCTGCCTTGGGCCCGCCGGTGTAATAAACTGCACTCCACTATCTGCATTGTCCTTCTGAGTGAGTCTGTTTCCCGGAAAGCGTGGCTATAACACCTGTTCTGGAAGGAAAAAGGTATTTAAACTAAGGTGCTCCAGAGAGTCTTGAGAACTTTTAGGAGCAGGTGAAGCATAGATGTCATGAACTTTCACTGGGACCAGGTGTGTCCCCAAAGTCTTAAAATAGAGCTTACTATGAAGGTTGTAGTTGTCTCACGTGATGTTTTTCTTTAACTTGAGAAACATCTAGATTAGTGATCTCAAGGTGTGGCTCCTGGACCAATAGCATCAACAGCCTCTAGAAACTTGTTAGAAACATAAATTCTTGGGTCCCATCCCAGACCTACTGAATCAGACACCCTGGACGTATGCCTTGCCTCCTGCTCCTGCCCATTACAATCTATGTTTTAACAAGCCCTCTGATTCAGATGCCAGATAAAGCTTAGAAATCGTTGATCAAAAAGATGCAGGAGTCTCCCAAACATTCAGCCTTAAAACTAAAGGTGTTTTGAGCTCTGAGCACCTGAAGAGAGGACTCTCGCTAATGTATGACACTCAGTAGGTGCACATTAAGTATTTATTGAATGAATGAATTTAGAAATACTGAAGCGGTTAAGATTCAAGACACTGACAACAGCAAGTGCTGGGGAGGATTTGGAGCAAAATGAACACTCACTGGTCGCTGATGGGAACGTGAAATGGTACAGCCCCCTTGGGAAGTCAGTTTGACAGTTTCTTATAAAACTAAAGATGCTCTAAGCATACAATCCTGCAGTACCACTTTTTCATACTTACTCCAAAGAATTAGAAACTTATGTCCACACAAAAAACCTGCACAGGTAGGTTTATAGCAGCTTTATTCATTAATTTCCCCAAAGTGGAATCAACCAAGAACTCCTTCAGTAGGTGAATAGACAAATAGCGTGGTACATCCAGACAATAGAATATTATTCCACAGTTAGAGGAAAGGAGCTATCAAACCACGACAAGACATAGAGGAACCCTGAATGCGTATCACTAAGTGAAAGAAGCCAATCTGGGAAAGCTACATTCTATTTGAGTCCAATGGTGTGACATTCAGGAAAAGGCAAGACTATGGAGACAGTAAATAGGTTAGTGGTAATCAAGGGCTCGGAGAAGTGTGGGATAAAAAAGTGGCTCACAAGAGGATTTTTAGAGCAGTGAAAACACTACTTTGTATGGTACTACAGTGGTGAATACATATCATTATACGTTTGTCCAAACACATAGAAAGCACAGATAAAGAATGAGCCCTTGTAAGCTATGAAATTCAGTTAATAATGATGTATCAACATTGGCTCATCAATTGTAATAAAGGGACCACACAAATGCAAGATGCTATCATCAAGCCTTAAACACATTAGCATCAACCCTCCAGATACACATGGAACTGATTTAAGAGCATCTTGTTTCCTTGGAAGCATAAATTCCTTAGTCTCTTTTTCAAAGGGGAGGAGTCTTCTTTCCAAGAAGAAAGAGAAAGAAATTCTTCTAGGGGGTTGGTGCAGTGAGCCAGGAAGAATTGTGCCTGTCCCCTTTGTGAAAATTCAGACCCCTGGGGCATGCTTTGGGAAATCAGTGAGTGAATTTTGACAGTTGGGCTGTTCTTGGTACCTTATTCCTCATGGGGACCAATCAGTCATTCTGAAGATGTTCAGTATTTCCTTCAGATGATAAGTAAGAGCTTCTCTGTGACATAACCACACTGCACAGGTATAGAAACGTTCCAGTGATACTATGTGGCTTTTTAATCTTAAAGAATTCATGGTGCCTCACCAGTGCTGGCAAAGGGGGTTTGCTACAGAAACAATGGAAATGGTAGTAGAGCACCATCTTTCTTTAGGGTTGGACTCAGCTAAGATTCTATACTTTTAGCCAGAGAGGGCTGGGGACAGTTGCAGCCAATGTGATGTAGGCAGATGTTGTGGGTTGGGGCTTCCAGGTAAACTCTTTAAAAGAACACAGAAAAAGAGGTGAAGTGTGAGGGAATAAATTGACATGCATCTTTTGTCCTCCATCTGTCTCTTTCTTCTGCTTGGAATGCTGATGCGATGCTGGAAGTGGAGTTGCCACCATGTAGCCATGAGGTGACCATGAGTGCAAAGTTCACAAACTGAGGATAGGCATACAGAAAGATAGGAGAAATGTCACTTTTAGAAGGTGTTGTACTGCTTCCATACCAGTCCTGCACTATTTACCACTGAATTTTATTTTTTACATGATGGAAAAAAAATAACCCTAATTTGTTTAAGTTGATATTTTGGGAGTTTCTGTTACTTGCAGTCAAATCTCGCCTCTAACTGAATGAGAGGTATTTGCAGTTGATGCTTGTGGTTGAGAGCACAGACTTTGAGGTCTGCCTGACCTGGTTACGTGTTCTGCCATGTGTCTTTGAGCATACTCAACTTTGGATACTTCATCTGTGAAATGGACTCAGTAGCACTTCTGACCACAGTATTGTTTTAAGGATGACTTGAAAGAACATATTTTGATGACTATTAGCACAATGTCTGGTGCATATTAAGGACAGGATAGATGGTAGTACAAGACTGGAGTTGCCTCCCACCTCAGATATGCAAGAATTAAAAAAAAAATAGAGCAGGATCTGAGTGTTGTCTTAGACACGCTGAGTATTGTACAACTTCTGGATTTCATTGTCATGGGCTAAATCAAAGTCACATGACGTCAAGTGGATATTCCCAGACCTAACCCCAGACTGTTATTCACTCTCACCCACTTCTAAGTCTTGATGCCTACAGATTCCTCTGGGAAATAACCCCCACTCAACACAGGACAGTCATGGACAGTCAAGCAGAGGGAGCAGCCTATGATTCCTGCCCCAAGGCCACCTCTGATGGCACCAGAAGTAGACATCCAACCTGAAGGGGTACACACTGTAGGCTGGCCAGCGGCCTGGCAGGGGTCCTAGTGGGACGATTCTTCCCACAAGGGTCAATAGCTCTGCTGGCTGGACACGCTTCTGGAGGGACCTCAGTGCTGCCTGGCAAGCTGGTTCCTTGTCACTGATCCATACACTCTCCTACCCTCTGAGATGGCTGTCTTGAATGTCTTTATCTCCTCTCAGGGCTTTCCTGGTAGCTCAGATGGTGATCCCTGGGTTGGGAAGATCCCCTGGAGGAGGGCATGGCAGCCGGTTCCAGTATTCTTGTCTGGAGAATCCCCGTGGACAGAGCAGCCTGGCGGGCTACAGTCTATGGGGTCACAAAGAGTCAGACAAGACTTTTGCATCTTGCTCTGTGCAAACGTGCTCTAAGGTTCTCATCTTGAAACACGTGACTTCTCTGTGGTCCAGTAGTCGAGAATCTGCCTTCCAATGCAGGGCATGTAGGTTTGATCCCTGGTCAGGGAACTGAGATCCCACATGCCCCAGAGCAACCAAACCCGCGCGCTGCGACTGGCGCGGCGTCACAATGGGAAGTCTACGTGCTGCAATGAAGACCCAGTACAGCCCAGGCCCGAGCCCCCAGTGCCCTCCGCCTGCTCCCGCGCTTCCGTTCACAACCCGCTTCTGCCCTGTCCTCACCTCCAGTCCCGCTGGATTTCGCTCAACAGGCTTCTGTCTCCACTGTTCCAGGGACACTGCTCTCGTCACCCAGTGGTTTCTTCCTTGTTGAATCTGGTGATCAGTTCTCAGTCCTCAGTTCATTCACACTTCTAGTAGCCTCTCACACAGACGATTATTCCTTTTGGGAAAAAGTGTCTTCACTTGGTCTCCTCAGTGTGAGAAATGGACAAGAATAACACCTTTATGATGTGGTTAGGGCAAGGACATTATTTTGTTTTCAGCAATATCCCCAGCACCAGGGACAATATCTTTCATGTATGAGGCACAGAGTATCTGTTGAATGGATGAATCCGGATCAGGGGTAACAAAGTACAGCCAACAGGCCAAATCTGGCCCACTGCCTGTTTTTTATAAATAAAGTTTTATTAGAACACAACTGTGTTCATTTGTTTACAGATTGTCTAAGCCTGCTTTCACACATTCCACAAGTTGAATAGTTGTGACAGAGACCACGTAGCCCACAAAGCCAAAGATATTTACTGTCTGGCCCTTTACAGAAAAAGTTTGCAGACCCCTGATTTAGACAATTATTTCTATTTCCAGTGTGTGCTGTATGTGTGAGACCCTGACTACAGATGATCAAAGAGACAAAGCTCACAAAAGAAATCACAGTGGGTCGTATGGCAGTTCTATTTCCAGTTTTCTAAGGAATCTCCACACTGTTCTCCATAGTGGCTGTACTAGTTTGCATTCCCACCAACAGTGTAAGAGGGTTCCCTTTTCTCCACACCCTCTCCAGCATTTATTGCTTGTAGACTTTTGGATAGCAGCCATTCTGACTGGCGTGTAATGGTACCTCGTTGTGGTTTTGATTTGCAGTTCTTTGATAATGAGTGATGTTGAGCATCTTTTCATGTGTTTGTTAGCCATCTGTATGTCTTCTTTGGAGAAATGTCTGTTTAGTTCCTTGGCCTATTTTTTGATTGGGTCATTTATTTTTCTGGAATTGAGCTGTAGGAGTTGCTTGTATATTTTTGAGATTAATCCTTTGTCTATTGCTTCGTTTGCTATTATTTTCTCCCAATCTGAGGGCTGTCTTTTCACCTTGCTTATAGTTTCCTTTGTTGTGCAGAAGCTTTTAATTTTAATTAGGTCCCATTTGTTTATTTTTGCTTTTATTTCCAATATTCTGGGAGGTGGGTCATAGAGGATCCTGCTGTGGTTTATGTCGGAGAGTGTTTTGCCTATGTTCTCCTCTAGGAGTTTTATAGTTTCTGGTCTTACATTTAGATCTTTAATCCATTTTGAGTTTATTTTTGTGTATGGTGTTAGAAAGTGTTCTAGTTTCATTCTTTTACAAGTGGTTGACCAGTTTTCCTAGCACCATTTGTTAAAGAGGTTGTCTTTTTTCTAATGTATATTCTTGCCTCCTTTGTTGAAGATAAGGTGTCCATAGGTTCGTGGATTTATCTCTGGGCTGTCTATTCTGTTCCATTGATCTATATTTCTGTCTTTGTGCCAGTACCATACTGTCTTGATGACTGTGGCTTTGTAGTAGAGTCTGAAGTCAGGCAGGTTGATTCCTCCAGTTCCATTCTTCTTTCTCAAGATTACTTTGGCTATTCGAGGTCTGCCATATGACCCAGCAATCCCACTTCTGGGCATACACCCTGAGGAAACCAGATCTGAAAGAGACATGTGCACCCCAATGTTCATCACAGCACTGTTTATAATAGCCAGGACATGGAAGCAACCTAGATGCCCATCAGCAGACGAATGGATAAGGAAGCTGTGGTACTTATACACCATGGAATATTACTCAGTCATTAAAAATAATTCATTTGAATCAGTTCTAATGAGATGGATGAAACTGGAACCCATTATACAAAGTGAAGTAAGCCAGAAAAATAAAGACCAATACAGTATACTAACACATATATATGGAATTTAGAAAGATGGTAATGATAACCCTATATGCAAAACAGAAAAAGAGACACAGATGTACAGAACAGACTTTTGGACTCTGTGGGAGAAGGCGAGGGTGGGGTGTTTAGAGAGAACAGCATCAAAACATGTATGTTATCTAGGGTGAAAGAGATCAGCAGCCCAGGTTGGATGCACGAGACAAGTGCTCGGGCCTGGTGCACTGGGAAGACCCAGAGGGATTGGGTAGAGAGGGAGGTGGGAGGGGGGATTGGGATGGGGAACACATGTAAATCCATGGCTGATTCATGTCAACGTATGACAAAAGCCATACAATATTGTAAAGTAATTAGCCTCCAACTAATAAAAATAAATGGAAAAAAAAAAGAAATCACAATGCCCTCTCTCACCCATGGACATCATCAGGGTGTGTCTGTAGCCTGGGTCTGCGAAGGACTCTCTGCGGTGAATAATTCAGTGGTAATGGGAGAGTGGGAGAGATGGAAGTGAATGGAAAAAGAATATTAACCTTATTTTTATTAATTAATTTTTATTGCAGTATTTGTGCTCAGTTGTGTCTGACTCCTTTCTGCCTCATGGACTGTAGATTGCCAGGTTCCTCTGTCCATGGAATTTTCCAGGCAAGAATACTTGAGTTGGGTGCCATTTCCTACTCCAGGGGATCTTCCCAACCCAGGGATCAAAGCTGCGTCTCTTGCATATCCTGCATTGGCAGGTGATTCTCTAGCCCCTGGTGCCACCTGGGAAGCCCTTATTGGAATATAGTTATTTTACAATGCTGTGTTAGTTTCTGCCATACAGCAGAGTGAATTGGTTGTATGTGTATGTGCATCTCCTCTTTTTTGATTTCCTTCCAATATTAACCTTACAATCATTTTATACCATGCATTTTGCATGGTTTATTTCAGTTCATCTGCACTACCTTCTCCAATCTACGAATGAGGAAGCTGAAGCACTGGCAGACTAAATGTTTCATGAAAAGCCATGTAGAGCTGTGAAGTATTGGGAAGGGGGTGCCAAGGCCAGTCCTGGGATGGACCCTGGCCAAAGTGGCAGTGATGATGGCAGCAAACACATGGGGCCTCTGAAGACGTGCAGGCACTGTTCTCAGTCCATCCCATCCACTGTGGGAAGCTAGGGCACGGGAAGAGTGACCAGCTCCCCCAAGGTCATCTGGCCCTGGCCAAAGGCAGACCAGGACTGGACCTGGTAGTTTTGTTTTGTCTCTGTTCCCTTCCACTTTACCATAACGTGTACTAGGTCCTCAATGAATAGTCATCGAGCTAGTGGATTTGAACTGGAATTTCCTGGCTCCTGGCCCAGAACCTTTGCCACTGTCTGGCACCAGCCGCCCATTGAGGGCTCAAAGGACTGTGCAACATTTTGCTCAGAGCAGAGCTGAAGGCCACCTAACTTGTTTCTGCAGAAATTACTAGAACTTTTTAGAATTTATTCATCCTCTATCTATATTTTCATCTCTCTTGGTACGCTGCCCACTGCCTTGGGGAAACTATAATTTCCATAACTGATGATAACATCTGTTTTCAGACATGTGAATCGGTTGCAGAAATGTGTGTCAGCAGCGAACTAAGCCTCCAAGCTTCAAGGAGGTTTCTTACAAAAGTCGTCGGGAGCGGCTTTCTTGCTCAGTCCTGCCGAGATTTTAAAATTGTGCAACAAAATATATTCTCCAGTTGACGGTGTGTACATCATGGCTCTCCAGTGGGAGGTGAGTTTTCTTCCTCTTGTGAAAGTTACTTCACCTAAAATATGGGATTTGATGTATATTTACCTTCCAAAATTAGATAAAACCATTATAAATTTTACACACACTGGCCATCCTTCAAGACTAGGACAGAGCTATTTGAGAAAGGAGGCATTCTGTATTCATTAAGGCACATTTTCAATTTATTGCTGGTGGGGAAAGAAGAAAGTGACATCTTTCTTAGTTATTTCTAATTCCCATAAAAAACAAAGAGTACTGCAGACTGGGTGGCTTGAGCAACAACATTCGTTATCAGTTCTGGAGACTGGGAAGTCCAAGATGAACGTACTGGCTGGTTCGGATCCCGGTAAGAGCTGTCTTCATCACTTGCACATGGCCACCCTTTTGCTCTGTCCTTGCTTGTCATCGGTGCCTGCATTTGGGGCACCATTTGGGGCACCTTCTTCTTAGCAGGCCACTAATCCTATTTGACTGGGACCCCAGTTTTGTGAACTCATGTAACCTTTACTTAGCTCCTAAAACAACCACTTGGGGGTTTGGACTTCCAACATATGAATTTTTTTTAATTTAAATTAAAAAAAATTTTATTTTGTATTGGAGTATAGCCAATTAACAATGTTGTGAGTTTCAAGTGGACAGCAAAGGGACTCAGCTATACATATAGGTGTATCCATTCTCCCCCAAACTACCCTCCCGTCCAGGCTGCCACATAACACTGAGCAGAGTTCCCTGTGCTATATAGTAGGTCTTTGTTGGTTATTCATTTTAAACACAACAGTGTGTATATATTGATCCCAAACTCCCTAACTATTCCTTCCCACCAACCTTCCCCCCTGGTAACCATAAATTTGTTCTCTAAGTCTGTGAGTCTGTTTCTGCTTTGTAAATATGTTCATTTGTATCATTTCTTTTTAGATTCTGCCTGTAAGGGAATCTGGGGTCCTCCTGTGGCTCAGCTGGCAAAGAGTCTACCTGTAATACAAGAGACCTGGGTTTGACCCCTGGGCTGGGAAGATCCCCTGGAGAAGGGAACAGCTACCCACTTCAGTATTCTGGCCTGGAGAATTCCATGGACTGTATAGTCCATGGGGTCACAAAGAGTCACACACGACTGAGATACCTTCACATATAAGGGATATCATATTATATCTCTCTTTCTCTGTCTGACTTACTTCACCCAGTATCCAACATATGAGTTTTGGGAGGACAAAATTTAGTCCTCTTCTCATCCCTGAGAACCTCCCCTTGGGACCTGACACTATGGAAGTTTTTTATTAGTTGATTTTGTGAATATGATTCAGTCTGGTTTTGAGTCTACATTAAAGGTGCTTCTATATAGGAAAACCTCCATCGATTTGCTTTAGCTTCAAGTCCTTGTACCCAGGAGGAGAAGTCAGGTGTACCAGCAGCAATTAATCATCTTTGTGATTCTTCTGTATGGTAATAATAATGGAGGTTTTCTTTTAACAACTGCATAAGAGATACCAGGTGCCATCTTAAGAAGTCAGTATCTTGAAGCACTTTATCTTATCTTTTCATCTTCTTGAGAACCTATGATGGATGGGGCTGTATTTATTTTTACTTCCATTTTGTAGATGAGGAAACTCAGGTTACAGAAGCCGAGTTATTTGCTCAAGAGGACACAACTAGGAAATGACTCAGTCTGTATTTGAACTGAGTACAAACTCCAAGGAACTCTTCTGACCACATTCTTTTGTCCCCCATTTGGCCAGGACATTTTTACTTCCAGAAACATCAGTCCACAATCACCAAGAATAATGGTTCAACACAATCCTTTAGACGAATCTCTAGCTGAGAAAGAAGCTGATTCATTTTGATCGAGTTCTTGCTTCCATACAGATTTATCTTATTCATTTTTGAGGCCATGGGACACCTTTCTGAAAAGTCACTCATAACTTAAAAACATTTGGCTTTTTATTAGATGTTTAGAAGTTTCTGGAAAGATCCACTTCTGAAAAGAAGCAGTGGAGGATCAGAACAGTGCTGCTTCCTCATTCTGTAATTTCTTTTCATGGCTGTCCTCTCTCATCTATGTGGAGGGGACCCTGAGACAGTTTTATGGCATTTTTTTAAAATGAAAATTTCCCTCACTTTTCAGAAATGCAAAGGAAAAACGATCACAGAAAATGTTTTTCTTTTCTTTCTCAGTTCTGTGTTGCAAGTAGTATGTTTTTGTCATGATTAAAGTCATTTTTCTCAAAGGCGTCCAGCTGTTTGAACGCTCTGGGTCGGAAGCAGGGAAAGGAATGGAAGGATTGCTTCTTCCTTCTTGAAACTAATGTGGACAGAATTCTGGCTGCACAGACCTTAGAAATAAACAGTGATAGAGGCGAGAACATATGATCCAACAGGTTACCCCTAGTTAGTAGAATTAGGGAGTTTATCTCTTTTTTTCCCCTCTAAATGTTTATACTTAACGGGAGAATTTTCCAGCTCCCTGAGAAAACACATTTATTTCCCCAAGGAAGATAAGAGTGCTTATTCTTTGCAGTGTCTATTCAACTGTAAAGAAGCCTTGCAGGTGGAAAGAGGCCCTCCGATTACCAAGCGGCCCATCTCAGAGCATCCAGGCTGGCTTTGTTGTCCGTGCCCACTCATGTTATGAACTGTACATCAAATAGTTAACTCTCTCCTGCTGCCCACCTTCCTGGAGGATGGGAGGATGGAAGGAAGCTGCCGGTACAAAATCATGTGGCAACAATGACAACCACTTGGCTTGTTTAGAGGTGCTTGTGCAGAGAGAACCACACAAGAAAACAAAGGCGTGAGAGTATGTGAACTTCTAACTCTCTTCCCCACATACCACTGGGGCGGTGGGTGGTGGGAGCAAGCGTTCTAGTTCCCTGAAGTGGGCGTTTTTATGGGGCCAAGTGACAAAGAACCAAAGAGGGTCAGGGTGTGTGAGCAGCAAGTGGAAAACTACCAAGAACTGCTCAGCCCCACCTGCCGCTTAAATCACTTCTCTGAAGTGAGGGGATCTTGGGTTCACTTCCCTCCCCTGCGCTCCTTTGACATGGGACAGCTCTAAGGGGCAGAGATTTTGCTAAACACTGACTTTTTTGCCCAGTCAGCCCCCTTTTCAGTTCCTCTTTTCCAAATGGAGTGACTCCTTGTCAGCAAGCGGGGTGGGGAGGCTGGGGCAGGAGGGTGTTCATTTTTGCTAAGATTCCTGTCAGTGATTCTGCCTGCAGCTTTTATGAACCCCACATGTTTTAATTAACATATCGCAAAGGCAACATTGGCTCAAAAGTGCAAGCAGTGGGAATATTTCAGTGGATCCTCACTCTGTGGTTGTCTGAATTGGATCTGCTAGAAGCTTACTTGGAGGAGGGCAGTAAACATTTGGGAAAATAGTGTGAAAAGGCAGACAGACCGGGCAGCGGCTCCATCAAGGAATTCCTGAAGGTTTACCTCTGGGTTCACAGAATGGCTTTAGCATTTGGTGAAAGCTTCCTAGGGGCTGGGAATATGGGAACCCCGGGGAAGAGCCGAGGTCTTTTCGTGATAAAAAGTGAACAGACATTGGCTGAGTATGCCAAGTGTGCTTGGGTCAGTGGCTGGTGTTTTTACAGAACATGCTTCAGGAAGGCAGTGGGATTTTTCTGGAAAGCACGTTGGTTCTGGAGACGTGAGGGGTGGGATTGAGCTGGAATTTCCTCTCATTGTGACACCCTGGGCAAGAAATGTAACTTTTCGGAGAGTCTGTTGAAAGGGGACAATGCCACCTGCCCATCTCACAGGAGGCCAAGTGTGCAGGAGTGCCTTGTAAAAACACAGCCGTACTACCATAAACATTTTATAAATTATCTGTAGGACTTGTAAATAACAGGTAGTTACTTCATTTGTTGGTTCAGCAAACAGCATGAACATCTACAATTCCCTGTGCCCCTGAGTCTACAATCGACGCTCACAAATAAACAGAAAAATACTCTATGACATGTGAAGTATTATAATGGGGAAATAGAGACTGTGTGGAAGTTCATAAATATGGCACTTAGCCTGGACTTGGAAATTTTCAAGAAGGCTTCTAAGAAGAAGGAATGTCCAAGCTGAGCTTAAATATCATCTTCTGGGTGAGGACTCTCATACCCACATTACTTAAACAGTTAGCCCAGCCTCTTGTACACCCTGTCCCCCTCTAGCTTTATTCTCCTGTAATGCACTTATTACCATCTGACACATGCTACATAGCTGCTTGTTTATGCTTTGTGTCTGTCTCCCTCAGCCAAAATGTAAGTTCATAAATTCAGATACCTTCTTTTGTTCCCTACTGTATCCTTATCCTCAGTGCCTAGACTAGTTCATAGTGCAGAGTAGGCACTCAGCGGATATTTGTTGAATGAATTATTGGGAAATGTAACTATTAGATGAACAGGAAGGAATATTCTAGGTGAGGAATAAGCATAAGCAAGGACCAGGAGCTGTAGAGCATAGATGGGTTTGGTGTCTTGGTCTGGAGGGGCTACTATAAGAGAATATACAAATTAGGGAGCTTACAAACCACTGACATTTATCTCTCACAGATCTGGTTGCTGGGTGTTCAAGGCCAAGTGGCCAGTGTACTTGACGTGTGGGGAGGGCCCTCTTCTCGGTTCTCAGCTGGCCATCTTCCCATTGCGTCCTCATGAGCAGGGGCTGGGAGCTCGCTGGGGTCTCTCCTGTAAGGGCACCAATCCCATTCCTGAGGGCTTCTCCTTCATAACAAATCACCTCCCTAAGGCCCTGTCTCCAATTACCATCACACCGGGGATCAGATTTAAACATAAGAATTTGAGGTGGGGGGATACAACCATTTGGTTTGGCTGGAGTATTAACCTATGTGTGCGTGTGCTCAGTCACGTCTGACTCTTTGTGACCCCATGGACTGTAACTTGCCAGGCTCCTCTGTCCATAGAATTTTCCAGACAAGAATACTGGAGTGGATTGCCATTTCCTCCTCCAAGGGATCTTCCTGACCCAGGGATCAAACCTGTGTCTCCTGCATTGGCAGATGGATTCTTTACCACTGGCCACCTGGGAAGCTGAGATACGGAGAGATGAGACTAGCGGGTAGGTTGGGCCAGATCCTGAAGTGGCTTGTAAACCAAGTTGAAGAGTTTGGATTTTCTTTCAAGGGTAATAAGGGCAATGTGAAAATGACAATAATATCTGGGTTTCCACAGCTGAGGACTATTGGAAACTCCTACAATTGTCTGGGAGCAAGATGGCGACAATGTGAACTAGGACCATTGCAGTCTGGGGAGAGGTATTTGGGAACTGGAGTTGAAAAGCCATTCATGTGATGTCTGGAATTATGGCAGCTGCAGTGCAAGCCAAGAAGGCAATTAACCTAGCAAGCTAACGGTGAAAGTTTCGGGGGCGGGGTGGGTGGGGAATGCAAAGAAACTAAGTTCTTGATGACATCACCAAATAGCCAATTTAATCAAGCTGGGGAATGTGCTTTTTCTAGTTTTTTTAAATGAGAAATAACAAACTTTTCCTATTACTAAACTGTTTTAAATTAGTGAATTTTTTTTTTTACTTAACAACACAAAATATTCCCATTTAGAAATCATGAATTTAATTATATTATTTAAACAAGTTATTACCCTTAGATTATTATATTTTATTTTAGGTGAAGACTGGTCTAGGTTTTAGGAAACTCAGACTTGGATAATTTTTTACAACACACTGGGAAGCGGGAATCACAATACTTTTTGTCTTGGAGTTAGAGTAGGACTGAATATTTGCATGAAATTCACATTCTATAAGAAACAATCAAGCATATGACTATGTCAATTGGAATTTTTTAAAGCCTGTCATTCACAAATGAACTTATCTACATACAAAACACAAACAGACTTGCAGCGGTGGAGAACAGACTTGAGGCTGCCAAGGAGTAGTGAAGCGGGAGAGGGATGGATTGGGAGTTTGGGATTAGTAGGTCAAAATTATTATATGTAGGACGGATAAACAATAAGGTCCTCCTGTATAGCACAGGGAACTACATTCAATACCCTGTGATAAACCATAATGGAAAAGAGTACGTAAAAGAATGTATATATATGTATCGTGGAATCACTTTATTGTACACACAAATGAACACAACATCATAAATCAACTATACTTGAAAAAAATAAATTTTTAAAAAATCTCCCAGTCTGTTATTGACCCACCATACAGATATGAGCAGCTTCGCAAACCTGAGAGGACTCATTCCCTCATTGATCCAGTGTTTACGCAGGATCTGCTGTGTCACTGCTTCTCTTTTCACCTGCTAGATGGTGCGTTACCTAGGAATGCTATTTCTCTTATGCATTTTTATATCCTTGCTACTTATTAAGCAGGATTTGAAACACAGGTGGCCCATAAATAAGTATTTGTTGAACAAAATGTGATCTGATTTTTCTGGTTGGGTTGAAAATGTGGGTTTCAGCTTCAGACAGTGCTGCAACTTTGATACTGTAATTGAGTGACTTTGGGAAAGTTACTTACTGTAGTCCAGGCTCACATTCCTACTTACTGGGGATTAAAAATCCACCAGGGAGGGTATGTAAAGTATCTGGTTTATTGCCTGGCACTAAGTAGGCACATTGTAAATAGCTGTTATCTGCCTCCTCCTAGCAAGATCTAGATCAGGCCACGTTCCATGCTCCAACTGATGAAAATTCTAGAAACCCAAGTTTTGTGGCAAAGGTAAGAAAGTGTATCTGTTGCTGGAAAATTATGTAAGGCACTTGCAAATTATTTTCACCTCTGGTTCTCCTTTGTGTGATCTACCGCAGGGTTTCCTGCTATCAGTCCAGTTAATTGAGACCCAACAGTCTTTCATATTAACATCCGTGTGATCAGAGGATCTCCCAGACACACAAAGGCAAAGACAAGTCTCTTCTCTCCATTTTACAGATGAAGTATTTTCCTTCCCAGCTGAACTAAAGGGTGGCTTAAATTCTAATCTTATGCCAGCATTACAGGTTCTTTTTTTAATTTAAGTAGTTTAAAAATTGAAGTATAGTTGATTTACAGTGTTTCAGGTGTACACCAAAGTGATTCAGTTATATATATATGTATGTATATATATATCTCCATTCTTTTTTAGATTCTTTTCCATTGAAGATTATTAAAAGATACTGTATACTCTTCCCTGTGCTATACAGTAGGCCCTTGTTGTTTATCTCTTTTATGTACAACACTGTGTCTCTGTTAATCAACTCTTCTCTTTTGTTTAAGTTAACTTCTCTCACAATTTATCTGAGAGACACAACTTTAAGACAAGCTTAGATGGGAGAAATTTATCCCTGTTGATGCTTGCCGTAGATTGTAGCTTGTGCTTATTTTGTTTGAATTAAATTCAGGGCTTCTGAGCTTGGGTCTTAACTCTGTGACTCAGCTGCAGTGTTGGACTTCAGATATGCCCTGGCCTTGGTTTCCACTGTAAAATTAGGATTTTAGACTAGATAATTCTGGAGGTCCCTTAAGCTCTGAATTCTGTGCTACAGGTTTCTTTGCAGCTTCCTTCTACTCTTCTTGATTTCTTATTCCAATATTCATTTCTTAAATAATTCAAAAGAAGAACAAAGTCAACCAGAGCTCCATTATTTTTCCATAGGGGGTAAAAAAACAAAACAAAACACAAAGAAATAGCCTAATATCCAATAATAAGGAAAAGGCTAACTGAATTATGATTTCAATCACCTCACTGAAATATTATCCAGTGATCAAAGGGGATGTTTACGAAGACTCTCTAGCAAAACAGGAACGTGTTTTTGTGTGATGTTAAATGAAAAAGGCAGAAGATAAATGATCCCTCTGGCATGATAACAACGATCTAGAAAATATACAGGAATGTGTAAAAGTTCTAGAAGTGAGTAAGAAAGTGAAAACTTTCTTATGTAAAATTTATAGTTATTCTCTCACTTGTGAGAGGAGGGAGGTTTTCAGTATATTTAAGGTTTTTCATTGGGTGTCTTGTCTTGTAAATTTATTCAAGATAGACTTCAGGTACCTTAAATGCTACAAGCTGCTGGAGGTTGGCTGACCTCAAGTGTGTGAGATCCCAGGTCCTCCCTCTTCTATGTCCAGGTTCCTTCCACTACAGGAGCTTGTCTTGGTGATAGTGATGGAGGAAAATGTGTCCTAAAGACTTTGGTCTTGGGACTTCCCTGGTGGTCCAGTGGTTAAGAATCCCCCTTCCTATGCAAGGGACGTGAGTTTGATCCCTGGTCAGGGAACTAAGATCCCACATGCTCCGGGGGAACTAAGCCTGCAAATAAGCCCAACAAAGACCCAGCACAGCCAAAATAAAATAATAAAACTTCCCTAAAAAATATGCATTGAGCTTTGCTTTACTCTGCCTGCCCTCTTTCTTCTTTTTTCCTTTGTTGTTTACACTCTTTTTTTTTTTTTTTACCATTAAGGAACAGTTTGTGTCCAGTCACTCAGTTGTGTCTGACTCTTTGTGACCCCTTTGGACTGCAGTCCACCAAGCTCTGCTGTTCATGGGATTTTTCAGGCAAGAATGCTGGGGTGGGTTGCCATTTCCCCCTTCCCTGAGTTTCTGCCATGTCCTGCATCACAGGTGGATTTCTTTACCCATTGAGTCACTGGGGAAGCCCAAGGAACAATTTAGACGCTATGAAATGTGCAGATTTGGAGTGTACAGCTCCATGAGTGTTGATAAATGTACACATTCATGTACACTTGCCAGTCAAGATACAGAACATTTTCATCCCCCAAGAAAGTTCTCTGTGTCCTTTCCCAGTAAATTACCTTACTTCCAGGCAATCACTGTTCTGATTTCTATCAGCATAGATTACTTATGCCTCTTCTGAAACTTCATATAAATTGAATCATATATATGTTTTCCTTTTTTTTATTTGTCTGCCCTCTTTTGCTCAACATCCTGTTTGTAAACTTCATTCATGTTGCCTGTGTTAGCAGCTCATCCTCTCCTCCTGGGTAGTATTTTCCTGTGGTCAACTGAATAATGGCCTCAAAGACGTCCAGGTTCTAATTCCTGGGGCCTACGGATCTTATTTTATGTTGCAAAACAGACTTTTGCAGGTGTGATTAAGCAAAATAACTTGAAATGGAAAGATTAGCTTGGATTTTCCAAGTAGGTCCTAAGTGTAGTCACAATGCATGGGAGGAAGAGGGAGGTTTGACCTCAGAGGGGGAGGAGGCAATGTGACCAGAGCTGCAGGCTGAAGTGATAACTGTGGAAAGGCCATCAGCTGGGGAATACGGGAGGGGTCACTGGATGCTGGAAAAGGCAAGCAAACATTCTCTCCTGGAGCCTCCAAAAGGAACCAGCTATGCCAACAATTTGATTTTTAACCCTGCGAAAGTGATTTCAGACTTCTGACCTCTAGAACTATTGGAGAATAAGTCTATGTTAAGTCATCCGGTTTGTGTGAATTTGTTATACCGGAAATTATTATTATTATACAGCAACAGGAAATTATCATTGTCCCACTGTATGGTTATACTAGTCTTCCCCGGTGGCTCAAGTGGTAAGGAATCTGCCTGCAACGGAGGAGACCCAAGTTCAGTCCCTGGGTTGGGAAGGCCCCTTGGAGAAGGGAGTGGCTGCTCAGTATCCTTGCCTGGAGAATTCCATGGACAGAGGTGCCTATCACATTTGATTTATCCTTTCACTTCTTGATGCATTTTAATTTGGGGCTTTTCTGAATTAAGCTGCTGGGCGTATTCTTATACAGGTCCTTGTGAGTCATATGGTTTCATTTCTCTTGGGTAAATATACCTCAGAATGGAATTGCTGTGGCATAGAGCAGGTGTGTGTTTAGCTTTATAGAAAATGTCCAATTTTCATAGTGACTATACCATCTTATATGTCCACCAACACACTTGATAGTTGATGCTCTTTTAAAAAAAAACACAAAAAATAAGAAGACTGAGATTGTTGAGATGGGTGGGAGTCCATTCCTGGATTCTTTCTGGATGATTCCAGGACCTGATTGTATTTCCAGAGCCCACAGTGTGAGCTCTAGGACAGATTTATGCAAGGCTTTTTTTTGTCTTTATTTATTTTTTTTCTTGAAAAAGAAATAATTCACCTGCCTCCCACCCTCTTCTCTCTTCCCTCTGTCCCTGTGTGCCCCATTAGCACGCACTGTACTCTCTCCGTGGGTGGGAGTCACAACCCCAGAGGCCTGGGCGACCCAGGGAACAGGAGCCAGCCAGTCTGGACCTCAGGGTCCTGACAGCGACCCAGAAAGAACGCAGCACGCTGAATGCCTTTCCCATTGGGGCAGTCAACCATGTTATTCTTCGGTGAATGGAATTTTCTTGCTCCTTTAAGTAGAAAAACACCAGTAGGCCAGATGCCTCCCACAGCAGTAGTTGATAAAACACTCAGAGAAAAGGCACCAGGGAAGGGAGGGAAAATCCCGCCGGATCTGGTGGTGTTTGTTGTTGTTGTCACTGTTATTCCTGCTTTTTTTTTCACCTACAGAAAATGTGCCAGGACCACTTCCAACCCTGATCTCTCTAGATTCCAGTAGTTTTCTGAGGTTAAACTCAAGAACAAAGAGGCAATTGTTTTCTAAATGCAATCTTGGCGAGCCCAGTTTTGACACCTGAAAGAGATCTGCAATTTGGGGGTCAGCTGGTTTATCCCCCCATGATCCTCAAGCCCGTTCAGATCACTGAGTTGTTGTTTTTTTTTTTAAATGGCCTGTAAGCTTCCTGAGACACTCCTCCCATCCCTTTCCATTTACAATACCCACATAGTAGTGCGTGCATAGACTGTAACCTTCTAAGCCATACCTTTCCTATGAGCCCATCTTAAATTTGGTACATCCTTTGGAGCTTCTGAGCTTACATCCGTATAAACCCTGGTATATTTCCATGGTCTGCTGGCTGTTCTGATAACCTTGGGAACTCAAGATCCCGACTGTAATTTGGGACCCCCTGGGGCAAGGGGAGTCTCGTACAATATCAGGGGGCTGGATCCATCCCGGATCTCAGTCCCGGAACTCAGGGATGGCCCATGGGCAGTGACTGAATGGGGCTCCCATGCCGGGCCTGGCTGGATGTTGGTCTGGGCACCCGCTTTGCACACGGCGGGACAAGTCCTCTCCCTGCCGCGCAGTCATAACGCTCTGGAATGTGAGCACGGCATGTGGTATGAGCATGAGCTTGCACAAAAGTGGAAGCCTCCTGGGAGGTGTGGTGCATGGCCTTGCAAAAGAAGTTATTTGGACAGGGCCCCAGGCTTGACACTGCCAAGTGAGCGGTGGAACTGCTTGGGTAACTGTCCTTGGCGGGAAAAGGGCTGCACAGGGTTTACAAGGAGATTTTCCTCCCGAGCCTCATCTCTACCTAACTCGCAACAATGGTGGCTGCTTGTTGGACCAGTCTTGACAATACACGCTTGACCTGCATCATCTCTTGATCTTCTCAGCTTCTCTGGAAGAGAGGCAGGGAAACAGTAGGGTAACTCCTTTCAGGTGCTCACACTTCCCCATCGCTTCCCAAACTAGACACCTGAGAGCCTGCATTCTGGAATGTGAGGGCCTCATGGGGGTATGGGCACACACGTGCCCTCTTCAGGTGGAACACAAAAGTCTACACCTCGGCAGGTGCTGTGATGCCTCAGAGCACCACGGAAAGAACAGGGCACCAGGGTCTGAAGATGGGGAAGTGGGCGGAGTTGTTTACTCTTGCTAGGTCCTCACTTCCTCATCTGTCAAATGGAAGATGCTACCACCCTGACTTCCTCCCAGGGTGATGATGAGGGTCCAAAAGATCTTGTGAATGAATGTGGTTGGTCAAATGCCAAGGCCACACAGAAGTGGGTGATAATTGTTCTCGGTTGGGAGGCAATACATATTCAGGTAATATGAAAGAGCATTTCCCTTGGTGGGAAGTGGCACCAGTGAGGAGATGAGCACCCAGAGATTGTGTGGGAGCCTGGGAGGAGGTTGGGACTCAGGGAGGAGGGTGTACCTTGTTGGGAGGACAAGAAGGTTGCAACTCAGAGAGGAGAAGGATACCCAGGGAGGCAATCTGGGCTGAGTGGGGAGGCGAGACTTTGGCGAGGCTCATCACCTGATTTGACCCATACAGGGGTCTAATGACCAAGTTCAGAGGCAATGGAAAGAGACAGCTTGTGCAGTTCTTCAATTTAGATAAAAAGCGAGAGCACGTCCTAAACCCTCGGTGCTCTGCCCACGGTGAGGTGTTTTAGAACAACCATTTGTCCACAATGGTTTTAGATTTCTGCCCAAGGAACACTACTTAAAATTAAAGTCAACATTAGTTTGATGGAGCTGATCTCATATTTCTCCTGCCTGGAAATACCTACAATTCCTTAAAACAATGTTTCAATTTACCCCAGGTCCGGAGGAATTTTAAAGTGTAATATCTGCCCTCCCCTTTCCTTTTCCTGCCTCCCACTCCTGGTTTGTTGGAGCCGGTAGCACACACACGGACTTTCCATCGAATGAAGACTATTCGCCCTTTGTTTGGGCTCCTCCATCTTCACTGAACTGAAGTGCACGACAGACCAGCAGACGCTGGTGACTCAGGTTAAATCATGGGGAACCAGGTGGGCGAGTGAATGACGTGCGTGTACTTTTCTGTCCATCTGACATGTTCCCGGGCTTACTTAGAAGGATCATGAGGCCACCGTGGAGTTGAGACCATTCGTTCACCCAGTAAGCTTAACTGACCTCCCCTCCTCGTCATGTGTCTGCATTTGCACCTGTGGGCAGGACTGATATTCGGCACGTTCAGCTCAGTCTATTAAAATATTGAAATACTTTCACGTTGGTTGCCAAATAACCATTGACTGGACACTTTCCAATGTCCGCAAGGGTCTGTGCTCATTCTAATTGGCCAATGCTTTTTATTACACTGATCATTAAATTGCTGCTGTTTGGGGCAAGTAGTCATTAAACAGTTGTCATTTGGGGTGGTGTCAGGTGACATGCATTCCTTTGCTTGGAAAAGCCTCCATGGTTCTTTCAGGATGAAAGGACTCCCTAAGTGTTGCTTTTGTTTAGATGACTGAGAAAATCAAGTTGAGAAAAGACCCTCCACTGACAAGGTCCAGAAGTAATGTTAGCCATTTTTTTTTTTTGCAGGGGGCAGTACGAAAGTCACTGAAATAATAAAATAAGCAGACATATGGCCTAAAAAAGATGAGTTTTGTACAATGAGGCAGCTGTCATCTGGCCCAGAATGAATTCAGTGAAGAAGGGGTCATTCTATTTAATGTCAGAACTACCTGGGCTGTTGTCTATTTTTTGAGTCTTGGGACACATTGGAGACAAAATTCAGAAGGCAATTCTAACTGGAAGCTTTTTAATCCTGAGCCACAGTTGATCACCATAGGGGATACCTATACAGGAAACCTGTTTATTTCCATATGTTCACCATCCACCGTTGGCTTCCCAGGTGGCACTAGTGGTCAAGAATCCACCTGCCAGTGCTGGAGATGTAAGGGATGTGGCTTCGATCCCTGGGTTGGGACGATTCCCTTGGAGGAGGGCCACAACCCACTTTAGTATTCTTGCCTAGAGAATCCCCATGGACAGAGGAGCCTGATGGGCTACACTCCATAGAGTCACAAAAAGTCAGACATGACTGAAGCAACTTAACACACATGCATGCATCCCCATAATTTATAAAGATTATAAAAAATTAGAATAGCTGAAAGTACAAATTTTTCCCCATAATAGCCACTGCCAACCCTTCCTTTGTTGTTGTTCAGTCACTAAGTCATGTCTGACTCTTTGTGACCCCATGGATTACAGCAAGGCTTCCCTGTCCTTCATCATCTCCCAGAGTTTGCTCAAACTCATGTCCATCGAGTTGGTGATGTCATCCAACCATCTCATTCTCTGTTTCTCCCTTTTCCTCCTGCCCTCAATCTTTCCCAGCATCAGGGTCTTTCCCAATGAGCCTTCACATCAGGTGGCCAAAGTATGGAGTTTCAGTTTCAGCATCAGTCCTTCCTGTGAATATTCGGGGTTGATTTTCTTTAGGATTGACTGATTTGATCTCTTTGCAGTCCAAGGAACTCTCAAGAGTCTTCTTTAACACCACAATTCAAAAGCAAAATTCTTCTGCCCTCGGCCTTCTTCACGGTCCAACTCTCACATCCATACATGACCACTGGAAAAACCATAGCTTTGACTCTATGGACCTTTGTCAGCAAAGTAATGTCTTGGCTTTTTAATATGCAGTCCAGGTTTGTCATAGCTTTCCTTCCAAGGAGCAAGCGTCTTTTAAATTCCTGACTGCAGTCGTTGCCTGCAGTGATTTTGGAGCCCAAGAAAAAAACTCTGCCTCTGTTTCCATTTTCCCCTCATCTGTTTGCCATGAAGTGATGGGGTCGGATGCCATGATCTTCGTTTTTGGATGTTGAGTTTTAAGCCAGCTCTCTCCTGCTCCTCTTTCACCCACATCAAGAGGCTCTTCTTCCTTTAGCTCTCCCCAGGCTCTGCTAGTGATTTGCCTGCATATAAACATACTTTTTTAATACTTAACATGTGAACCAGTACGTAAAATCTGCTTATTTTCACTTAATGCACAGCAGACAACCACTACAGTGGATGGTATGGTGTGCTCCCCGGGTCCTGCTTCAGAATCGAGACACTCATTTCCTCAGCTGTCTGGAAGCTGACTGGTGACGGATCACAGCTAAGTCCTCGCCCTGAAGTTGCCCTTGTCCAAAGTGACACGTTCTCCCAGGGGACAGATCACCTCCAGAGGCTGGTCAATGCAGGGTTATAAAGGCTTGGCCTTCACTCTGAAAGGCCTTCCCAGCTTCAGAGTCTCCTGAGACTGCTGTGACACCTGCATTTCAGTTGAATTTCTCCTTTTATGTCCTCCTGCCACTTTCACTCTTGCACAGGGGTTGTCTCTGAGGGCATTTCCCAGCAGAACTCCAGCCTTCAAACCTCCATCTCAGAGTCTGTGTCCCACGCACCAGTCAAGACAATGCCTATCATCTCAATATCCATGGAGTATTCCATCATACTAGGAATTCCCTAGTACCTCAGTTGGTAAAGAATCTGCCTGCAACGCAGGAGACCCGGGTTCAATCCCTGGGTCAGGAAGCTCCCCTGGAGAACAAAATGGCAACCCACTCCAGTACTCTTGCCTGGAGAATTCCATGGGCAGAGGACCTGGCAGGCTACAGTCCATGGGATCACAGAGAGTCGGACTCGATTGTGCTGCTAACTTTTACTTCTCCTTCCATCATACAGAATCTAACAAATGTGTTTAGTCTCATTCCTGTAGCCATGTTTCATGTTTTCTGTTTAGTATTCTTTCTTGCTATTTCCTTCTAATTTTTAATAGATTTTTTTTTTTGTTTTATTTTACCAGATGAGTAGTTTCCTCCGTGCTTTTTTCATTCTGGAAAACACTCTCTGATAGAAAGCTAATGAGAGCCACATATGTAATTTAAAATTTTCTAGCAGCCACGAAGACATGACTCACTGGGGATCATCTGAGAATTCTGACTCCCACACACATTAAAAATGGTTTATTAAAAAATGAAATTAATTTTAATGACATATGTTACCTAATCCAAGATAATCAATATATTATTTCAACATATATTTAACATAAATCACAGCAAAAGTCTCTTTGACCCACCTTCTAGAGTAATAGAAATAAAACCAAAAATAAACAAATGGGACCTCATGAAACTTAAAAACTTTTGTACAGCAAAGGAAACTATAAATAAAATGAAAAGAAAACTCTCAGAATGAGAGAAAATAATCACAAATAAGCAACTGACAAATGATTAATCTCCAAAATATACAAGAAGCTCATGCAGTTCAACATCAGAAAAACAAACAACCTGGACAAAAAGTGGCAAAAGACCTAAACACACACTTCTCTAAAGAAGACATACAGATGGCTAACAAACACATGAAAAAATGTTCAACATCGCTCATTATTAGAGAAATGCAAATCAAAGCTAAAATGAGGTGTCATCTCACACTGGTCATAATGGCCATCATCAAAAAAAATCTACAAACAATAAATGCTTGAGAGGATGTAGAGAAAAGGGAATCCTCTTGCACTGTTGGTGGGAATGTAAATTGATGTAGCCACTGTGGAGAATGGTATGGAGATTCCTTAAGTGATGTAGAGGAACCTAGAGCCTGTTATACAGAGTGAAGTAAGTCAGAAAGAGAAAAACAAATATCATATATTAATACATATGTATGGAATCTAGAAAAATGGTACTGATGAACCTATTTGTAGGGCAGGAATAGAGATGCAGGTGTAGAGAATGAATTTGTGGACACAGTGCGGGGAGTAGAGGGTGCGATGAATTGAGAGAATAGCATCGACATATACACTACTATGTGCAAAAATGGGAAGCTGCTGTGTAATACGGGGAGCTCAGCTCAGTGCTCTGTGATGATTTGGAGGGGTGGGGTGGGGGTGGGGTGGAAGGGAGGTCCAGGAGGGAGGGGATATGTGTATACTTAGAGCTGAGTCACACTGGTATACAGCAGAAACTAATGCAGCATTGTCAAGCAGTTATTCTCCAATTTTAAAAATATAGTCAAAGTAAAAAGTCATTAAGAAGATATTTAAAATTCTTTTTTATTGTATTGCCTTTTATTGTATTGAAATTCAGTGTGTATTTTATATTTACAGCACATCTCAATTTGCACTAGCCATGATTCAAGGGTTCAGTCGCCCCATGTGGCTAATGGCTACTGTACTAGACGGCATACTTTTAGAGGTTTGAAAGTCTCCATCAAAATTACATTTTAAGATGCCAGTAAAAATGATGAAATAAGGACCTCCAAAAACTCTCTCCTCCATAAAAGCAACAAGAATGCTGGCAAAAATGTTAGAATCAACATTTTCAGAACTCTGGAAATTACCCAGAAGCTTGCAACAATCTGGGAGCATTTATTCAAAAAAAAAAAATAGCTGAATCCTGGTGGGAGCAATGAGCTTTGTGTCATTTTCTCCTGTCGTATTCCATTAGCGCCTCCCCAGCACCACAGCAGCCTCAAAATCCAACAGCCTGCAATCACAACGAAAACCAGCAGCCCAATGGCTACTGGAGGGAGCAGAATGGGGTTGAAGCTCTTTTGAAGCCCCATTCTTTGAGTAATGTCATAATTGACTGTCTGATAGTTCTTTGGGAGACCCCCCCCCCACCCCTTGTGAGATTGTCTTTATTTTATCTCATTCAGAGTTCATCTAGTGCAGACAGTCTTTTCCATAGAGGTGTGTGTTGAAAACAATCAGAGGCAATTATTGAACAGCATGATCACCTAAGATGGTAGAATAAGAGTTGGGACAAACAATAGGCTAACCAAAAAGCTTAAAAGGAAAATCTGGGCAATGGATACCCATAGGGGACTCTGTGCGACCCCATGGACTGCAGCATGCCAGGCTTCCCCATCCATCACCAACTCCCAGAGCTTACTCAAACTCATGTCCATTGGATTGGTGATGCCATCCAACCATCTCATCCTCTGTTGTCCCCTTGCCCTCCCACCTTCAGTCTTGCCCAGCATCAGGGTCTTTTCCAATGAGTCAGTTCTTCATATCAGGTGGCCAAATTATTGGAATTTCAGCTTCAGCATCAGTCCTCCCAACGAATATTCAGGACTGATTTCCTTTAGGATGGACTGGTTGGACTCTCAAGAGTCTTCTCCAACACTACAGTTCAAAAGCATCAAGTCTTCAGCGCTCAGCTTTCTTTATGGTCCAGCTCTCACATCCATACATGACTACTGGAAAAACCATAGCTTTGACTAGACAGACCTTTGTGGGCAAAGTAATAATGTCTCTGCTTTTTTAATATGCTGTCTAGATTGGTCATACCTTTTCTTCCAAGGAGCAGGCATCTTTTAATTTCGTGGCTGCAATCACCATATGCAGTGATTTTGGAACACCCCCAAAATAAAGTCTCTCACTGTTTCCACTGTTTCCCTATCTATTTGCCATGAAGTGATGGGACTGGATGCCATGATCTTTGTTTTCTGAATGTTGAGTTTTAAGCCAACTTTTTCACTCTCCTCTTTCACTTTCATCAAGAGGCTTTTTAGTTCTTCTTTGCTTTCAGCCATAAGGGCAATGTCATCTGCATATCTGAGGTTATTGATATTTCTCCCAGCAATCTTGATTCTAGCTGGTGTTTCATTCAGCCCAGCATTTCACATGATGTACTCTGCATATAAGTTAAATAAGCAGGGTGACAACATACAGCCTTGGCATACTCCTTTCCTGAATCATTAATTGACCACTAATCAGAGACTTCAGTGTTCTCATACAACAAGGAATACACACTTCACAGAACTAGTTCAGAAAATTCAACAAACATACAACAAACAACAACAACAAAATCTGGGATGGAATCTGAAAATCAGATTTGTTCAATTTTATTAACAATTGATTTGTTCAATTTGTTTAACAATTCAATTTGTTAGCAATCAATTTGCTATTTTATTTGTTTAATCTTCAACAAAAAATTATGAGACATGCAAAGAAGCAAGGAACTATCACACATAGGCAGAAAAGCAGTTGATAGAAGCAGTCTCTCAGGCAGCACAGATATTGGCTTTACTATGCAAAGTAAGTCAGTCTTGTTAAATATGTTTTAAAAAACTGAAGGAAACCATGGCTAACAAACTAAAAGGAAAAAGGTTCTATATATAGAAAATCCTAAGGAATCTACAAAAAAAAAATCAGTATACAAAAACCAATTGTTTTTCCATACACTAGCAATGAACATCTCAAAAATGAAATTAAGAAAGCAATTTCACTTACAATAGCATCCACAAAATACATTTAACAAAAGAAGTACAAGTCTTGTACACTGGAAACTAAAGAATATTAGGTGAAAAAAACTGGAGAAAATCTATATAAATAGACACCCTATGTTCACAGATAGGAAGATGGCAATACTCCCCAAAGAGATTTTCAGGTTCAACACAGTTCTATCACAGTTCAAGCTTGTACTTTTTGAAACAATTGTCAAGGTTGTCCTAAAATTCATATGAAAATACAAGGGATCCATAATAGCCAAAACAGTCTTGAGAAAGAACAAGAAAACTGGAGAACTTAGATTTTCCAATTTTGAAACTTAAGCCACAGTAGTCAGGATTGTGTGGTACTGGCATGTAGACAATAGACTAGAATTGAGAGTCCAGAAATAAGCCCACACATTTGCGGTTGATTAATTTTCAACAGCACTGCAAGACAATTCAATGAGGGAAAAATAATCTTTTCAACAAAATGATGCTAGGACAACTGGGTATCCACAGTACAAAAGAATGAAATGTATCTCCTACCTCACACCATCTTTAAAATTTAACTCAAAATGAATCAAAGACTTAAGTGTAAGAGCTGAAACTGAAGAACTCTTAGAACCATCGGAACCACCAGGAAAGACCCTTAGAAAAAAATATAGGTGTAAATCTTCGTGACCTTGGAATAGGCAACTTTTTCTTAGATATGACACCAAGCCACAAGCAATTAAAGGAAAAATAGATAAATTGGATTTTATAAAGAATTTTAAAATGTATGCTTTGAAGTACACTATCAGGAAAGTGAAAAGACAAGCCATAGTATGGGAGAAAATACTTGTAAATCATAAACTTGATAAAGGTCTAGTATTCAGAATGCAAAATAACGATTAAAATTCAACAATAAAAAGGCAATAATCCAATTTAAAAGTGGGGATACAGTTGAATAGATATTTCTCCAATGAATATTACAAATGGCTATTAAGCTCGTGAAAATACGATCGATATCATTAATCACTAGGGAAATGCAAATAAAAACCACAATAAGATACTGCTTCACACTCATTGGGTTTGTTATAATCAAAGACAGACAATAATGAGTGTTGACAGTGATGTGGAGAAACTAAACTCCTCATACATTACCGACAAGAATACAAAATTGTACAGTTGCTCTGGAAAAGGGTTTAACATTTCACCAAAGAGTTAAATATAGTTTTCATATGACCCAGAAATTCTTCTCTTGGATACATACTCAAGAGAAATGACAACATATGTTCACACAAATCTTTATACATGAATGTTCATTCATGTTCATACATTGTTCAGAGTATCCACAAAGTAAAAACAACCTAAAATCCCATCAACTGATGAACAGATAAACAAAATGTGTTATATCCATATAATGGAATATTATTCCGCTAATAAAAGGAATGAAGTAATGATTCATAGTACCACATGATGAATCTTAAAAGCATCATACTAAATGAAAGAAATCAAATATCAAAGACCACAAGTTGTATGATTCCATTAATATAAAATATCCAGAATAAGAAAATCCAGAGATAAATAGTAGATTTGTGATTGTCAGGGATAGAGGGGTGTGGGGAAGGGAAAATGGGACTGGATTGCTAAGGGGTATGGAGGTTCCTTTTTGTGGTGATTATAGTAAAATAATTGTAACAGTTGTACATCTTTGTGACTATTACTAAAATATACTGAATTGTAAACTTTAGAAAGGAGATTTTTTATGGTATGTAAATAAATATGACAGAAAGCCACAATCACAGAAAACTAACCAAACTGACCACATGGATCACAGCCTTGTCTAACTTGATGAAACTATGAGCCATGCCGTGTAGGACCACCCAAGACAGATGGGTCATAGTGGAGAGTTTTGACAAAACGTGGTCCACTGGACAAGGGGATAGCAAACCACTTCAGCATTCTTGCCTTGAGAACCCCATGAACAATATGAAAAGCCAAAAGATAGGACATTGAAAGATGATCTCCCCAGGTTGGTAGGTGCCCAATATGCTACTGGAGAAGAGTGGAGAAATAACTCCAGAAAGAATGAAGAAATGGAGCCAAAGCAAAAACAACACCCGGTTGTGGATGTGTCTGGTGATAAAAGTAAAGTCCGATGCTGTAAAGAAAAATACTGCATAGGAATCTGGAATATTAGGTCCATGAATCAAGGTAAATTGGAAGTGGTCAAACAGGAAATGGCAAGAGTAAATATCAACATTTTAGAAATCAGTCAACTAAAAATGGACTGAAATGGGTGAATTTAATTCAGATGACCATTATATCTACTACTGTGTGCAGGAATCCCTTAGAAGAAATGGAGTAGCCCTCACAGTCAGCAAACGAGTCTGAAATGCAGTACTTGGGTACAATCTCAAAAATGACAGAGTGATCTTGGTTCATATCCAAGGCAAACCATTCAGTATCACAGTAATCCAAGCCTATGCCCCAACCACTAATGCCGAAGAAGCTGAAGTTGAATGGTTCTATGATGACTTACAAGACCTTCTAGAATTAACATCAAAAAAAGATGTCCTTTTCATCACAGGGGACTGGAATGCAAAAGTAGGAAGTCAAGAGATACCTGGAGTAACAGGCAAGTTTGGCCTTGGAGTACAAAATGAAGCAGGGAAAAGGCTAAGAGAGTTTTGCCAAGAGAAGGCACTGGTCATAGCAAACACCCTCTTCCAACAACACAAGAGAAGACTCTACACATGGACATCACCAGATGGTCAATATCAAAATCAAATTGATTATATTCTTTGCAGCCAAAGATGGAGAAGCTCTATATAGTCAGCAAAAATAAGACTAGGAGCTGACTGTGGCTCATATGATGAACTTCTTATTGAAAAATTCAAACCTAAAGAAAGCAGAGAAAGACCATTCAGGTATGACCTAAATAAAATCCCTTATGATTATATAGTGGAAGTGACAAGTAGATTCAAGGGATTAGACTGATAGACAGAGTGCCTGAAGAACTGTGGATGGAGGTTTGTAACATTGTACAGGCGGTGGTGAGCAAAACTATTCCCAAGAAAAAGAAATGCAAAAAGGCACAACAGTTAACTGAGGGGGCCTTACAAATAGCCGAAAACAGAAGAGAAGCGAAAGGCAAAGAAGAAAAGGAAAGCTATACCCATCTGAATGCAGAGTTCTGAAGAATAGTGAGGAGAGATAAGAAAGTCTTCCTCAATGATCAGTGCAAAAAAAAAAAAAAAAATAGAGGAAAACAACAGAATGGGAAAGACTAGAGATCTCTTCAAAAAAAAATCAGAGATACCAAGGGAACATTTCATGCAAACACAGGTACAATAAAGGACAGAAATGTTGTGGACCTAACAGAAGCAGAAGATATTAAGAAGAGGTGGCAAGAATACACAGAAGAACTGTACAAAAAAGATGTTCATGACCCAGATAACCATGATGGAGTGATCACTGACCTACAGCCAGACATCCTGGACCTTAGGAAGCATCACTATGAACAAAGCTAGTGGAGGTGATAGAATTTCCAGGTGAGCTATTTCAGATCCTAAAAGATGATGCTGTGAAAGTGCTGCACTCAGTATGCCAACAAATTTGGAAAACACAGCAGTGGCCACAGGACTGGAAAAAATCAGTTTTCATTACAATCTCAAAGAAAGGCAATGCCAAAGAATGTTCAAACTACCACACAATTGCACTCATCTCACATGCTAGCAAAGTAATGCTCAAAATTCTCTAAGTGAGGCTTCAATAGAATGTGAACCAAGAACTTCCAGATGTTCAATGTGGGTTTAGAAGAGGCAGACGAACCAGAGATCAAATATCCAACATTTGCTGGATCATAGAGAAAGCAATGGAATTCCAGAAAAACATCTACTTCATCTTCATTGACTCTGCTAAAGCCTTTGACTATGTGGGTCACAACAGACTGTGGAAAATTATTCCAGAGATGGAATACCAGACCACTTTACCTGCTTTCTGAGAAATATGTATGCTGGTCAAAAACAGCAGTTAGAACTGACATGGAACAATAGACTGATACAAAATTGAGTAAGGAGTATATCAAGGCTGTATGTTGTCACCCTGCTTATTTAACAGAGTACATCATGTGAAATGCCAGACTGGATGAAGCACAAGCTGAAATCAAGATTGCCGGGAGAAACATCAATAAACTCAAATATACAGATGACACTACTCGAATGGCAGAAAGTGAAGAGGAGCTAAAGAGCTCCTTGATGAGGGTGAAAGTGGATAGTGAAAAAGCTGGCTTGAAACTGAACATTAAAAAAAAAAACTAAGGTCATGGCATCTGGCCCCATCACTTCATGGCAAATAGATGGCGAACCGATGGAAAATATTGACAGAGTTTATTTTCCTGGACTCCAAAACCACTGCAGATGGCAAGTGGAGACATGAAGTTGAAAGATGCTTGCTCCTTGAAAGAAAAGCTATGACAAACCTAGACAGTATTGAAAGGCAGATCACTTTGCTTACGAAGGTCTGTATAGTTAAAGTTATGGCTTTTTCCATTAGTCATGTATAAATGTGAGAGTTGAACCATAAGGAAGGTTGAGCACCAAAGAATTGATGTTTTTGAACTGTGGTGTTGGAGAAGGTTCTTGAGAATCCCTTGGACTGGATGTCCATCTTAAAGGGAGAGATCAAACCAGTCAATCTTAAAGGGAATCAACACTGACTATTCATTGGAAGGACTGATGTTGAAGCTGAAGCTCCAATACTTCAGCCCCTAATGCAAAAAGACTACTTGGAAAAGACCCTGATGCTTGGAAAGATTGAAGCCAGGAAGAGAAGGGGACGACAGAGGATGAGATGGTTAGATAGCATTGCTGACTCAATGGAGATGAATTTGAGCAAACTCCAAAGATAGTGGAGGACAGAGGAGCCCGGCATGCTGCAGTCCAGGGGGTTGCAAAGAGTTAGACATGACTTAGGGACTGAACAACAACAATAAAATGTATATAAAAATAAGAAAAGAAAATTTTAAAAAGGTGGGAGAAAAAAATTTACTATTAGATATTTTAAATTTTTAATTAATTAATTAATCTAACTTTGGCCCTACTTGGTCTTTGATGCTGCATGTGGGCTTTCTCCAGGTGCAGCAAGTGAGGGCTACCTCCTCCATGTGGTGCTCAGGCTTCTCACTGCGGTAGCCTCTCTGGTTGTCGGGCACAGTCTCCAGGACACATGGGTCAGTGGTTGTGTGGAACTGGCCTAGCTGTCCCATGGCATGTGGGATCTTCTTGGACCAGGGATTGAACCTCTTTCCCCTGCATTGGCAGGTGGATTCTTAACTGCTGGACCACCAGAGAAGTCCCTAGATATTCTAAGTTTTTACCAAGCCTATCTTAAGCCACATTTCATTTCTCCATCAACATCAAGAATTAAATAGCATTTATAAATCACCTTCCTTCCTGCTTCTACAGTCTGAGAATTTTATGTTCTTACTCTCCCTACTCACCTCTCTACAACCTAGATTTTGTAGCTGATAATGATGGTGGAAATATAAGTATTACTTACTGAGTATCACATGCCAGGTACCTTGTTTGATTTATACACCTTGTCTCATTTTCCCCAAGCTCTTAACTACCACCTCAAACTACTCCTCTGGAAAAGGAAATGGCAGCCCACTCCAGTGTTCTTGCCTGGAGAATCCCAGGGATGGAAGAGCCTGGTGGGCTGCCGTCTATGCGGTCGCACAGAGTCGGACACCACTGAAGCGACTTAGCAGCAGCAGCAGCAGCAGCAGCAGCAGCAAACTGCTCCTCAGACTCTTTAGAAAATTTTTTGAAAAAACACCATCTTCTATTTCAAACCTCCTTCAAACAATATTAAATTAAGTCGTATAACTACACTGTAAATGATTTTTTGTACAGATTTCTTTTTTTTTTTTTTGACATTTATTTATTTATTTGGCCGTGTTGGGTCTTAGTTGTGGCATGCCAGATCTTTGTTGCAGTGTGAAGACTTCTCTAGTTGTGGCTCATATAGACTGAGTTGCTCTGCAGTAGGTGCGATCTTAGTTCCCGAACCAGGGGTCGAACACTTGTCCCTGCATTGCAAGGCAGATTCTCAACCACAGATCACCAGGAAGTCCCTGAATTGATTTCTTAAAGTCACTTTCCTCCTATGGCTTCTATGACACCATAGAATCCCACTGTTCTCTTACTTCTAGCATACTTCCTCTCATTCTCTTTTGCTTGATTCTCTCTTCTTCTGAACTCCTTAATACTAAAATGCCACAAGACTGAGGCTTCAGACCTCTGGTCTTCATGTGCCTCACACTTTAAGTGACCTCACCTGGTCCCATGGCTTTAAAACACCATGTTTCGCAGATTCTGAAGTTTGGATCCTCAGTCCTGACCTTTTTCCTAAATTCCGCCTGCCAATTTGACACCTCTACTTGGATGTTCAGTAAGCATCTCAAACTTAACATGTCCAAAACCAAATCCAGACTCACTCTTCCTCTCTTCTTCTCCATCTCAGAGAATGGCACCCTATTAATCCAGTGTTTATGTTAATTAATTAAATGATTAATCCAGTTACTCAGGTCAACAACTTGAGAATCAAACTTGTATTCTCTCTCTCATACTCTGCACATTCAATACACTAGCAAATTCTGTTGTTTCTGTCTTCAGTGTAAATCTCCACTTCCTCTGCTAATACCATCTATGTCCAAAACAATGTCACATATCTCTTGGATCATCACAATAGACTGTATCTTGGTTTGTTCCCTTTTGCCCCCTTATGATCTTGTCTCCAAACCCAAGACAGAGTGATAATCATTTCACAGTGTACACATCTATCAACTCATTTTATTATATACTTTACATATGTATAATATTATTTGTTAATCATCCCTCAAAGAAGCTGGGGGAAATGAAAGACATTCCACCATGGCGGTTTGGGTTGACCGTCTTCTATTTAGTATTCCTGCCTTGTGTTTGTTGTGTTCCTTTGATGTGAAAATGTAAGTCTTTCTCTGGCACAGGGGAATTTTCTTTTATTACTTACTGGATTATGGCTTCTCTTCCAAGTAAATTATTGTCTATTGGAACCCATTTAAGTGTCTGACTCTTTTAGATCTTTCCTCATATTTCTTATCTTAGTCTTAAAATGTCTATTTCTTTGACTTTTGCTTTTTTGAAAATTTTTTTTTTAGTTATTCATGCATTGAATTTCAGAAATGTTCTTTATACTATTCAGCATCCCCATTGAAGTTATTTTGATGTACTTTTAAAAAAAGCTTCTAAGATATCTTCTCCATTTTTATAGCAGCTTGCTTTGTGAACATAAAATTTGCTGTAAACGGAATGGTTATGTCCTCCCCAAGATTCATGTGTTGAAAGCTAATAATCCCCAGTGCAGTATATTGTGAGGTGGGGTCCTTGGGAGACGATTAAGTCATTGTGGTGGAATCCTTGTGAATATGATTAGTGTTTTCTTGTTTGTTTGCTTTTTTTTTTTTAATGACTTAAATTTCCTTTTCGTTATAGGGGACTGGAATGCAAAAGTAGGAAGTCAAGAGATACCTGGAGTAAAAGGCAAATTTAGCCTTGGAGTACAAAATGAAGCAGGGCAAAGGCTAACAGAGTTTTGCCAAGAGAACATGCTGGTCATAGCAAACACCCTCTTCCAACAACACAAGAAAAGACTCTACACATGGACATCACCAGATGGTCAATATCAAAATCAGATTGATTATATTCTTTGCAGCCAAAGATGGAGAAGCTCTATATAGTCAGCAAAAATAAGACTAGGAGCTGACTGTGGCTGAGATCATGAATTTCTTATTGCAAAGTTCAGACTTAAATTGAAGAAAGTAGGGAAAACCACTAGATCATTCAGGTATGACCTAAATCAAATCCCTTATGATTATGCAGTGGAAGTGACAAACAGATTCAAGGGTATAGATCTGATAGAGTGCCTGAAGACCTAAGGATGGAGGTTTTTAACATTGCAGGAGATGGTGATCAAGACCATCCCCAAGAAAAAGAAATTAAAAAAGGCAAAATGGTTGTCTGAGAAGGCCTTAGAAATAGCTGAGAAGAGAATCTAAAGGCAAAGGAGAAAAGGAAAGATATATCCATTTAAATGCAGAGTTCCAAAGAATAGCAAAGAAAGGCAAGAAAGCCTTCCTCAGTGATCAAAGAAATAGAAGAAAACAACACAGTGGGAAAGACTAGAGATCTCTTCAAGAAAATTAGAGATACCAAGGTTACATTTCATGCAAAGATGGCACAATAAAGGACAGAAACATGCTTTATTAGTGTCTTTCTGCTACCTAACAGAAGCAGAAGATATTAAGAAGAGGTGGCAAGAATACATAGAAGAACTATACAAAAAAGATCTTCATGACCCAGATAATCACGATGATGTGATCACTCACCTACAGCCAGACATCCTGGAAAGTGAAGTCAAGTGGGCCTTAGGAAGCATCACTATGAACAAAGCTAGTGGAGGTGATGGAATTTCCAGTTGAGCTATTTCAAATCCTAAAAGATGATGCTGTGAAAGCATTGCAGTCAATATGCCAACAAATTTGGAAAACTCAGCAGTGGCCACAGGACTGCAAAAAGGTCAGCTTTCATTCCAATCCCAAAGAAGAGTAATGCCAAAGAATGTTCAAACTACCACATAATTGCACTCATCTCACACGCTAGCAAAGTAAGGCTCAAAATTTTCCAAGTCAGGCTTCAACAGTACATGAGCTGAGAACTTTCAGACGTTCAAGCTGGTTTTAGAAAAGGCAGAGCAACCAGAGATCAAATTGCCAACATCCACTGGATCACTGAAAAAGCATGAGAGTTCCAGAAAAACATCTACTTCTGCTTTATTGATTATGCCAAAGCCTTTGACTGTGTGGGTCACAACAAACTGTGCTGTGAAGTGCTAATTCACTTCAGTCGTGTCCGACTCTTTTTGACCTCAGGGACTATAGCCCACCAGGCTCCTCTGTACATAGGATTCCCCAGGCAAGAATACTGGAGTGGGTTTCCATTTCCTTCTCCAGAGGATCTTCCTGACCCAGGGATCGAACCCAGATCTCCTGCATTGGCAGACAGATTCTTTACCACTAGCACCACCTGGGAAGTCCCAAACTGTGGAAAATTCTTAAAGGGATGGGAATACTGGACCACCTTACCTGCTTCCGGAGAAATCTGTATGCAGGTCAGGAAGCAACAGTTAGAGCTGGACATGGAACAATGGACCGGCTCCAGATCAGAAAAGGAGTATGTCAAGGCTGTGTATATTTTCACCCTGCTTATTTAACTTATATGCAGAGTACATCATGGGAAATGCTGAATTGGATGAAGCACAAGGTGAAATAAAGATTGCTGGGAGAAATATCAATAACCTCAGATATACAGATGACACCATACCTATGGCAGAAAGTAAAGAAGAACTAAAGAGCCTCTTGATGAAAGTGAAAGAGGAGAGTGAAAAAGTTGACTTAAAACTCAACATTCAGAAAACAAAGATCATGGCATCTGGTCCCATCACTTCATGGCAAATGGATGGGAAACAATGGAAACAGTGAAGAGACTATTTTTTGGGCTCCAAAATCACTGCAGATGGTGACTGCAGCCATGAAATTAAGAGACGCTTGCTCCTTGGAAGAAAAGCTATGACCAACCTAGACAACATATTAAAAACCAGAGACATTACTTTGCCAACAAAGGTCCATCTAGTCAAAGTTATGGTTTTTCCAGTAGTCATGTATAGATGTGAGAGTTGGACCATAAAGAAGGCTGAGCTCGAAAGAATTGAAGCTTTTGAACTGTGGTGTTGGAGAAGACTCTTGAGAGTTCCTTGGACTGCAAGGAGATCCAACCAGTCCATTCTAAAAGAAATCAGTCTTGAATATTCATTGGAAGGACTGATGCTGAAGCTGAAACTCCAATACTTTGGCCACCTGATGCAAAGAAGTGACTCATTGGAATAGACCCTGATTCTGGGAAAGATTGAAGGCAGGAGGAGAAAGGGATGACAGAGGGTGAGATGGTTGGATGGCATCACCAACTCGATGGACATGAGTTTGAACAAGCTCCAGGAGACGGTGAAGGACAGGGAAGCCTGGCATGCTGCAGTCCATGGGGTCACAAAGAGCTGGACATGACTGAGCGACTGAACTGAACTGAAAACAACAAATACTTATTATCTCACTATTTCTGTGGCCAGGAATTTAGGAATGGCTTAACTGGATAGTTTTGGCTCAAGATTTCAGCAGGGACTGCAGTCATTTGAAGGCTTGATCAGGACTGAAGGATTGTCTTCCCGGTTTACTCCCATAGCTCGTGGCTGGAGGCTTCAGTTCTTCAGCTGATGAGCCATTTTTTTTTTTTTAACTGATCTAAAATTTGACTTTTTTTTTTTTTTTTTAGATTTTTTTCTTTGGAACTTTTAATTTTATATTAGGGTATAGCTGATTAGCAATGTTGTTATAGTCTCAGGTAGATAGCAAGGGAACTCAGCCATATATTTACATGTATTCATTCTCCCCCCACATCCCCTCCTATCCAGGCTGATTCATAACATTGAGTAAGTTCCCTGTGCTGTATAGTAGGTCCTTGTGGGTTATCCATTTAAAATATAGTCGTATGTACATGACCATCCCAAACTCCCTAATTATCCTTCATGAATATGATTAGTGTTTTTTTTAACTGATTTTTAAATTGGAGTATAGTTGGTTTACACTGTTGTGTTAGTTTCTGCTATAAAGCAAAGTGAATCAGCCATGTGTGCATGCTAAGTTGCTTCTGTTGAGTCTGACTCTTTGCAATCCCATGGACTGTAGCCCACCAGGCTCCTCTGTCCTTGAGATTCTCCAGGCAAGAATACTGGAGTGGGTTGCCATGCCCTCCTCCAGGGCATCTTCCTGACCCAGGGATCGAACCCACATCTCTTATGTCTCCTGCATTGGCTTGTGTGTTCTTTTCCACTAGGCCGCTTGGGAAGCCCATCCATATACATATACACACTCTCTCCTAGACTCCATTCCCGTGTAGGTCATTGTAGAGCACTGAAGAGAGGGTCTTGTGCTATACAGCGGGTTTTTATCCACTACCTTTTATAATTAGTAGCATGTATATATCAATCCCAGCCTCCCTTGGTAAGCATAATTTTGTTTTCTACATCCGTGTAATTAGTGTTTTTATAAGAAGACCCTCAGACAGTAAAGAATCCGCCTGCAACGGAGGAGACCCAGGTTCTATCCCTGGGTCTGGAAGATCCCCCGGAGAAGGGAATGGTAACCCACTCCAGTATTCTTGCCTAGAGAATTTGAAGGACAGAGGAGCCTGGAGGGCTACACAGTCCACGGGGTTGCAAAGAGTCAGACATGACTGAGTGGCTAACACACAAGAAGACTTTAGAGAACTTGCATGATGATTCAACAAGAAGACAGCTTTCCATGAAGCAGAAAGAGTGCCTTTCTCAGACACTGAATCTCCTGGTGACTTGGTCTTGAGTTCCTCAGCCCCCAGAGTTATGAGATTAAATTCCTGTTGCTATAAGCCACCTGCATGCATCTTAAGTCGCTTCAGTCATGTCTGACTTTTTGTGACCCCATGGACTATAGACCACCAGGCTCCTCAGTCCCTGGGATTCTCCAGTCAAGATTGCTGGAGTGGGCTGCCATTTCCTTCTCCAGGGAATCTTCTCAATCCAGGGATTGAACCCACGTCTCTTATGTCTCCTGCATTCGGTTCTTTACCACTAGTGCTACCTGGGAAGAAGAGGCTATGGTGTTTTTGTTATAGTGGCCTGAACAGACTAAGGCAAGGATGAAAATAAGAATGTTTCTGAAAGTTTCTTCATGTTTTCTGTAGTGACTTTTTGTTTTTCCTTCTCCAATGGGTTTCCAAATAGGTTTACCTGTCCCATTGCACTAGGCCTAGTTGAATCACAAAAGACCATCACCCTTTAAAAAATTTATTTTTTAATTGAAGGATAATTGCTTTATAGAGTTGTGTTGGTTTTTGCCAAACATCATACTAGCCTCCATTGTAGTCTCTGTTGACACAAAAATTAAGGTATGAGTTTAATAAGCTTATGTAGTAAAAGATTAACTATACAGTTCACTTTAAAAAACTATAGAAGAAGAAATAAGCAAACAGAAGAAATTACTTTTAACTGGATGAAGAAAATTCCCCCTTTTTGTCGAACTTTGCTATTTGATAATGGAATACATTCTTAAATATATGTGATTATGTTACGCATTATTTTAATGTGCATTTCTAGCTTTGTTTTTGCCAATAACTTGTTACTTGATGTTTATTTTTTATTTATTTTAGACTATAGAAATGATGTTAGAAAAAAAACAAACGAGAGATTTTTTTGAGTTCGAAATGGGTCTTAAAGCAGCAGAGACAACTCTTAACATCAACAACGCATTTGGCCCAGAAACTGCTAACGAATGTACAGAGCAGCAATGGTTCAAGAAGCTTTGCAAAGGACACGAGCCTTGAAGATGAGGAGTGTAGCTGCCAGCCATCGAAGTTGACAATGATCAATTGAGAGCTATCATCAAAGCTGATTCTCTTACAAATACATGAGATGCTCCTGAAGAAATCAGTGTTGACCATTCCATGGCCATCCAGCATTTGAAGCAAATTGAAAAGTGAAAAACCTCAATAAGTGGGTGCCTGGTGAGCTGACTGGAAATCAAACACTGTCATTTTGAAGTGTTATTGTCTCTTATTCTGTGCGACAACAACGAACCATTTCTCAGACTGTGATGGGCGGGCGACAAAAAAGTGGGTTTTATCCGACAACTGGCAACCACCAGCTTGGTGGCTGGACCAAGAAGAAGCTCCAAAGCACTTCCCAAAGCCAAACTTGCACCAAAAAAAGGTCATGGTCACTGTCTGGTGGTCTGCTGCCTATCTGATCCACTACAGGTTTCTGAATCCTGGTTAAACCATTACATCTGATAAGTACACTCTGCAAATCGATGAAATGCACTGAAAACTGCAATGCCTGCAGCTGGCATTGGTCAACAGAATGGGCCCAATTCTTCTCCACAACGACACCCAACCGTAGCATGTTGCACAACCAATGTTTCAAAAGTTGAACAAGTTAGACTGTGAAGTTTTGCTTCATCTGTCATAGTCACCTGATCTCCCGCCAATCAATTACCACTTCTTCAAGCATCTCTACAACTTTTTGCAAGAAAAGCGCTTCCACAGTTAGCAGGACACTGAAAATGCTTTTTTTACACTACAGGAATAAACAAAATTATTTCTCATTGGCAAGAATGTCTTCATTGTAATAGCTCCTATTTTGACTAGTAAAGATGTGTTTGAGCCTAGTTATAATGATTTAAAATTCATAATTCAAAATTGCAATTACTCTTTCACAAGCATAATATAAACTCTGAATAATATTGTCCAGATATGAGGCAGGGTGGATTAAATTGAGAAAACTCACAGTCACTACATAATTCCACAGTCCTGAAAGTCAGACTCTGTTCCCTGAAGTCTTCAATGGTGAATTCGAACATTTGGCAAAGAAATAACACCAGTCTTATATGTATGGTCTCAGAAAATAGAAAAGGAGGAATTCTTCAAAACTTGTTATATGAGGAAAGCACAACCTTGAGGTCAAAACTTGACAAGGACATTATTCAGAAAGGAAAATTCAAGTCAATTATATTCTAGAATCAACAAGCAAAAATCTCAAACACTGGCCAACCAAATTCAGCATTATGAAAAAATGATATCTTGACTAAATTAAATTTATTCTGTGAATAACATTAGAAAATAATTGGTGTAATTTGCTACATTAACAGATTAAAACAATTATGACCACCTCAGGGATTTGGCAAAAAATCTTTTTTTTTTTGGATAATGGATAAAATTTATCATCCATAAAATTTTGTTTTAGAAAATTGCAAATGAAAGAGAACTTCCTCAAGGTGGTAAAAGCTATCTAAGGAAAAAAACTACAGTAGCAAACATCATACTTATTGAATGAGATGTTAAACGGTTTCCTTTTGAAGATGTGAATATGACATAAATGTCCACCCTTACTCCTATTCAGCATTGTGCTGGGGCTCCTAGCCAATGTAGAGAAAACTAGATAAGGAAATGAAAGAGATATGAATTAGGAAGGAAAATATAAAAATCTCATTATTCATAATTAATATCATACCATGTGTCAAAAAGACCTAGTGGTATTGAAACGCAGAGGACAGAGAATTGCAAAACTTCCCTAAGAATAATAAGGCAGAAGGATTTGGTCTACTGGATATCAAGTTATGAAACCACATTAATTAAAATAATGTGTATTAGTGGATGGGCAGGCAGATGTTTCAATGGCACGATATAAAGAGATCTTGAAACACATTCATGCATATTTGGGCCCTGGGTATTTAACACATTTCTCTCCAACAAATGATGTAGGACAAAGAATATCTACATGGAAAGAAAAAAAACTCAACCCATATCTCACATTATACATAAAATTCAATTTCAGATGTATTCTATATCTAAATGTGAAAGATAAAACCAAGCTTTTAGTTGATAATATAGTATACTCTTTTCCTACTTTGAGAGAGAAAAAAAACCTTCCTAAAAAGGGCACATAATGTATTAACCATCAAAATAAAGATTAAAAAATTGTACTTTATTAAAAGTAAGAATTTTTGTTCAACCAAAGATACCATTAAAATAGAGAAAGGGCAAGCAATCATTCAGGAATTTTTTAAAAAGCAACTTTTACAAATCAATAAGAAAAGGCTTCCCTGGTGGCTCAGATGGTAAAGAATCTGCCTGCAATGTAAGAGACCTGGATTCGATCCCTGCATCTGGAAGATCCCCTGGAGAAGGGAATGGTTACCCACTCCAGTATTCTCTCCTGGAGAATTCCGTGGACAGAGGAGCCTGGCAGGCTACACAAAGAGTCTTAGCAACTGAGCACACATGCACACTAGAAAAAGATAACTAGGAGAGAGGCAAGCAATTTGAATGGGCAAAAAGCATTAATCCAAATGGCCGATATGCCTCTAAATCAAAAAGATGCACATTAAAACCACAGTGAGGATCAACAGAGTCATCAAAATGGCTATGATTAAAAAGACTGATAATGCCAAGTGTTGGTGAAGATATAAAGCAAAGGGAACTCTCACACACGACTAATAGAATAAATGCCGCAACCACTTTGAAAACAGTTTAGCATTACTTCTGAATTTGAAAGTACACACACATAATATTCCTACAGTTCCACTCCTATTTCTATGCCCACTAGAAATACATGCACTGTGTATGCGCAAGAATGCCCAGGAAAAAGTTCCCAGGAACCTCAAACTTTAAACAGTCAAAAATTCCTATAACAGTGGGGTACATAAATGAATGAGAACATATTCATAAAATAAAGTGAGCAATGAAAATGAATGAACTTCAGCTGTATGTAACAACATGGATTAATGTCATAAACATAAATGAAGTAAAGAAACTAAATGCAAAGGAAGGCATACTACAAGTTTCCATTTATATGAAATTCAAAAATCAAGTGAAACTAAACTATAATGTTTAGAGATATAAGCTTAGGAGGTTAAAAACTTTTTAAAATTCAGGAAGTGACTTCCATAAAAACCAGGATAATGGCTACTCTTATCAAACAGGTATAATGATTGGGATATTGAGGAGACTTCTAGGCTGCCAGTAATACTCTGTTTTGAACTAAAGAGATATTCACTTAAACAATTATGCCATATGTTTTTGGTTTTTCCCTTTTCTGTATTTGGGTTCTTTCTCTCATACACACACACACACAATTACAAAAAGAAAAAAGAATGATTAAATACGTTAAGATACATGTAAATTACAGTGTCTAGTGATGCTGGGCATCAGTTTAACAAAATGAAGTAGAATTATACATAGTGATGTTGGAGAGTTTTTGAAGACATATTGTTACCACTGAGAAAACAAAGCAAATTTCTTAATGATGCACACAATGTGATACATTTATATCAAAACAAAACATTACTATATATTTTTGTATGTACATTCATACATATGCAACTACATATACTTCTATAGTACATAGAAATAATTTCAGAAGTATTTATATAAATCTAAAAACTGTGGTGACTTATAGGGAGAGGCCTGAGTCCTTGTTGGTGGTGGATGCTGTATGTATCACTTGCATAACTAAAAGTAAACAAAGGTGGAAGGGAGGGAGGGAGGAAGGAAGGACCAAGCCCAGAAATTTGGACCAAGTCACACAAGATTAAAATGGAGATAGTTTAGAGTAGCTTCACTAGTTGCTTCTTTCTTCAGTTCAGTCGCAGTCATGTCCGACTTCATGTGACCCCATGAACTGCAGCACACCAGGCCTCCCTGTCCATCACCAACTCCCAGAGCTCGTTCAAACTCATGTCCATTGAGTTGGTGATGCCATCCAACCATCTCATCCTTTGTCGTCCCCTTCTTCTCCCGCTTTCAATCTTTCCCAGCATCAAGGTCTTTTCCAGTGAGTTAGTTCTTCACATCAGGTGGCCAAAGTATTGGAGTTTCAGCTTCAGCATCAGTCCTTCCAATGAATATTCAGGACTGATTTCTTTTAGAATGGACTGGTTGGATCTCCTTGCAGTCCAAGGGACTCTCAAGAGTCTTCTCCAACACCACAGTTCAAAAGCATCAATTCTTCGGCAGTCAGCCTTCTTTAGGGTCCAACTCTCACACCCATACATGACTACTGGAAAAACCATAGCCTTGACTAGATGGAACTTTGTTGGCAAAGTAATGTCTCTACTTTTTAATACACTGTCTAGGTTTGTCATAGCTTTCCTTCCAAGGAGCAAGCATCTTTTAATTTTATGACTACAGTCACTGCAGTGATTTTGGAGTCCAAGAAAAAAATATCTGCCTCTGTTTCCGCTTTCCCCCCATATGTTTACCTTGAAGTGATGCACACAATCTTCTAAGATACCATGATCTTAGTTTTCTGAATGTTGAATTTTAAGTCAACTTTTTCACTCTTCTCTTTCACTTTCATCAAGAGGCTCTTTAGTTCTTCTTTGCTTTCTGCCATAAGGGTGGTGTCATCTGTATATCTGAGGTTATTTATAATTCTCCTGGCAGTCTTGATTCCAGCTTGTGCTTCATCCAGCCCGGCATTTTGCATGATGTACTCTGCATACAAGTTAAATAAGCAGGGTGACAATATACAGCCTTGACTTACTCCTTTTCCTATTTGGAACCAGTCCGTTGTTCCATGTCCAGCTCTAACTATTGCTTCTTGACCTGCATACAGATTTCTCAGGAGGCAGGTAAGGTATGTCTGGTATTCCTATCTCTTGAAGAATTTCCCACAGTTTGTTGTGATCCACACAAAGGCTTCAGAATAGTCAATGAAGCAGAAGTAGTAGTAGCTTCTTTCTTACTTCCACACTTGGGGGTGCCATTAGTCAAGAATTAGTTCATTCATTCATTCAACAAGCATATATATTATTGTGTTTCCTGAAGTAAATGTGTTTGTAGCTTTCATGTTTCAGTACAACCACTGAATGGGCAAGTATTTGATGATAGCATGGCACCCTGATGACATTCAAAAACTTCACCATTAACAGGTGACAGGTAGATCATGTTTATAAGAAATGTGTGCATTTCTGAATGTTTAGTTAGCCAATCTAAGAATTGCACATGTCCTCCTTCATTCAGTTCATCAAAGTTTAAAAGTCTTAAAAGTGCAGTGATGGCAGAGGAGCTTCTAGAACTCTGGGAAACTCTAGGGGAAATGTTGAAATGTTTTGGATCCAAATAGACACAGTGACGGATCTGAAACTCCAAGGAGACAGGAAAGGAACAGCAGAGACACAAGCACACAGGAGAGCCAGATGTAAACGTCTGCCTAGGTGTGATCCACACAGAGCTTGACGCTGGACGAGTGTGTGATTCCCGGGAGCTGCTGGAAACCCAGGCTTGTTCTCACACATCCCATCAGGCACAGACGTGATTGTCGTACCCAGCAGGAAATCTTCTCAACGTGCCTTTATAGTGGGACGTGTCAGTAAAGCACAAGAACACCTAACGAGAGCGGCTTCCAGAGACATGAAGTTGGAAACTTCCCCTTAGCATCACAACAGCCTCCTGTGGTCTCCCTGATGCCCCTCCCGCTCATGCAAACAACTTCCCATATGCAACTGGGTATTCCTGTCAGAGCAAAAATTAGATCACCTCTCTCCCTGACTTCAAGCCCTGCAATAAGGTGACTTCTATGAAATGTCACTGCTGCATCCATATTTTCCTATTCAGCATTTTTCTCAGCATATTTCTCATTTTTTTCTTCAAGCACCCTGACATTGGAGCTGTTCTTAAGATTCCCACCTTACAGATGAGGAAGTTGAGATAAAGAGTTCAGTTCAGTCTCTCAGTTGTGTCCGACTCTTTGTGACCCCATGGACTGCAGCACGCCAGGCCTCCCTGTCCATCACCAGCTCTTGACTAGACCGTCTTGACTAGACGGACCTTTGTTGGCAAAGTAACATCTCTGCTTTTTAATATGCTGTCTAGGTTGGTCATAACTTTTCTTCCAAGGAGCAAGTGTCTTTTGATTTCATGGCTGCAGTCACCTCTGCAGTGATTTTGGAGCCCCCCAAAATAAAGTCTGCCACTGTTTCCACTGTTTCCCCATCTATTTGTCATGAAGTGATGGGACCAGGTGCCATGATCTTAGTTTCCTGAATTTTGAGTTTTAAGCCAACTTTTTCACTCTCCTCTTTCACTTTCATCATGAGCCTCTATAGCTCTTCTTCACTTTCTGCCATAAGGATGGTATCATCTGCGTATCTGAGGTTATTGATATTTCTCCCGGTAATCCTGATTCCAGCTTGTACTTCACCCAGTCCAGTATTTCTCATGATGTACTCTGCATATAAGTTAAATAAGCATGGGGACAATATACTCCTTTCCCTATTTGGAACCAGTCTGTTGTTCCATGCCCAGTTCTAACTGTTGCTTCCTGACCTGCATACAGGTTTCTCAAGAGGCAGGTCAGGTGGTCTGGTACTCCCATCTTTTGAAGAATTTTCCACAGTTTGTTGTGATCCACACAGTCAAAGGCTTTGGCATAGTCGATAAAGCAGAAGTAAATGTTTTTCTGGAACTCTCTTGCTTTTTCAATGATCCAACAGATGTTGGCAATTTGATCTCTGGTTCCTCTGCCTTTTCTAAATCCAACTGGAACATCTGGAAGTTCGTGGTTCACATACTGCTGAAGCTTGGCTGGGAGAATTTTGAGCATTACTTTGCTAGTGTGTGAGATGAGTGCAATTGTGCAGTAGTTTGAGCATTCTTTGGCATTGCCTTTCTTTGGGTTTGGAATGAAAACAGACCTTTTCCAGTCCGGTCTTCGTGAATCCTTCAGCTAATTCTGAGTGCCTCTCCCTCGCCTCCACCCCAGTGCTCTCTCCCATTATTCTGAGATTTTCTTCATGGCATTTAAAGGACACATGCTCCTTGAAAGAAAATCTATGACAAAGCTAGACAGTGTATTAAAAAGCAGACATCACTTTGCCAACAAAGGTCCATAGAGATGTGAGAACTGGACCATAAAGAAGGCTGAGTGCCAAAGAATTGATGCTTTTGAACTGTGGTGTTGGAGAAGACTCTTGAGAGTCCCTTGGACTGCAAGGAGATCAAACCAGTCTATCCTAAAGGAAATTAGTCCTGAGTATTCATTGGAAGGACTGATGCTGAGGTTGAAACTCCAATCCTTTGGCTACCTGATGCGAAGAACTGACTCATTGGAAAAGACCCCGATGCTGGGAAAGACAGAAGACAAGAGGAGAAGGGGACAACAGAGGATGAGATGGTTGGATGGCAGAACCGACTCAATGGACATGAGTTTGAGCAAGCTCCGGGAGATGGTGATGGACAGGGAAGCCTGGCATGTTGGAGTCCATGGGGGTCACAAGAGTCAGACATGACTGCATAAGTGCACAACAAAATGTTTTTATAGGGGCTTCCCAGGTGGTGCTAGTGGTAAAGAACCCACCTTCAATGCAGGAGATGTAAGAGATGTGGATTCTACCCCTGGGTTGGGAAGATCCCCTAGAGGAGAGCATGGCAACCCACTCTAGTATTCTTTCCTGGAGAATCCCATGGACAGAGGAGCCTGGAGGGCTACAGTTTATGAGGTCCCAAAAGAGTCAGACACAACTTAGTGACTAAACAACAACAGCACACGTTTATAGGTCACCTTTCCCCAGTAGAACACAAGCTTCAAGAGGAGAGGGACTCACTAACTTTGCAGTATCCCAAGTGCCAGAAGGATGCCTGACATACGGTGGGCAGTCAAGAAACCTGTTCACTAGGCACTGAACAGGTGAGCTTAATGCTAGTCCCTCTGGAGCTTATTACGTTACATCCAAAGTGATCAGTATAGTTGCTTGCATTTATAATGAATTATGTAAATAAAAGAGTTACCCTTTGAATAACACTGGGGTTAGGGACACTGATGCCCTGCACATCTGAAAAATCTGTGTATAACATTTGATTCCCTCTCAACTTAACTACTAGCAGCCTTGTTGACCAGAAGCATTGATGATAAAATAATTGTCAGTTAGTACATATATTGCATGTTGTATGTATACCTACATATATTTTATGCATCATGACATACCTAACTTTTTCTTGATTTTTAAGATCTTTCTTGGCTGGATACACAGTTTGTGAGTTTTTTTAAACTGTTGCAAATCTCTCCCAAATATGTAGTATATTTAATGAAAAAGTATATAAGTAGACTCCCAGAGTTCAATTTTGTGTTGTTCAAGAGTCACCATACATTACATATGATATTAATTCAACAATAAGAATGAAGCATGTTACCTGTATCTAGTTCATTTACCAAATGTTGACTGTGTGCCACACATTGTTGGGTGTGGGTGAAAAAACTAACCATTACTTAAGGAGCTTGTAAGTATGTGTGTGTGTGTGTGTAGGGTGTGGGTGGGAAAGAGAATACAACACTGAGTAGTAAGTGCAATGGTAGAGGGAACACAGATGCTGGTGGCACAGAGGAAGGGCAGGTGAATATGAACAGGATTACAGTGGGGTGTGAGGGGAAGCTTTCAAGAGGAGCTGAGAATGCAGCTGAGTTAGGAAGACCATAATAATCATCCAAATATGTGGGGAAGCCTGTGAAGGGCATCAGCTTACTAAGAGAAAGGAAATGGCCCTTTGCGGGGTGCCGTCTGGCACAGGCAGGGGTGCCCTGACAGGTTAGACTGGGTATGTGGAAGAGACACTCACGGATGACTCTGGGTCTCATTGAGTTTCTTTTCTTTTCTTTTTTTTCATTTATTTTTATTAGTTGGAGGTTAATTATTTCACAACATTGCAGTGGGTTTTGTCATACATTGACATGAATCAGCCATGGAGTTACATGTATTCCCCATCCTGATCCCCCCTCCCACCTCCCTCTCCACCCGATTCCTCTGGGTCTTCCCAGTGCACCAGGCCCGAGCACTTGTCTCATGCATCCCACCTGGGCTGGTGATCTGTTTCACTATAGATACTATACATGCTGTTCTCTCAGAACATCCCACCCTCCCCTTCTCCCACAGAGTCCAAAAGTCTGTTCTGTACATCTGTGTCTCTTTTTCTGTTTTGCATATAGGATTATCATTACCATCTTTCTAAATTCCATATATATGAGTTAGTATGCTGTAATGTTCTTTATCTTTCTGCCTTACTTCACTCTGTATAATGGGCTCCAGCTTCATCCATCTCATTAGAACGGATTCAAATGAATTCTTTTTAATGGCTGAGTAATATTCCATGGTGTATATGTACCACAGCTTCCTTATCCATTCGTCTGCCGATCGGCATCTAGGTTGCTTCCATGTCCTGGCTATTATAAACAGTGCTGCGATGAACATTGGGGTGCACGTGTCTCTTTCAGATCTGGTTTCCTCAGTGTGTATGCCCAGAAGTGGGATTGCTGGGTCATATGGCAGTTCTCGTTGAGTTTCACATCACCATGTCTCCCCTGTTTGCCAGTGTACACCCAGTGCTGGCACAGTGCTTGTCGGATGGTAGGACCTTGGCAAAGATTTTTTGAATGAGTGAATAGACTTGGAATGTTACTCCAGAGTATCCAGGAGCCAGTGAGAGTGTCAATAGGGAGGGGGACCTGATCAGAATGCCATGTGAGATAGACCCCTCTGGAAGCAGCAGCAGAAGATTCAAGTCAGTGAGAGGTGATTAGGAGTGAATTTAAGGACCCGGGAGTGAGGTAGGTCAGAAGGACGAGATGGATTTGAGAGTTACTTGGCAACTGATTAGATGACGGGAGGTAAGAAGCAGGGTCAAGGTTGCAAGGGTTGCAAATTTCTGGCTTAAGAACTACAGGACCCAAAGGGGAGTTACTGGATTCAGCCGGACTCTTGAATCTGAGTCGCTTTTGGAACATCCTGGTAGAGATGCCAAAATGTGGGCCTGGAGCCCAAGAGACAGATCTGGGCTGGAAGATCTCTGGGAGCCAGCAGTGTCGAGGTAGTGCATGGAGACTGCGAGTGAGGAGACAGCCCAGGGAGGGGGCCCTGCAGGGTGGGGACTGCAGAGGCACGTAAAAGGATGAAGCAGAGAGGTGCCCACGAAGGGCTGAGAGATGCTGGTAGATGGAGAATTACTGTTTGAAGGAACCAAAGTCCAAAGCAAAAGGATTTTGCCTATGAACACAGTTGAAGCATGCAAGAATAACCAATAAGAATCAAAGTTGAAAGGATAAAATCCAGGATGGAGTGTGGCCTGAAGGAACAGACCAAGGCAAGCAGCCTGGCACAAGCAGGGACTCCCTTTTTATATGATGCCCTGGGTGAGGTTAGGGCTTCCCTGGTGGCTCAGTCGGTTAAGAATCTGCCTGCAATGCAGGAAAACCAGGTTCGATCCCTAGGTTGGGAAGATCCCCTGGAGAAGAGAAAGGCAACCACTCTAGTATTCTTGCCTGGGAAATCCCATGGACAGAGGAGCCTGGCAGGCTACTGTCCATGGGGTCACAAAGTGTTGGACATGACGGAGTGACTAATACTTTTCAGGCAGGGTGAGGTGCTAGGTGGGGTGGCTTCCAGGAACCATTGGGTTGGGGCGGTTTCTGTCTTTTTGCAACTTTGGATGCCATCTCCCAGGAGAGTAGAGGTTCTCTAAGTGTCTTGCCCCTGGGCTTGTGGCCTTCGCCCATCCTTCTCCCCTGCCCAGCCTGTGCAGCAGAGCCCTTGAGCAATTCAGGGCGGTGCAGAAGGTCCAAGTGCACCACCTGCACACGTGGGCAATTACACGTCTAGACTCATTACTCACATTCTCTGGCACAGATTTCCACATAAATCAGGTGTTTTCAGCCATTCCCAATTCCTCTTCCTGGGTCCTCTGACCTCTTACCCTAGTTCTGGGAAAGTTTGGTTGTAGTTTCTTGGAGACTGAGAACTTAGGATGCTTGCTATTTGGGCCTCATTTCCCCCCCAGTTCTGGCTCTCCTTTGAGGGCTGCTCCACCCTGCTATGCCCTCTGTGGGAAAACCGTGTGACCTTAAGACCATAAATAGTTCAGGAAATTCTTCCTTGGGACACTGAGTGAAGGAGGACTTCCTAAATGCAGGAAAAAAAACCGATGCCCAAAGATGTTCGTTTTGGGATTGGTTTTAAGAATGAAGCATGAAAATAGCACTGAAACATGTATATTAGCATATGTGAAATAGACCGCTAGACCAGGTTTGATGCAAGAGACAGGGCTGGTGCACTGGGATGACCCTAAGGGATGGGATGGGGAGGGAGGTGGGAGCGGGGTTCAGGATGGGGAACACATGTACACCTGTGGCTGATTCATGTCAATATATGGCAAAAACTGCTACAATATTGTAAAGTAATTAGCCTCCAATTAAAATAAATAAATAAATTTTTAAAAAAGGAATGAAGCATGTAAAATGGTGACGTGAAATGACCAAAAGCAGGGGAATGATTAAGAGGACAATGGCATTTCCTTGGATGGAATATAACACACTGGTGTAAAAAAAAAATTTATTTATTTGGCTCTGGAGGGTCTTAGTTGCAGCATGTGGAATCGAGTTCCCTGTCCAGGGGTCACTCCCTGCATTGGGAGTGTGGAGTCTTAGCCACTGGCCACCAGGGAAGTCCCTAATGCAACAGTTTTTATAATAGTCACAAAGATAATTAAAGAGCTTGAAAATGTTGCTGGTAAGATATTAAGGAAGGAAATAGAATACAAAATTATGTGTGTAGTGTGATTAAAACTATGCAAATGAAAATGCACAAGAAGTCTAGAAAGGAAACTCTAAATGTCAACAGTGGCTGGGTTTGGATTATGGGATTATGGGCATTTTTTTTTTTTTTTTTTTTTACTATTTCCCAGTTTATCTGTAATGAGGTTATATTGATCTTGCAATGGAAAATACACATAATAAAAATAACTTTAAAAGCCCTGAAGTCTAATTGGAAAACTATCTTCCCTTCTCAGACTTTTCAAGAACAGAATTGTCCCAGGCTTCCATCAACTCCCTCTGTCCTCCACGGCCTGGAATTTATCTATCGATCTGGGGAAGTTCATGGAAGTAGGCTAGAACCTGCTAGGCAGGGCGTCCCCTGGAGACTAGACCCCCTCCCCAAGGTGGGGTAGGTAGGGCTCTGTCCTGGGGTGTTGGCATTCAGAATGTGCAAAAGCTACTAAACACAGGTTGTGAAGAGCACGCTGAGCAGGGAGAGCTACCGGAAAGTTCCTGAGGGCCGTTCCCACACCCTGTCCCTGACACCCGTCACGAAGTCACACCCCGGCACACTCCTGGGGGTGGAGCCCTCAGCCTCCTGGGGCCAGTCTGGAGCCCCTTAGGACCCCACCCTGGCTCACCCATAGTGGACTCCCAGGCCATCCATACAGAGTGAAGTCAGAAAGAGAAAGACAAATACTGCATATGGAGGCATATATGTGGAATCTAGAAAAATGATACAGAGATGCTTATTTACAGGGCTGGAATAGAGCTGCAGACAGAGAATGAACTTGAGGACACGGTTGGGGGTGGGGACGGAAGGAAGGATGAACTGGGAGATTAAGATTACAGTAGCATGTGTAAAGCTGCTGTAGTGGGAAGGGGCTGCATGACACGGGGAGCTCGGCTTGGTGCTCTGTGATGTCCTGGAGGGGTGGGATGGCAGGGGGTGGGGAGGAGGGGATATAGATACACATACACCGAAATCAGATTGATTATATTCTTTGCAGCCAAAGATGGACAAGCTCTATACAGTCAGCAAAAACAAGACCAGGAGCTAACTGTGGCTCAGATCATGAACTCCTTATTGCCAAATTCAGACTAAAATTGAAGAAAGTAGGGAAAACCACTAGACCATTCAGGTATGACCTAAATCAAATTCCTTATGACTATACAGTGGAAGTGAGAAATAGATTTAAGGGACTAGATCTGATAGGCACAGTGCCTGATGAACTATGGATAGAGGTTCGTGACATTGTACAGGAGACAGGGATCAAGACCGTGCCTATGGAAAAGAAATGCAATAAGGCAAAATGGTTGTCTGAGGAGGCCTTACAAATAGCTGTGAAAAGAAGAGAAGCAAAAAGCAAAGGAGAAAAGGAAAGATATTCCCATTTGAATGCAGAGTTCCAAAGAATAGCCAGGAGAGATAAGAAAGCCTTCCTCAGTGATCAATGCAAAGAAATAGAGGAAAACAACAGAATGGGAAAGATTAGAGATCTCTTTAAGAAAATTAGAGATATCAAGGGAACATTTCAGGCAAAGATGGGTTCGATAAAGGACAGAAATGGTATGGACCTAAAAGAAGCAGAAGATATTAAGAAGAGGTGGCAAGAATACACAGAAGAACTGTGCAAAAAAGATCTTCACGACCCAGATAATCACGATGGTGTGATCACTCACCTAGAGCCAGACATCCTGGAATGTGAAGTCAGGTGGGCCTTAGAAAGCATCACTACGAACGAAGCTAGTGGATGTGATGGAATTCCAGTTGAGCTATTTCAAATCCTCAAAGATGATGCTGTGAAAGTGCTGCACTCAATATGCCAGCAAATTGGGAAAACTCAGCAGTGGCCACAGGACTGGGAAAGGTCAGTTTTCATTCCAATCCCTAAGAAAGGCAATCCGAAAGATTGCTCAAACTACCACACAATTGCACTCATCTCACACACTAGTAAAGTAATGCTCAAAATTCTCCAAGCCAGGCTTCAGCAATACTTGAACTGAGAACTTCCAGATGTTCAAGCTGGTTTTAGAAAAGGCAGAGGAACCAGAGATTAAATTGCCAATATCCGCTGGATCATTGAAAAAGCAAGAGAGTTCCAGAAAAACATCTATTTCTGCTTTATTGACTATGCCAAAGCCTTCAACTGTGTGGATCACAATAAACTGGAAAATTCTGAAAGAGATGGGAATACCAGACCACCTGACCTGCCTCTTGAGAAACCTGTATGCAGGTCAGGAAGCAACAGTTAGAACCGGGCATGGAACAACAGACTGGTTCCAAATAGGAAAAGGAGTATGTCAAGGCTGTATATTGTCACCCTGCTTATTTAACGTCTATGCAGAGTACATCATGAGAAACGCTGGGCTGGAAGAAGCACAAGCTGGAATCAAGATTGCCGGAAGAAATATCAATAACCTCAGATATGCAGGTGACACCACCCTTATGGCTGAGAGTGAAGAGGAACTAAAAAGCCTCTTGGTGAAAGTGAAAAAGGAGAGTGAAAAAGTTGGCTTAAAGCTTAACATTCAGAAAACTAAGATCATGGCATCTGGTCCCATCACCTCATGGGAAATAGATGGGGAGACAATAGAAACAGTGTCAGACTTCATTTTTTGGGGCTCCAAAATCACTGCAGATGGTGACTGCAGCCATGAAATTAAAAGACGCTTACTCCTTGGAAGGAAAGTTATGACCAACCTAGATAGCATATTAAAAAGCAGAGACATTACTTTGCCAAGAAAGATCCATCTGGTCAAGGCTATGGTTTTTCCAGTGGTCATGTATGGATGTGAGAGTTGGACTATAAAGAAAGCTGAGTGCCGAAGAATTGATGCTTTTGAACTGTGGTGTTGGAGAAGACTCTTGAGAGTCCCTTGGACTGCAAGGAGATCCAACCAGTCCATCCTAAGGGAGATCAGTCCTGGGTGTTCATTGGAAGGACGGATGCTGAAGCTGAAACTCCAGTACTTTGGCCACCTCATAGGAAGAGTTGACTGATTGGAAAAGACCCTGATGCTGGAAGGGATTGGGGGCAGGAGGAGAAGGGGATGACAGAGGATGAGATGGCTGGATGGCATCACCAACTTGATGGGCATGAGTTTGAGTAAACTTCGGGAGCTGGTGATGGATAGGGAGGCCTGGCGTGCTTCGATTCATGGGGTCACAAAGAGTCGGACACGACTGAGCAACTGAACTGAATTGAAATGAACTGATAGCTGATCCACTTCGTTGTACAGCAGAAACGAATGAAACGCTGTGAAAAGGACAGCCAGCTGGCGTTAGAGCTGACTCTCTGAGGGAGGAATTAAGGGGGATGTAAAACACCAAAGGCAATGGCAGCCCACTCCAGGATTCTTGTCTGGATAATCCCATGGACAGAGCAGAATGGTGGGCTACAGTCCATGGGGTCGCAAAGCGTCTGACACGACTTCAGCAACTGAGCGCGCATGCACACACTCTGTGGGCTGGATTATGAGGGACAGGAAACCCCCGCGGGGTCATCGTGTTGTTTTGCACAGCTGTGGACCCAAGAAAGGAGAATGCCCTCCTTCTCCACATGCCACTAGGATGGAGAGGCTGCCATTTGCTGAAGACCGAGCTGTCTTGGAATTCCTCCTAGAATATTCTTAATTTAGGCCTCCTGAAGGGACTCCTTAGCTTCCCCTGTAGCTCAGCTGGTAAAGAATCCGCCTGCAATCCGGGAGACCTGGGTTCGATCCCTGGGTTGGGAAGATCCCCTGGAGAAGGGAACAGCAACCCACTGCAATATTCTGGCCTGGAGAAATCCATGGACTGTATAGTCCATGGGGTCGCCAAGAGTCAGACACGACTGAGCATGTCATGGGACTCCTTAGGGGGAGGGGGCCCGGGGGCAGAAATGGCAGTGATCTGTGTCCCAAATGGAGCCCAGAGCCTCAAGTTTGATGATCTTGTTTTTCCTCTAGTCTCCATTCCCGGGAGCTTCACTGAGCTAAAGGCTCGGGTACATCCCATCCCGGGACTCACAGGTTGACACCCACAGCCTTCCCCTAGACAAAATGCAAGAAATGCTGCCTTGTCCTGCCAGCAGATAGTTACTGCATGCCCTCTGTGTGTCGGCTGTTCCACAGGAACCAGGACCAACAGCAGTTAGACTAAGCCCCTGCCCCGGGGACGTCCCAGAGGCACTGCAAACCCGTTATGTTCTGTGGCTGACGCTGACGGAACCAGGCACTGTCTCAGAGGCTTCACACATGTACACAGATTTCATCTTCACATCAGTACCTTCCTCATTTTCAGACAAGAAGCCTGAGAAAGGGGCTAAGGGGTTTGCCTGGATGTGCAGTTAGTGGGCGCAGAACTGGATTGGAACCTGGGCAGCCTGATTCTGTACGCTACTAAACTTCCTGTTTTTTTGCCTTAAATAGAAATTGTGATTTCCCTCTCATGTCATCTCCCTAAATGTCACCAGTATCTATCCAGTGAGAGAATCAGAGCCCAGAAGTCCCCGTTGACACCTTCTTCTGCCTCACCCTCCACGTCCACTCAATCAATAAGCCTTGCTGATGTTACCTTTTATGTTTTTCTTCAGGAGGCAGAAGGGTGTGTTATTTTGGTCGCCAATGGGTCCGGCCACCAGCGTGTGTACTGACCACTCCACGCTGAGTGCATCAGTGAACTCCACGCTAGTGCTTGGCCTGGGGTTTTTCTACCTTTGGATGCATCCCTTTGCTCTAGATGGAGAATGAACATCCCAGGGGCAAATCATGACTGAGATAGAGTCCCTCGTCAGGCTTGGTAGGTGGGAGCCAAACCAGAGAATCTGATTTAGATTGATATGTAGGTAGATAGGTTAATTAGTGAATGCAATAATTCTAGTGCCTGTGATGGGGAGTAAATTCATGCAATATCCATCTGTTTTCTTGTCTGTCTTTTTGATCAGAATACATAGCACACAGCTATGAAACACTTCCTACATGGCAGGCAGGTTTCCCCACGCTTTCCACGTGCTACCATATAATCCTCACCACCGTCCTTTGCTTTGGCTCTGATTGTGTTATAGATGGGGAAACTGAGACCCAGAAAATCCACCCACTTGGCCAAGGCCACACAGTCGTGAAGTGGTGGGACCATGAGTTTGGATCCAGAAAGTCTAGCTTTGGCTCCATACCCTTTACTGGCAAGTTCTATTATCCCCAAACTGCCGAGGACAGCTCTTTCCTGAGGACCAAGTATTTGAACTCCATGGCCACACCCCCTTGGGCTCCAGGTGGATGTATCTCCCAGGGTGGATCTCAAGTGAGTTTCCTTCTTCAGGCCAAAGATGACGGTCAATGTCAGTAGTCACCTGAGCCCTCAGGGAAGTCGGGCTATGGGACAACCACCTTCCACGTGGGAGTTGGGGCTGGGCGGAAAAGCAGAGAGACAAGATGGGGTGGGGAAGGGGGAGACAGCGTCAGATACTTCTAGAGCAGAGCAGATATATGTAGTCCCAGAGACACCAAGACTGTCACATCTAGTTCCTTAGGAGCCTCAGCTTCACGTTCTGTTTCTGGATTCTAGGATATACTCTGGAATCCTTTAGTAAACTCCTGGGTTTTTTTCTTTGTTGTAACAATTATAAAATGATGGTCAGTGAGACAGGCAAAAGCATAGAATATCAGCATTCAATTAACTCATCTTACGGATAAGAGACGAGCTGCAATCTAATGTCTGTGTGTGGGGGTGAGTCTTCATATATTTATAGGGTATGTCTACTCATATCAGGGACAAAAAGCTGGCAGAGGCGTCAATCAAAATAGTATAAAGGAGAAACTTGAAAGCCACCTGGAGAACACATGATATAGTGTTAATGAAAACAAAATTGTAGGTAAAAGGCGTAGGCAAGGAAATTCCTTTTGACCCAGCAGATAGATTCCAACTCTAATACCTCAGCCCTAGCTTTCACAGCTGCTCAGGAAGAGTCACTCTAGAATCACCACGCTCCCACGTCCACTGCCTGTCTTCACGTCTCTACCAAGAACTTGAATCTGTAGCTACTTCACGGTCCTGAATTCTTCACAACTGGACTCAGTTGGCCTGAGACAGCAAATATCCTCTTCTTGGTTGTTGTGTTAGTGATTTTGTAACCTCTGGAAAATGTGGAGATCAGAATAGAAAATGAACTAATCAAGACCAGAGTACTGCCGTATTTTATCCATTTTAGCATCTTGGAAATCAGAGTGTATTCTACAGTCAATGATATCATATACTTATAAATGGTGTTATTTCTTCTTTCTTAATGATATTAAGAGTTCCAGGATATTAAACTTCTGGAGTTGGCGATGGACAGGGAAGCCTGGCATGCTGCAGTCCATGGGGTCACAAAGAGTCGGACATGGCTGAGCCACTGAACTGAACAGAATGATATTAAAATAATGTTGCATATTATAATTGAAGATATCGTGGATCCTATGAAATATTGTTGACCTTCGAACAACACGGATTCAAACTGCACAGGTTCACTTATATGCAGATTTTTTTCAATAAATACATTGGAAGATTTTTTCTTGAATTTGCAACAATTTGAAAAATTTACATAATTTTTTTGTAAATTGCATAGCCAAAAGAAAAAAAAAAGAGAAAGGAAAAGGTAAGTCATGAATGTGCAAAATACACATAGATGCTAGTCCATTTGATCATAAAATATGCAGAAATCTATTATAAAGAGTTAAATTTTATCAAAGCATGTACGCCAACACTTATAGACCATACATGGTACCATTTGCTGCTAAGAGAAACATAAACGAATGTAAAGATACAGTAATAAACCACAACTGCATAAAATGAACTGTAGTACATACTGTGCTATTGTAACAATTCCACAGCCACCTTCTGTTGTATGACGGTGAGCGCAAGAGCTGTGATATCTAGTTAAAACACCATGTGATGCTTATCATCTCCAAGTGAGCAGTTCCTCTCTCCAATATATTGTGTTTCAAAGTAAAAAGTGACCGCGGTTCTGGCTGACTTTTCAGTGGGTTTAATGTAATACTGTAAACCTTGAATAACACACTGGGACCCATACAAAGTGTCACTGGTGGTGTTGGAAGTGCTCCCAAGACACAGAGGAAAGCCATGACATTACAAGAAAAGGTTGACTTGCTGACATGTGCCATGGAGACGGCAGTGGCCCACCATTTCAAGATAAATGAATGCAATATAAGGACTCTGGTTAAAAAAAAAAAAAGCTACATCAGTATGTGTGAAAACCTTGAGGTTTATGAAGTATCTTTTTATCTGGTATTGAAAATGCAGCTGTTGTGGGAATGCAGGATTAGCATTCCTATGGACTCTAACATAGTTTGAGAAAAGGCATAGTCATTATATGATAACTTAAAGCAAAAGGAAGGTGAAAGATCTAAAACAGGAAGATTTAATGGCAGCAAAGGATGGTTTGATAATTTTAGAAAGAGATTTCACTCAAAAAAGGTCAAGATAACAGGAGAAGCAACTTCTGCTGACCAAGAGGCAGATGACTTCCCAGACATCATTGAGGAGAAAGAAACCTGCTTGAGAAGGTCTTAAATGCAGATGAAAGTGCCCTATTCTGGGATAAAATGCCACAAAGAACATTTATTAGTAAAGAGGAGAAGTGAGCACCATGATTTAAGGTAGGAAGTGATAGACTAACCAACTCTAGTGTTCTGTGCAAATGAAGTTGGATTTCTGATCAGGACTGCTGGTTGTACAAAAAAAACTTGAACAACAACCTTTTTTTCTGGAATTGGTTCCACTAATGTGTTATTCCTAAAGTTAGGAAGTTACCTTGCCAGTAAGGGACTGCCTTTTAAAATTCTTTTGTTATTGGACAATGCTCCTGGCCACCCAGAATCTCACGAATTCACCATGAAGGTGCTGAATTGGTCTAGTTGCCACGAAACACAGTATTTCTAATTCAGCCTCTAGATCATAAGAACCGTGAAGGATCATTATATCCAGTACTCCATGGAGGGGATTGTCAAGTACTCTATCAAGGGGATTGTCAATTGTCAATAGAAGAGACCCCTGACAGAGAGATCATCATGAATGTCTGGAAGGATTACATCATTGAAGATGGTATCGTTTTTATAGCAAAAGCTGCGACACCCGTCAAGCCTGAAACAATGAAGTCCTGCTGGAGAAAACTGTGTCCAGATGTTGTGCATGACTTCATAAGAAGTATGACAGAGCCAATCAAGGGAATCACGAAAAAGACTGTAGATATGGAGAAATAAAAAATAAAAAAGCTGGGATGAACGGTTCCAAGATATGGGTCTTGGAGAAATTCAAGAGCTCATAGCACCACACCAGAGGAATGAGCAGAAGATGACTTGATGGAGATGAGTGCCAGATGATGAAGAAGACAGAAAAGACAGTGCCAGAGAACAAGACGTCAGACAATCTGGTAGAAGCGTAGGAGAGTTCTGATTATTCAGGACTGCTTTTGACTTCTTTTATGACGTGTATCCTCTTATGATATGGACAAAACTAAAACAAACAGTGGGAGAATGATCGGGACCAGGTAGAAACACTTTTAGAGCCATGAGAAAGCAAAGAAGTCAGACAGAACTTAGGATGTATTTCCAGAAAGTCCTACCAAGTGTGTCTGCACTTCCTTGCTCCCCTCCCCACTTCTCCACCTCTTCTGCCTCTGCCACCTCTTCCTCCTCTTCTTGGCCTCTTGAACAATGAGGATGAAGACCTTTATGATGATCCACTTCCACTTAATGTACAGTAAACAATCATCATGCCATACAGTTCATGAGGATATCTTTTGTGTGTATGTGAATGTCTTTGTATGAAAATCTAATAACTGTGCATCAAGAACTGTGTGGAACACTTTTGTGCCATGATCATGGCCTAAGTATTCATCATGTAGAATATCATGGACAAGACTAATATTGAAGTGGATCGCCTCTCCTTACATGGACATAGGGTGAGTGATAGCGAACATCAAATTAGTAATACATTAGTTTTCTTACTGTTTTACCACTTTACTTTCAAAAGAATTACATTATCTTACAGTACACCCCTCTCCTTTGTAATGGGAGAAACTGTGTATCAACCTATCTTCACAGGTTAGCGTTTTCTAAAGAAGGTAATGCTGTTTCCAATACTGGATTATGACTGGGACTGTAATACTGTATGACATAAATGTTTTAGAACAATTCGTTCATTTGTGTATGTGAAAGTCGCTCAGTTGTGTCCAACTCTTTGCAACCCCATGGACTATACAGTCCATGTAATTCTCCAGGCCAGAATACTGGAGTGGGTAGCCTATCCCTTCCTCAGAGGATCTTCCCGACCCAGGAATCAAACCAGGGTCTCCTGCACTGCAAGCAGATTGTTTACCAACTGAGCTATCAGGGAAGCCGTTCATTTGTGAATAGGCTAGGCTATCAGGGAAGGGGCTTCCTAAAGTACAATAGCTAAAAGATGTTAGAAGTTTACTTCATGCTCCTGTAACAGTCAGGTGGTGTGTGGTCAGAGCTGTGGACCAAGCAACTCTGCCATGTGAGGTCTCTAGGAAATTGGGTCCTTCTCTACTTTGGCTCTGCCATGGTCTGAGGGGTTATCTTTATCAACCTGGATAATGTTGGCACAGCACCACATCCAAGGGAAGTGGGAAAGAAGTGAGTCCAGGGCGAGGATGTTAGAGGGGCACACACCACATCTGCTCGTGTCTCATTGGTCACATGGTCACACCAGCTGCAAAACACACCCTGCTGTTGGGTGGACATGTGTCCAGTGAAACCCAGGGGTTTTAGCTAAAGGAAGAAATGGGAGAATTAACAATAGCAAATATTTGGCAGTCATCCACCGTGAGTCTTAAGAAACTTCACTCAGTAGATTAAATTACTAAATTTCAGTAATTGATTAAAGACTTAGAAAGATTTCACTTGTCAGTTTTATACATTTGCCATGGCAGATGTTTGAAGTGTTTTAGAGAGACAGATATATTTTAACTTTAAATGCACTTAAAATGTTTCAGGATATTAAATTATAAGTTTATAAATAGGGTTGATTATTTAGGAGAATTTTGTTAAATTTAAGAATCAGTTCAACATTAATCAGAGAAAAGTGGAAGCAATTAATGTTATTTTAATTAAGAAAAAATTCTGTGTTAAACATTTGTTGTCCAGTCACTCTGTCATGTCCGACTCTTTGCGACCCCATGAACTGCAGCATGCCAGGCCTCCCTGTCCATCACCACCTCCCGGAGTTTGCTCAAACTCAAGTACATTGAGTCGGTGATGCCATCCAACTATCTCATCCTCTGTCGTCCCCTTTTCCTCCTGCCTTCAATCTTTCCCAGCATCAGGGTCATTTCCAATGAGTTGGCTCTTTTCATGAGGTGGCCAAAGTATTGGAGCTTCAGCTTCAGCCTCAGTGCTTTCAAAAATGAATATTCAGGACTGATTTCCTTTATGATTGACTAGTTTGATCTCCTTGCAGTCCAAGGGACTCTCAAGAGTCTTCTCCAACACCACAGTTCAAAGGCATCAATTTTTCAGCACTCAGTGTTTTTTAGCTGTCCAGCTCTCACATCCGTACATGACTACTGGAAAAACCATAGCTTTGACTAGACGGACCTTTGTCAGCAAAGTGATGCCTCTGTTTTTTAGTACATGGTCTAGATTTGTCATAGCTTTTCTCAAAGGAGTGTCTTTTAATTTCATGGGCTGCAGTCACTGTCCACAGTGATTTTGGAGCCCAAGAAAATAAAGTCTGCCACTGTTTCCACTGTTTCCCCACCTATTTGCCATGACGTGGGACCGTATGCCATGATCTTTGTTTTTTGAATGCTGAGTTTTAATCCAGCTTTTTCACTCTCCTCTTTCACCTTCATCAAAAGGCTCTTTAATTTCTCTTTGCTTCCTGCCCTAAGGGTGGGGTCATCTGCATAGCGGATGTTATTGACATTTCTCCCTCCAATCAAAAATGGTTACAAAACCCCTTAAACATAAATGGTTACAAAAATCCTACCTTTTAAAAATGTAACAACTTTTCAGATGGACGTCTTAAACTTACTAATAGCATTTACATTTCCTCCATGTCTTTTCATGGCTTCACAGTCCATGTATGTTTTATTGCTGAATAATATCCAATTGTTTGGATGTACCATAGTTTTGTCAACCTAAATGAACTTAGGAGGCAATACTCAAACAAAAAGTGTTTATTTGGGATTGAAGAATTGCAATTCGAGACGCATAAATTCAGGTAGCAATCCAAACAGAATCCCACTGGGAAGTAAAAGTCAGGGGCTTCTAAAGGTAAAGAACAGAAGTTTGCATTACAAAGAATTTTAATTGGAGTTGGAGGCAGAAGTAAGTCTTGGCTAGACATGATTGATTGCTAGAGGGAAGAAAAAGTTCATTAATGTGATAAGTTGCAGGTGTTTTTGCAGAGTCCTTGGAATAATTGTGTTTTGGCCCGGTTCAAAAGTTCATAGCTCCACCTGGGGAGGATGAGTATGTATGATCTTAATGTTCTCTCAGCTTCATTTAAAAACCATTTTATAAAAGTGGCTCCATTGTACTTCACAGTTTCTTCATTCATTCACTTGCTTTGGGACATCTTGGTTGCTCCAAGTTTTGGCAGTTGTGAATAAAACTGCTATAAACATTCATGTGTTTTTGTGTGGATATAAGCTTTTAATTCCTTTGGGTAAACACCAAGAAGTACGATTGCTGGATTGTATGTTAAAAATATGTTTAGTTTTATAAGAAATCACCATACTGTCTTCCATACTGGCTGTATGATCTGTATGATTTTGAATTCCTACATTTCCTATTGCGTCATATCCTCACCAACGTCTGATGCTCTCAGTGTTCTGGATTTTGACCATTCTAATCTGTGTGTTGTGATATTTTCCTATCATTTTAATGTGCATTTTCCTGTAACCGGTGATGTCAAGTGTATGTTCATGCTTATTTGCCATGTGTATATCTTCTTAGATAGGGTGTCTGTTAAGGTCTTTGGCCTATGTTACAACTGAGTTGTTCTTTCTTTCATAGATTGTGCCTTTGGTATCATGTTTAAAGAGGCTACACACTGTGTTATTTCAATTACGTGACATTCTGGAAAAGGTAAAATTATGGAGACAGTAAAAGAAAATCAATAATTGCCAGGGGTTAGAAAGGAAGAAAGGATGAATAGGCAGAGCACAGAGGGTCTTTAGAGAAGTGAAAATACTCTGTATGATACTGTAACAGTGAAAACATGACATTACATATTTGTCCAATCCCATAGAATGTATAACACCAGGAGTGAACTCTAATACAACTCTGGACTTTGGGTGATGATGTGTTAATGCAGGTTTATCAGTTATAACAAAAGTACTACTCTGGTGGGGGATGTTGACTGTGCTGGAGGCTATGTATGTGTGAGGGCAGGGAGTCTATGAGAAATCTCTGTACCTTCTGTTCAATTTTTCTATGAATCAAAAACAGCTCTAAAGAAATAATCTTGATTAATATTACCTGTGAGGTCTTCTGGCCCTGAACTTACATTGTTGGGAATTTTAAAAATTACTGATCATTAGTCTCCCTTCATATTTTCTGTTTCTTCTTGGTTCAGTTTCAGGAGATCATACATTTCTAGGAATTCATCCATTTCTTCTACAATGTCCATTTTATTGGCATATAATTGTAGTAACCTCTTATAATTCTCTGTATTTCTGAGGTTTCAGTTGTAACTTCTCTTTTTCTATTTCTGATTTTATTGATTTGACTCTTTTTCTTCTTGAAGAGTCTAGCTAAAGGTTTACCAATTTTGTCTAACTTTTCAAAGAACTGGCTTTCTGATCTTTTCTATTGTTTTTTTAACTTCTATTTCATTTATTGCTGCTCTGATCTTTATGATTTCTTTCCTTCTAACTTTGTTTTTGGTTTGTAATTCTTTTTCTAGTTTCTTTAGGTGTAAGGTTAAATTATTATGAGATTTTTATTGTTTCTGAGGTAGGCTTAAAGAGATGGGAACACCAGGCCACCTGACCTGCTTCCTGAGAAATCTGTATGCTGGTCAAGAAGCAACAGTTAGAACTGGACATGGAACAATAGACTGGTTCCAAATGAGGAAAGGAGTATGTCAAAGCTGTATATTGTCAACCTGCTTATTTAACTTATATGCAGAGTACATCATGAGAAGTGCTGGACTGGATGAAGCACAAGCTGGAATCAAGATTGCTGGGAGATATCAATAACCTCAGATATGCAGATGACACCACCCTTATGGCAGAAAGCAAAGAAGAACTAAAGAGCCTCTTTTGATGAAAGTGAAAGAGGAGAGTGAAGAAGTTGGCTTAAAACTCAACATTCGAAAAACGAAGATCATGGCAACTGGTTCCATCACTTCATGGCAAATAGATGGGGAAACAGTGCAAATAGTGACAGATTATTTTTTGGGGCCCCGAAATCATTGCAGATGGTGATTGCAGCCATGAAATGAAAAGACTCTTGCTCCTTGGGAGAAAAGTTATGACCAACCTAGACAGCATATTAAAAAGCAGAGACATTACTTTGTCAACAAAGGTTCATCTAGTCAAAGCTATGGCTTTTCCAGCAATCATGTATGGACGTGAGAGTTGGACTATAAAGAAAGTTGAGTGCCAAAGAATTGATGCTTTTGAACTGTGGTGTTGGAGAATACTCTTGAGAGTCCCTTGGACAGCTAGGATATACAGTCCATTCTAAAGGAAATAAGTCTTGAGTATTCATTGGAAGGACTGATGCTGAAGCTGAAACTCCAATATTTTGGCCACCTGATGATAAGAGCTGACTCATTTGAAAAGACCCTGATGCTGGGAAAAATTGAAGGTGGAAGAAGAAGAGGACAACAGAGGATGAGATGGTTGGATGGCATCCCCGACTTGATGGACATGAGTTTGAGTAAACTCCGGGAGCTGGTGATGGACAGGGAGGCCTGGCATGCTACAGTCCATGGGGTTGGAAAGAGTCAGACATGACTGAGTGACTGAACTGAACTGAGGTAGGCTTGTATTGCTATAAATTTCCCTCTTAGAATCACTTTTACTGTGTTCCCTAGATTTTGGATCAGTGTGTTTTCATGTTCATTTCTCTCCAGGTATTTTTGAATTTCTTCTTTGGTTTCTTTAGTGAAACATTGCTTGTTTAGTAGCACATTTTTAGTCTCCAATTGTTCGTGTTTTTCACAGTTTTTTTTTTTTTTTCTATAGTTGATTTCTAGTCTCACAGTGTTGTGTTTGGAAAAGATGCTTGATATGATTTCAATTTTCTTAAAAATTACTGAGAGTTGTTTTGTGACTTAGCATGTGATCTATCCTGAAGAATATTCCCAGGAGCATTTGAAAAGAATGTGTATTCTTCTGAATGAAATGCTCTCTCTCTCTCTCTATATATATATATATAGTCCATTGGGTCTAACTTGAGGGAGGAGGCTGTATGCTGGGTCTTCATTGCAATGCGCGGGCTTCTCATTGTGGTGGCTTCTTTTCCTGTGGAGCATGAGCCCTAGAGCATGCAGACTTCAGTAGTTTTTGCAACTCACAGGCTCTGGAGAGCAGGTTCAGTAACTGGGGCATATGAGCTTTGTTGCTTCACAGAATGTGGAATCTTCCTGAATCAGGGATTGAACCTGTGTCCCCTGCATTAGCAGGAGAATTCTTAACCACTGGACCACTGAGGAAGTCCTAATGTGTTGTTTAAAACCAGTGTTTCCTTATTAATTTTTCTGTCTGGATGGTCTGTCACATTGATGTCACATTGATGTAAGCGGGGTGTTAAAGTCCTATTACTATTACTGTGTTATTGTTGATTTCTCTCTTTCTGTCTGTTAATATTTGCTTTATGTATTTAGGTGCTCCTATGTCTGGAGAAGGAAATGGCAACCCACTCCAGGATTCATGCTTGAAAAATCCCATGGACCGAGGAGCCTGGTGGGCTAGAGTCCATGGGTTTGCAAAGAGTCGGACACGACTGAGCGACTTCTCTTCACTTCACTTCACTTCATGTTGGGTACACATATATTTACAATTGCTATATCTTCTTCTTGGGTTGATCCCTTGATCATTATATAATATCTTTCTTTGTCTCTTGTCACAGTCTTTGTTTTAAAATGTATTTTGCTTGATATAAGTATTATTACTCCAGCTTTCTTTGAATTTCCATTAGTGTAGCATACCTCATGCCTGTCAGAATGGCAATTACCAAGAAACCAAGAAACAACAAGTGCTGGAGAGGATGTGGAGTAAGGCGGGTCCTCATGCACTGTTGGTGGGAACGTACCCCAAAAGTAAAAATAGAACTAACATGTGATCAAGCAATTCCACTCCTGGGTATTCATCTGAAGAAAACAAAAACACTAATATGAAAAGATGTATGCACCCCTACGTTCATTGTGGCATTATTTATAATAACCAAGCTGTGGAAGCAACCAGATGCTCATGAATAGGTGAATGGATAAAGAAGATATGGTGTGTGTGTGTGTGTGTGTGTGAAATATTACTCAGCCATAAAAAAGAATGAAATCTTGTCCTTTGTGACAGTGTGGATGGACCTACAGAGTATTATACTCAGTGAGATAAATCAGGCAGAGAAAGACAAATACTACGCAATTTCACTTATATGGAGAATCTGAAAAAACAAACCAAATGAACAGACAGAACAAAATAGAAACAGTGTTATAGAAAATAAACAGATGGTTGCCAGAGGGAAGAGAGTGAGGGAGAAAAGAAATAAGTGAGGGAAATTAAGAGGTACAAACTTCCGTTTGTGAAATAAATGAGTCACAGATATAAAATGTACAATGTGAAGAATAATTATAATATCTTTGTAATTATGTAATATTTTTATATGCTGACAGATCATAACTAGGCTTATGGTGATCTCTTTGAGATGGACAGAAATATCAACTCATTATGTTGTCTAACAGAAAATAATATAGTTTTGTAGGTCAATTACACCTCAGAAACAAACAAACAAACAAGCTCATAGACAAAAATATTAGATTTGTGGTTACCAGGGGTGGCTGCTGGGGGGAATTGAATTGGATGAAGGTAGCCAAAAGGCAGAAACTTCCAGTTATAAGATAAATAAGTACTAGGCAGGCTTATTTGCTAGGTCATGTCCAACTCTTTGAGATTCCGTGGACTGCAGTCCACCAGGGTCCTCTGCCCATGGGATTTCCCAGGCAAGAATACTGGAGTGGGTTACCATTTCCTTCTCCAAAGTACAAGGAATATAAGATAAATAAGTGCAAGGGATCTAAAAAATCCAACTTTAACAAATTGAATATTAATTAAAACAAGTAGCTCTAGGTGATTCTCTGCATAAATTTGTTTTATTTTCGGCTGTACTGGGGTCTTTGTTCCTGTAGGTGGGCTTTCCCCAGTTGCGGCGAGAGGGGGCTACTCTCTAGCTGTGATGTATGGGCTTCTCATTGCGGTGGTTCCTCTTGTTGCAGAGCACAGGCTCTAGGGTACTCAGGCTTCAGTAGCTGAGGCACATGGGCACAGTAATTGTGGCTCACGGGCCCTAGAACACAGGTTCAATAGTTGTGGTGCACATGGTTAGTTGCTCTGTGGCATGTGGGAGCTTCCCAGATCAGGGCTTGAACCCATGTCTCCTGCACTTGCAGGCAGATTCTTGACCACTGAGCCACCAGGGAAGCCTGATCCTTGACACATAAAAGCCTTCATCAGATATTAAAAAAATCTCGAGTGCCATGTTTATGAACTTTTCGATAGGTTCTGTTACTTACAACCAAGAATGTCTTGAGGGAGATTCAGTCTCTTCCCTAACCCCATTACATCATGTTTCCAGTTTGCCATGTGTCATAGGTCTCACGGTTATATTTCTAAATTTCATTCTGCTTATGATAACCCTCCACGCACACATGGGTGGACAAGATGCTTATTGGGATGCTTGTCTAGGCTTCTCTTGGCTGCATACTGTTTCTCCCCACTCCAAATCTACAGAGTTCAGAGGTATCTTAGCTGTCATGATGATATGATTTGGTCCACCTTGGTCCAAGGTGACCACTAACTTAAGCAAGGTTAATGAGAGTTCCAGTTGAAAGAGAGCCTCAGACTCTCTCTAGGTGGCTAGAAGGATCATATGTAGACGAAAGACTGGAGAGCAGAGGAAAAGGGTCCTTTTAGAGACAGAAGAATCAAGCTCATGGCAGAGAAACTGAAACAAAGATAGATGGAGAGCATTTGGGTTCTAGTCTGTTCCTGAAGCCCAGTCAGCTGCACATAGCCTTGAGTCTTGGGAGACATCTGGTACACTAATAATAATTCATCTCTCCCTTCTGAACAAAACAGAGTCAGTTTCTATTATTTGTAACCAAAAAATGCTATCTAATATGCCTGAAAAGATATTAAACTCTTCATACGAAGCAAACTCAAGGGTTTTATTTTAAAAAGAAATACCTACTTGGTTGTCTCAATGAGAGGAACTTTCCGGTGTGGATCTGACCTTTGGGTTATAAGTACTGGTCCAAGGTGTGTCCCCTGAGAAGTCCACAAAATTGAATTTATCTAAAACTCATCTATTAGAGTAACTGTGGCCTGATAATCACTTGCAAAATACCCAACGCTGAGTATAAGTTACAGTCAGTTAACCACTTGTGACTTGTGTCAGTTCAGTTTAGTTCAGTGGCTCAGTTGTGTCCAACTCTTTGTGACCCCATGGACCTCAGGCATGCCAGGCCTCCCTGTCCATCACCAACTCCCAGAGCTTGCTCAAACTCAAGTCCATCGAGTCGGTGATGCCATCCAGCCATCTTATCCTCTGTTGTCCCCTTCTTCTCCTGCCTTCAATCTTTCCCAGAATGAAGGTAGTCTTTTCCAATGAGTCAGGTCTTGCACAATGCCCAAAACTGAGTGTAGAAAATTACAGTCAATTAACCACTTGTGACTCGTATAGCATCTCATTATACTTAGTCTACTGGGAGATCCCCAAATTGCATTACATAGTCTGTGGTTAAAACTGTTAGTTCACCATTCTCTCCCAGCAAAAACTACATTTCCCAGCCCCTCTTGAAGGCAAGGCCAGGCCATGAGACTAAGTTCTGACCCATAAAAAATGAGTGGACATGACAGGTGTAACTTTCAGAACATCCCTTAAAGGAATGTTCTTTTCTTCTTTTTCCCTTCCTTCTCCTGAAATTTGAACGTGGTTTTGGCAGCAGGTCCAGCCATGCTGGAACAACAAGGGGAAAGTCATGTATTGTGAATAGAGATCAAAAATCTACAAAGAGCTCAGGTCCCCAGACCTACTTACATTTAGACCTTTCCATATGAGAGAAATAAACCATTTTATTTAAGTCTCTATTATTTTGACTTCTGTTTCAGTAGCTGAGCCAGTTGCTTAGCTATAACAACAGTCTTTACATGGTTTTCTACAGAAGGAAGCACAGCCAAAAGTAAAACTTTAAATTCATGAAACTCACTCATTCACCAAAGATTTATTGAGTCACAGAGGTCTGAATGGAAATGTGAAGTACCCTTGGAAAAAGTGTTCAGGCTAGTGAAGCAATCCAGCTCATACGAAATGAGGAGCACCCAAAAGAACATGGACCATTTAGCCTAGGGAAAAGGTTAGGATAGATTGGAGAGCTGTCACAAGACTTAGGAAGAACTCATGTGGAAAAGAGAATAGCTCCATCTGCTCCATATGGTCCCAGGTGGTTGAAGTAAGGCCAGGAAAGCATGTAGGGACGTGAAGCACTAAGATCCAAAGGTTTCCATGTCAGTTCCGGCTCTTGGCTTTAAGCAGTAGAAACAGACTCTAATGTTTTAGGCAAAACCAAAACTTGCTGGAATGGTATTTGCAGGGGAATCACAGATTTAACCATATACCAGATTACTGGCCTCCAATGGCTCAGCAGGTAAAGAATTTGCCTGCAATGCAGGAGACACAGGAGATGAGGGTTCAATCCCTGGGTTGGGAAGATCCCTCGCAGAAGGAAATAGTAACCCACTCCAGTATTCTCACCTGGAAACTCCCAAGGACAGAGGAGCCTAGTGGCCTACAGCCCAAAGGGTGGCAAAGAGCCGGACATGACTGAGCAACCAAGCAGGCAGAGTGCTGGCCAGGGACCAGTAGTACCCGGAGTGCTGGTTAGCAGGAAGAATAGCCACAGCCACGGGGCAGACCGAGGTCTGACCAGAATGGTGAATGACTTCTATCCGGTCCTCATGCCCCCGAGTCATTCACTCAGGAGTCAGAGTCATGGGAGAAAGTCTTATGGTTGCACCTAGATCATCTTCCATTCCCTGGCTGAACGCAGGGTGGATTAGGGGAAAAATAAGGTCCCTGTTGACTCTCATGTGGAAGTCAGGCACCACCCCCAGGAGGAACCAAGATACTATCAGGCAAATTTCCAGGGCCACCCCCTAATGATTCTTGCAAAGCCTGTGAATCTGTGACCTGTGTCTTGTGATTGGGAAGAACTTGTCCGTTCAGGGAAGTTATTTCTGTTCTATATTCCTCACATATGCTTGTATACTCTCTGCTGAATGATTCCATCCCTGAAAGATTCACTAGTTCACAAGTTCTTCTTCACATTAAGACTAAATAAAGCTGGGAGTTTAGACTCTGCCTGACACTCAAGACCCTCCAACTCTGGTTCTACTTTTGAACAGTTAAATTCTGTGATTCTTCCATCCAGCTTATTCACTCAATGTCACCATCCTCTGACCCCATGAAAACATCTTATTTATTCTCATTTATTCTCCTGTCTATCTAAATGTTATCCATTCTTCACATTCCAGCTCAGATCCCACATCCTACATGAAACATTCCTGAACCATCCCAGCCCAAAGTAACTCTTTGGAAATCATTTGCCTGTATGCTTCACTAGGCATTTAATCATTCTCCTTTTAAATGTTTTCTATTTTTTAGAATTGATACTTACACCTCATTAGATAATTTAACTTTAAACATACTTATATCCATCCTCTCTCTCCATCTGGATTATAACTTCTTGAAGACATGAACTATTTCTTATCCAACTTTGTATCTCCCATAAAACTTAACAAAATTCTTTACACATGGACTTTTTCCTCCCTTAATTGATATGAATACCAGAGGTAAATATGGTCTTGACTCCTTATCCAGGAATTTGGGGAAGAGGAAGCAGAAGATGAGGGAAGAGGTAAGTCAGGCAATAAATTTACAATAACTTCTTAGGCTATAATAATGTTGTGAGTGATTTATGCTTTACAGATTTTTCCAGTTATAATTGATACACAATACTGCACATATTTGCTAAATTTTGACATATGTATACTTCCATGAAACTATTGCCCTAATCAAGATAATAAATATATCTTTCTCCTCCCACAAGTTTCCTTATGCCCCTTCATAGACTCTTTCATTCACTTCTACTTCAAGCAACTGCTGATATGTTTTCTGTCACTATGGTTTGAATTTCCAAGAATTTTATAGAAAACAGAATCATTCAGTATGTACTGTTTTCGTCTGGTTTCTTTCACTCCACATAATTATTTTGAGAATCACCCATGTTGTTAAATGGAGAAGGAAATGGCAACCTACTCCAGTATTCTTGCCTGGAGAATCCCATGGACGGAGGAGCCTGGTGGGCTGCAGTCCATGGGGTCGCTAAGAGTTGGACACGACTGAGCGACTTCACTTTCACTTTTCACTTTCATGCATTGGAGAAGGAAACGGCAACCCACTCCAGTGTTCTTGCCTGGAGAATCCCAGGGATGGGGGAGCCTGGTGGGCTGCCGTCTATGGGGTTGCAGAGAGTCAGACACGACTGAAGCGACTTAGCAGCAGGAGCAGCATGTTGTTGAACGGAGCAATAGCTCACTCTTATTCTTTTTATTGCTGAGTAGTATTCCATTGCATGAGCATACCACAATTTATTTGTCTGTTGGTGGTCATTTGAGTTGTTTAATTGTTTCCAGTTTTTGGCTATTAAAAGTTAAGGTGCTATGAACATTTATACAAGTATTTTTATGTGGACACATGTTTTCATTCATCTTAGGTAAATACCCAATAGTAGAATGCCTGGGCCTTAGGCTAGGTCTATGTATAACATTTACGGAATTACCAAAATGATTGTGCCATGTTCATTCCCATCAGCAATGCAGGAGAATTGAGGTTGCTCCTTCTCCTCACCAATAGTTGCTTAAAAACAAACAAACAAAAAAACTTAGGCCATTGTGGTGAGTGGTAGCTCACTGTGGTTTCAATCAGCATTTTCCTAATGACTAATGATGAACATCTTTTCATGAGCTCATTCATCATCTTCTTTGACAAAGTGTTTGTTCATATCTTTTGTCCATTTTTAAAACTGAGTTGTTTTCTTACTGTTGTGCTTCAAGTTTTTCTGTAGATTCTGGATACAATTTTTTATCATACACGTGACGTAAACATTTTCTCATGGTCCATGGCTTGCTTTTTAACTATGTCTTTTTAAGTTGTAGGATGTTTAAATATTGATAAAGTCCAGTTTATCAGTATTCTCTTTTATGGGTTGTGCTTTTGGTGTTGCAACTCAGAAATCTTTAACTCAGGGTCACAAAGATTTTCTTTTTCTGGAAGTTTTATAGCTTTAAGTTTTACCTAAATAGGTTTATGATAAATTTTTTTACTTAATTTTTGCCTATGGTGTGAAGTACTGATTGAGGTTCATTTTTTCTAGTAAAGACATTAAGTTGCTCCAGAATCATCTGTTGAAAAGATGATCCTTTCTCCACTGGATTGCCTTTGCAACCATGTTGCAAATCAGTTAACCATATGTGTGTGGATCTGTTTATGGACTCTGTTCTGCTCCAATGGTTGTTGTGTCTATCTTTACACCAATACGTCACTGCATGATTTATATTCCTATAATGTTTTAGATAAAGTGCTTTCACCCATAGATATAGTGTTGTGTTCATGGTGTGGACTCTGGAGTCAAATTACTTATGGGCAAATCCTGGCTCTAGCACTACTGGCTATCTTCTGCATGTGTGCTAAGTTGCTTCAGTCATGTCCAACTCTTTGTGACCCTATGGACTGTAGTTCACCTGTCTCTTGTGTCCATGGGATTCTCCAGGCAAGAATGCTGGAGTAAGTTGCCATGCCCTCCTCCAGGGGATCTTTCTCCAGGGATCAAACCTGCGTCTCCTGTGGCTCGTGGGTTGCAGGCAGATTCTTTACTGCTGAGCCAACAGGCAAGCCCACTGGCTATATTACTTTGAAAAGTGAAAATCACTCAGTTGAGTCTGACTTTTTGCAACCCGATGGACTATACAGTCCATGGAATTCTCCAGGCCAGAATATTGGAGTGGGTAGCCTTTTCTTTCTCCAGACATTACTTTAGGCAAACTTTTAATATCTCTGTGCCTGAGTTTACTCATCTATATAACATCCACTCATCAGATTTCTTTGATCATTGTGTTGGTCCAGAAAAAGTATATAGAGCAACATTCAATAAAAGTTTTCTCTCATATAATTTCCTGCATAAAACAATCATAGGAGCTAGTTAGGAATTACTGTTCCTTTTAACAGATAAAGAACTTAAGATGAAAAGACATATTATCAGTATTGGCCATGCCACACAGACAAAAACTACACTTAAGTCTTCTGATGCTAAACCCAGTGTCTTTTCCACTCCATCTCTGAGACTATAATGGAGGCCCCAGTCTTTCTATAACCTAACCTCTGAAGTCATCTTCTGTCACTTCTGCTGTATTCAGTACTCTAGAAGCTAGTCTTTAAATCTGGCTCACACTCAAGGACAGGGAATTATTTGAAGTATAACACCAGTAGGTGGGGAATCACAGGAGACCAGGTGAGAGGCCACTTATGACTGGCCCCTCCCCCTTTCTAGGAGTCTCACAAGTCTGATAGGTGGGGTTGTGCTCAGAGGTTTTTGAACTGTGGAATGAGAGGTCAGAGCATTTCCAAGCCAATGACCTAGGAGGAGACTTTGCTTTCCCCTCCTGAAGAGAAAGAGAATCTTAGCTCCTTTGTTCACTGCTCCACATTGGCCACATCTTTTAATCAAGGAAGTGCAGTCTCAGACTACACCCATGGAAATAAAAGAGGTATCAAGGCTGGGCCGAGCAGTTTTCTTCTGCCCTTCAGATGACACTAGAAACATGTTCACGTAAGAGATTTCTTGGAGGAAATGCCTACCAAGGACAGACCTATGAAAGAGGGAACCAGAGAAGGTGGGAGAGCTTTCAGATTGCATTACAGGACATCTGTGCAAGGCAGGGTAAAGGAGGTGGGGACAGAGAGTTTGTGCTGCAGTGCAATTCCAAGAAAGGACATGCCAGCTCACTGAGAAGTCCTTGATCCATCATCCATCAGAAGGGTCCTGGGGATAATAGAAGTGAGCCTGGAATGGTACCCCCGCTGTGCTCAGCCCTTGGCTGGGAGCAGTCTGAGGGACGTGTGGCCTCAGCACTAGTAGAGCAGGGGGTCCTGGGGGACAGCAGCTAGGCATCTGGCCACATCTTCTCACATGTGTCATGCTCATGCCGTAGGGTCGGATTCCTGTGTCAGTGAGGTGAGCACAGGTGTTAGAGGAGCACAGAGGCGGTGCATCTAATCCAGACTTTCAGGGTGAGAGCGGAGCTTTCTGCAGTGCAGTGGTCAAAACTGACACAAGAGCAGAGAAGAGGAATTAGCGAATCCACCCACGCTGCTAATGCAGGCACGTACTGGTACCACCACTTGGGAAAACCACTGGTGGTGTGTAGGCAGCTGAAGTCTTTGCATGCCCTGGGAGGTAGTGCTCCACTCCTGGGGATGGCAATTAGAGGAAATCTTTCCCCGTGCACATGGATGCACTGGTCTGTGTGTACAAAAACGTGCCCAGCAGTATCACTGGTACTCGGCACCCACAAAGGACACAGTCCACGCCCATCAGCAGAACAGATGACTTGTGGTCCAGTGGGATAGTATCAGCAAGGAAAGGAAGTGAATTTATGGCTACACTCAATAACTTGGATCATGAACACAATGTTGGTGGGGTGGAAATCAGTTCACTAATGCAACATTTTAAAAGGAGGCAGAAACAAGATACTGCTTAGGGAATGTATGCATAGATGGTAAGACCATAAAGAAATACAAGGAGAGACTTCCCTAGTGGTCCAATGATTAAGAATCTGTCTGGCAATACAGGGCACCTGGGTTTGATCCCTGGTCTGTAACCAAGATTCCACATGCCTCGAAGTAACTAAGCCTGAGCCCTGTAACTAAGATCTGTTGTGATGAAATAAATAAATATCAAAAAAAAAAAAAAAAAAAAGAAAGAAAGAAAAGCAAGGAAAGTGAGGGTGAGTTGGGGCTAAGTTTCTGTGGAGAGGCACAGAAAAGGATTCTGGGATGGGGGAATCCCAGGATGCTTGTCTTGAATAATTTTTCTCTAAACTCTTCATATGTGCTTCATGCAATCTCTGTATAAGTCGTAGTTTTTTCTTTTTTTAAAGGAAGGAGGATAGGAGTAGGCTACGTGGAGGAAGTGGAGTGTGTTCCAAGCAGAGGGCAAAGGACAGGAGGGGAGGTGTGTGCAGGGGTTAGGGACTTGCAAACCCCGTAGGGTGACGAAATGAGGAGTGGCAGATCATGGAGGCAGACAGAGGCCCCTGCAGATGGAGGACTTTGAACCAGAGGGCAACAGGGAGCCCCTGAAGTATTTAAGCTGTGGAGAGACAGAATGAGATCTATTTCCAGAAAGATCCTTCGGCCCCAGCATGAGGATGTGCCTCAGAGATCCAGGTGAGTGGGGATGAGCTGGGGAAAGGAGGAGGGTGTCTGGTCCTCGATGTTGCCAGTGGCTGGTCTTCTTCACCATCAGGCCAACTGCTCTGCTCTGCTGCATCCAGGGACTTGTCATTTCTTAATCACAGAATCATTCGTAGCTGGAGGAGAGTCCCTACCTGGCTGCTCTCAACGTCAATCAGGAATATTACTGATGGAGGTGAACTGTAATTCTGGGTCCCAAGGGCCCTTTCATTTACATGCTGGACATTTTGGTGGAGAGGGGTAAAGAAAAACAAACAAAAGGATTTGTAAGTAACTAATCATCCCAAAAGTTCACCCTTTGTAGGAATCATTTAATAATAATGCTATATGTAACGATTCTTTATCACTAAAAAAACTTGTTCCATCTGCAGTAATATTATAGATGAGTGTTTGGTTAACATGGGGAAGTTTTTTTTTTTTAGTGATTATGTATTCGATTTTAAGGTAAGTTGTGGACTTCTTTATTCAAGTCAGGAACTGAATTCCCAAAATATTGGCCCATCCAAAAAGTTTGTTTGGGTTTTTAGGTAACATGTTATGGAAAAACCTGAATGAACTTTATAGCTAACCCCAAACTCCTGCATGTTCTCCTAAGGTCTCAGTAAACTTAGGCTGAAAGTTCAAGCTGATGTAATGTGGGAGGAACCACCTAATGGCTCCCAATTATCCTGTAATCTTAATTGCATGTGAGGAAATTATTTTCTTTCTGGCAGCATAAATAGCTGCTATTGTTGCCATTGTATTTATTTTTAAAAATATGGCCTATTTGATGAAATTAACAATATTTCTTTATTATAATCTATCTGCCCATGTCCATTTTCCTGTCTTAAAAATGTTTTATCATCTTTGGTTTGTTCAAATCAGGATTCAGAAGTTTCACAGGTTGTATTTTGTTGGCATGTCTCTTATGTGTCATTTTATCTGTAACAGCGGTCAGCAAACATTCTGTAAAAGGTTAGATACTTAATATTTTAGGCTTTGTGGCTTGTACAATTGTTGAGAAAGCACTAAACTCTGCAGTTATAGCATGAAAGCAGCCCCTTGAAAATGTGTGAAAAAGTCACCGAGCTGTATTCTTGTAATAAAACCTTATTTACACAGACAGCAGAACAGATTTGGCCCACTGCTTAGGGTTTGCAAACCAACCCCTGGTTTACGGTTCTGTAAGGAAAGAGGTTGGGTTTCCCAGGTGGCGCAAGTGCCACCAATGCAGGAGACATAAGAGACAGCAGAGTTTGATCCCTGAATTGGGAAGATACCCTGGCGGAGAGCAAGGCAACCTACTCCAGTATTTGGTAGCTCAGCTGGTAAAGAATCTGCCTGCAATGCAGGAGACCCTGGTTCAATCCCTAGGTCAGGAAGATCCCCCGGGGAAGGGAAAGGCTATGCAGTCCAGTATCCTTGGGCTTCCCTGTTGGCTCAGGTGGTAAAGAATCTGCCTGCAACGTGGGAGACCTGGGTTCATCTGTGGGTTGGGAAGATCCCCTGGAGAAGGGAATGTCTACCCACTCCAGTATTCTGGCCTAGAGAATCCCATGGACAGAGGAGCCTGGCAGGCTACAGTCCACGGGGTCCCAAAGAGTTGGACACAACTGAGCAGTTTTCACTTTCAAAGAAAATAACTTCAAGCATTATAAAGTTAATGAGTTTCTTTTGGAGATGCTCAAAAAGTATGGGCAATCTGAAAAAACAGATACTATCTAATAGGAAAACATTCTATCTAGATTTGATACATTCTAAAGTACAGAATCTTTCTCATAGCAGCTTTTGAGGAAGTTGGTTACTTACTAAATACCTTCTCCAGTAAAAATAATCATTTACCTTCCGAACATGTTCTCTGTTGGAATCCCTTCTGCCTCCTACACCCTCTCAGCTAGCTGTCCTCTTCTTCCTTTGTAAAAAGATGGTCAACGAAGTTCAGATCAAGGGCATAGCACTGTTTTGCCAAGGCAAACTTGACCCTGAGTCAGCAGGGGGCTGCATAGCTATTACTTGTAATCTAGTGCCTATGTGCTTTGCTTCTTTTACTAAATCTCTTCTCAGTCCTGTCTGATGATAATGGGGACATTCTCGCCAACGTCCATCAACAGAGCCCAAGCAAGACAGGGTGTGATGCTCCTCCCAGAGGGCTAGACTTTGAGATGGTGCTTGTATGTTGATTTTCTTTCTGGGAAGTGTTGACCTGTGGTGTCACAACATCCACCTTTCGACATTCCTCGGGTGACCAGGTCATTTTGGGGGTGCTTCTCATGCAGGCTTCAGGACTATTGTCTTCCTTCCTTTGGTTAAAGTTCTCTGAACAGGGAGACTATTTTGAGCAGTAAAAGACATCACCTGGGCTCTACAGAAGATTACAGACTTGCTATGAAGATTTATGAAGATAAAACAACCAGAGGAAAAAATATCAACCTGCTGAGTTGTAATCTAAGTGTGATAAATTAGGAGCTGAGGAAACATCATCCGGGGGTATGACTAGAACAAGGGAAAGTCAGTCTAGAATGTTTTCGCTATTCTTGACCTTGCCTTTCTAGCTGCCCCTCAAATATCCTATCAGTCTCCCAATCTGACAGGTTCCACCCCTCACACTCCTTCCTTCAACCTCCACGAGCTCGGTTCATGGTGACCTCTGAGTGTGTTCCTGCTTACACAGGTGCACACTTGCACACCTGCTCCCTTTGAATCCATTTAGCCCCAATTACCTCCAGCTGAGAAACTCCTCCGTGCTGAGCAGGGCTCTCCTTGAATGACTGCCCCCCTAGTTTATTTTTCTGGGTACTCTCACCTCACCCCGGAAGCCTGGTCCCTCCAAGACCCCTGCAGATGCTGTCTGATCCATCTGCAACCTTCTCCAGCTCATGGCCTTTGTTCATTTTATTAATATACATCTAAGATCTTATTGTGTGTGCATGCTCAGTTGCATCCAACTCTTTCTGACCTTATGGACTTGTAGCCCACCAGGCTCCTCTGTCCGTGGAATTTTCCAGGCAAAAATATGGGAGTGGGTTGCCATTTCCTCCTCTAGAGAATCTCCCCAATCCAGGGATCAAACCTTTGTCTCTCGTGTCTCCTGCATTGGCAGGCAGATCCTTTACCTGTTGAGCCATCTAAAAAGCCCCTAGTTTATTTTTCCGGGTGCTCTCACCTCACCCCGGAAGCCTGGCCCCTCCAAGATCCCTGCAGATGCTGTCTGATCCATCTGCAACCTTCTCCAGCTCATGGCCTTTGTTCATTTTACTATTATAAATCTAAAATCCTCCTATGTGTGTTCTTCTGGACTTTGCACTTGTGGAGAAAGAACACAAAGCTGTTTAATACCTCCCACATTATCAACGTTTAACATTAAGAACACTTATAGGCCTCCAATAGGTAGTTGAGGATACTTCACGAAAAAGTTAGAATAAAAACTAACTGCTTCAGTAAGTGGAGATACAGGAAGTATTGTCTCTTTATAGTCATAAAATTAAAAAATACATTAAGTATTTCTTTCCTAAAAAAAAAAAGCTATTGTGCTAAGGAGAACATCTCCCACAAACATCCCATAATTTATGTGCAGGGGAGGGTAGGCAAAGGTGAAAAATAAGAGAACATTCCATTTGCTGCTGCTGCTGCGACTTACCGCTTCAGTCGTATCCGAATCTGTGCGACGCCATGGACTGCAGCCTACCAGGCTCCTCCGTCCATGGGATTTTCCAGGCAGAGGTAATGAAGTGGGGTGCCATTGCCTTCTCCGACATTCCATTTAGGCAAACTTTTGCTTTATCTTTTTATTTTTCCTTGTAAGTGGAGCCCAGATTTGAGCTGCTCCTCTTCAAAAAAAAAAAAAAACAAAACAAAAACAAAAAACCCTTATTTTTTTTCAAAATTAAAAAATAACTTGAAATCGGTGGATCAAAAGCGAGGAAAATGTTTAGGGAACTGCCTAATGCCTGACCTAATAATGTATGTTGCCCACAGGGTTTCATTCTGCAAGGCACACAACCAGTAGCACATGCAAGTTGATGGGGTGAGAGAGATAAAGATTATTTCCGGGATATTATTTCCTGGATATTTACGGGAGGCTTGCTGAGAAGATGGACAACTGCAGGCAAATCAACACAGCTAAAAGGATCTAAACGTGGGAGCAAGGGTGTGGGGAGTGGGGGACAGGAAATATTATGGGTTCACGGGGCTTCCCTGGTGTATAGACGGTAAAGAATCTGCCTGCAATGCGGGAGACCTGGGTTTGATCCCTAGGTCAGGAAGATCCCCCTGGAGAAGGGAATGGCAACCCACTCCAGTATTCTTGCTGGGAGACTTCCATGGACACAGGAGCCTGGTGGGCTATGGTCCACTGGTCACAAAGAGTCAGACACGACTGAGTGACTAACACTTTTTTTTTTTTTTTTTTTCATTTCACTGGCTCACTGGTAAAACATTTAGGAACAAGATAAATTTAAAATGTTGTGACTTGGGTATGAGCCACTGTATCAGGAACAAAGGTGGTACTGAGCAGCCAGGCAGAGATACAGGATTTTCCCGGCCATGGTCTGGCTCTGAGCAATTAGTGATGAAAACAGCCCCAGGTCTCAGCGAGGAGGGATTTGGGAGATAGAGCTCGCATTTGCCAGAAATGGTGGCTCCCTTTTTCACCATGGAGAAGCTGATAGGCTGATGAGAGTGATGACTGACAGCTTTAAATATGACTTGGTGACACCATGGGATTTTTTCTTCATTGAAAACATTCACATTTCTTCACTTCCTAAGGGCTGTAGTTAGAAACTCAGGTCTATTTTTGAGGCATCTTTGAGAATTAATGATCTTGTGTGAAATCAATCAAGTCCCTTTCAGTTCAGTTCAGTTCAGTTGCTCAGTCGTGTCTGACTCTTTGCGACCCCATGAATCGAAGCACGCCAGACCTCCCTGTCCATCACCAGCTCCCAAAGTTTACTCAAACCCATGTCCATCGAGTCGGTGATGCCATCCGGCCATCTCATCCTCTGTCATCCCCTTCTCCTCCTGCCCCCAATCCCTTCCAGCATCAGGGTCTTTCCCAATCAGTCAACTCTCCCCATGAGGTGGCCAAAGTACTGGAGTTTCAGCTTCAGCATCAGTCCTTCCAATGAACACCCAGGACTGATCTCCTTCAGGATGGACTGGTTGGATCTCCTTGCAGTCCAAGGGACTCTCAAGAGTCTTCTCCAACACCACAGTTCAAAAGCATCAATTCTTCGGCACTCAGCTTTCTTCACAGTCTAGCTCTAACATCCATACATGACCACTGGAAAAACCATAACCTTGACCAGACGGACCTCTATTGGCAAAGTAGTGTCTCTGCTTTTTAATATGCTACCTAGGTTGGTCATAACTTTCCTTCCAAGGAGTAAGCGTCTTTTATTTTATTTTATTTTTATTTATTTTTATTTTTTTATTAGTTGGAGGCTAATTACTTCACAACATTTCAGTGGGTTTTGTCATACATTGATATGAATCAGCCATAGAGTTACACGTATTCCCCATCCAGATCCCCCCTCCTACCTCCCTCTCCACCCGATTCCTCTATGTCTTCCCAGTGCACCAGGCCCGAGCACTTGTCTCATGCATCCCACCTGGGCTGGTGATCTGTTTCACCATAGATAATATACATGCTGTTCTTTCGAAACATCCCACCCTCGCCTTCTCTCACAGAGTTCAAAAGTCTGTTCTGTACTTCTGTGTCTCTTTTTCTGTTTTGCATATAGGGTTATCGTTACCATCTTTCTAAATTCCATATATATGTGTTAGTATGCTGTAATGTTCTTTATCTTTCTGGCTTACTTCACTCTGTATAATGGGCTCCAGCTTCATCCATCTCATTAGGACTGGTTCAAATGAATTCTTTTTAATGGCTGAGTAATATTCCATGGTGTATATGTACCACAGCTTCCTTATCCATTCATCTGCTGATGGGCATCTAGGTTGCTTCCATGTCCTGGCTATTATAAACAGTGCTGTGATGAACATTGGGGTGCACGTGTCTCTTTCAGATCTGGTTTCCTCAGTGTGTATGCCCAGAAGTGGTATTGCTGGGTCATATGGCAGTTCTATTTCCAGTTTTTTAAGAAATCTCCACACTGTTCTCCATAGTGGCTGTACTAGTTTGCATTCCCACCAACAGTGTAAGAGGGTTCCCTTTTCTCCACACCCTCTCCAGGATTTATTGCTTGTAGACTTTTGGATAGCAGCCATCCTGACTGGCGTGTAATGGTACCCCATTGTGGTTTTGATTTGCATTTCTCTAATAATGAGTGATGTTGAGCATCTTTTCATGTGTTTGTTAGCCATCTGTATGTCTTCTTTGGAGAAATGTCTGTTTAGTTCTTTGGCCCATTTTTTGATTGGGTCATTTATTTTTCTGGAATTGAGCTTCAGGAGTTGCTTGTATATTTTTGAGATTAATCCTTTGTCTGTTTCTTCATTTGCTATTACTTTCTCCCAATCTGAGGGCTGTCTTTTCACCTTACTTATAGTTTCCTTTGTAGTGCAAAAGCTTTTAAGTTTCATTAGGTCCCATTTGTTTAGTTTTGCTTTTATTTCCAATATTCTGGGAGGTGGGTCATAGAGGATCTTGCTGTGATTTATGTCGGAGAGTGTTTTGCCTACGTTCTTCTCTAGGAGTTTTATAGTTTCTGGTCTTACATTTAGATCTTTAATCCATTTTGAGTTTATTTTTGTGTATGGTGTTAGAAAGTGTTCTAGTTTCATTCTTTTACAAGTGGTTGACCAGCTTTCCCAGCACCACTTGTTAAAGAGGTTGTCTTTTTTCCATTGTATATCCTTGCCTCCTTTGTCAAAGATAAGGTGTCCATAGGTTCGTGGATTTATCTCTGGGCTTTCTATTCTGTTCCATTGATCTATATTTCTGTCTTTGTGCCAGTACCATACTGTCTTGATGACTGTGGCTTTGTAGTAGAGTCTGAAGTCAGGCAGGTTGATTCCTCCAGTTCCATTCTTCTTTCTCAAGATTACTTTGGCTATTCGAGGTTTTTTGTATTTCCATACAAATTGTGAAATTATTTGGTCTAGTTCTGTGAAAAATACCGTTGGTAGCTTGATAGGGATTGCATTGAATCTATAGATTGCTTTGGGTAGAATAGCCATTTTGACAATATTGATTCTTCCAATCCATGAACACGGTATGTTTCTCCATCTGTTTGTGTCCTCTTTGATTTCTTTCATCGGTGTTTTATAGTTTTCTATGTATAGGTCTTTTGTTTCTTTAGGTAGATATACTCCTAAGTATTTTATTTATTTTGTTGCAATGGTGAATGGTATTGTTTCCTTAATTTCTCTTTCTGTTTTTTCATTGCTAGTATATAGGAATGCAAAGGATTTCTGTGTGTTAATTTTATATCCTGCAACTTTACTATATTCATTGATTAGCTCTAGTAATTTTCTGGAAGAGTCTTTAGGGTTTTCTATGTAGAGGATCATGTCATCTGCAAACAGCGAGAGTTTCACTTCTTCTTTTCCTATCTGGATTCCTTTTACTTCTTTTTCTGCTCTGATTGCTGTGGCCAAAACTTCCAACACTATGTTGAGTAGTAGTGGTGAGAGTGGGCACCCTTGTCTTGTTCCTGATTTCAGGGGAAATGCTTTCAATTTTTCACCATTGGGGGTGATGCTTGCTGTGGGTTTGTCATATACAGCTTTTATTATGTTGAGGTATGTTCCTTCTATTCCTGCTTTCTGGAGAGTTTTAATCATAAATGAGTGTTGAATTTTGTCAAAGGCTTTCTCTGCATCTATTGAGATAATCATATGGTTTTTATCTTTCAGTTTGTTAATGTGGTGTATTACATTGATTGATTTGCAGATATTAAAGAATCCTTGCATTCCTGGGATAAAGCCCACTTGGTCATGGTGTATGATTTTTTTAATATGTTGTTGGATTCTGTTTGCTAGAATTTTGTTAAGGATTTTTGCATTTATGTTCATCAGTGATATTGGCCTGTAGTTTTCTTTTTTTGTGGCATCTTTGTCTGGTTTTGGAATTAGGGTGACGGTGGCCTCATAGAATGAGTTTGGAAGTTTACCTTCATCTGCAATTTTCTGGAAGAGTTTGAGTAAGATGGGTGTTAGCTCTTCTCTAAATTTTTGGTAGAATTCAGCTGTGAAGCCATCTGGTCCTGGGCTTTTGTTTGCTGGAAGATTTTTGATTACAGTTTCGATTTCCTTGCTTGTGATGGGTCTGTTAAGATCTTCTATTTCCTCCTGGCTCAGTTTTGGAAAGTTATACTTTTCTAAGAATTTGTCCATTTCATTCAAGTTGTCCATTTTATTGGCATAGAGCTGCTGGTAGTAGTCTCTTATGATCCTTTGTATTTCAGTGTTGTCTGTTGTGATCTCTCCATTTTCATTTCTGATTTTGTTAATTTGGTTCTTCTCTCTTTGTTTCTTAATGAGTCTTGCTAATGGTTTGTCAATTTTGTTTATTTTTTCAAAAAACCATCTTTTAGCTTTGTTGATTTTTGCTATGGTCTCTTTAGTTTCTTTTGCATTTATTTCTGCCCTAATTTTTAAGATTTCTTTCCTTCTGCTAACCCTGGGGTTCTTCATTTCTTCCTTCTCTAATTGCTTTAGGTGTAGAGTTAGGTTATTTATTTGGCTTTTTTCTTGTTTCTTGATGTAAGCCTGTAATGCTATGAACCTTCCCCTTAGCACTGCTTTTACAGTGTCCCATAGGTTTTGGGTTGTTGTGTTTTCATTTTCATTCATTTCTATACATATTTTGATTTCTTTTTTGATTTCTTCTATGATTTGTTGGTTATTCAGAAGCGTGTTATTTAGCCTCCATATGTTTGAATTTTTAACAATTTTTTTCCTGTAATTGAGATCTAATCTTACTGCACTGTGGTCAGAAAAGATGACTGGAATGATTTCAATTTTTTTGAATTTTCCAAGACCAGATTTATGGCCCAGGATGTGATCTATTCTGGAGAAGGTTCCGTGTGCACTTGAGAAAAAGGTGAAGTTGATTGTTTTGGGGTGAAAAGTCCTATAGATATCAATTAGGTCTAGCTGGTCCATTGTGTCATTTAAGGTTTGTGTTTCCTTGTTAATTTTCTGTTTAGTTGATCTATCCATAGTTGTGAGTGGGGTATTAAAGTCTCCCACTATTATTGTGTTACTATTAATTTCCTCTTTCATACTCGTTAGCGTTTGCTGTACATATTGCGGTGCTCCTATGTTGGGTGCATATACATTTATAATTGTTATATCTTCTTCTTGGATTGATCCTTTGATCATTATGTAGTGTCCTTGTCTCTTTTCACATCCTTTATTTGAAAGTCTATTTTATCTGATATGAGTATTGCAACTCCTGCTTTCTTCTGGTCTCCGTTTGCGTGAAATATTTTTTTCCAGCCCTTCACTTTTAGTCTGTATGTGTCTCTTGTTTTGAGGTGGGTCTCTTGTAGACAGCATATATAGGGGCCTTGTTTTTGTATCCATTCAGCCAATCTTTGTCTTTTGGTTGGGGCATTCAACCCAATTACCTTAAATTACCATTTAAGGTAATTATTGATAGGTGTGGTCCCGTTGCCATTTACTTTGTTGTTTTGGGTTCACGTTTATACAATCTTTCTGCATTTCCTGTCTAGAGAAGATCCTTTAGCATTTGTTGAAGAGCTGGTTTGGTGGTGCTGAATTCTCTCAGCTTTTGCTTGTCTGTAAAGCTTTTGAATTCTCCTTCATATCTGAATGAGATCCTTGCTGGGTACAGTAATCTAGGTTGTAGGTTATTCTCTTTCATTACTTTCAGTATGTCCTGCCATTCCCTTCTGGCCTGGAGGGTTTCTATTGATAGATCAGCTGTTATCCTTATGGGAATCCCTTTGTGTGTCATTTGTTGTTTCTCCCTTGCTGCTTTTAATATTTGTTCTTTGTGTTTGACCTTTGTTAGTTTGATTAATATGTGTCTTGGGGTGTTTTGCCTTGGGTTTATCCTGTTTGGGACTCTCTGGGTTTCTTGGACTTGGGTGGCTATTTCCTTCCCCATTTTAGGGAAGTTTTCAGCTATTATCTCCTCGAGCATTTTCTCATGGCCTTTCTTTTTGTCTTCTTCTTCTGGGACTTCTATGATTCGAATGTTGGGGCATTTCACATTATCCCAGAGGTCCCTGAGGTTGTCCTCATTTCTTTTGATGCTTTTTTCTTTTTCCCTCTCTGCTTCATTTATTTCCACCATTTTATCTTCTACCTCACTTATCCTATCTTCTGTCTCCGTTATTCTACTCTTGGTTCCCTCCAGAGTGTTTTTGATCTCATTCATTGCATTATTCATTTTTAATTGACTCTTTTTTATTTCTTCTAGGTCTTTATTAAACATTTCTTGCATCTTTTCAATCTTTGTCTCCAGGCTATTTATCTGTAACTCCATTTTGTTTTCAAGATTTTGGATCATTTTTATTATCATTATTCTAAATTCTTTTTCAGATAGATTCCCTATCTCTTCCTCTTTTGTTTGACTTGGTGGGCATTTTTCATGTTCCTTTATCTGTTGGGTATTTCTGTGCCTTTTCATCTTGTTTAGATTGCTGTGTCTGGAGTGGGCTTTCTGTATTCTGGAGGTCTGTGGTTCCTTTTTATTGTGGAGGTTTTTCCCAGTGGGTGGGGTTAGACGATTGTCTTGTCAAGGTTTCCTGGTTAGGGAAGCTTGCGTCAGTGTTCTGGTGTGTGGAACTTGATTTCCTCTCTTTGGAGAGCAATGGAGTGCCCAGTAATGAGTTTTGAGATGGGTCTATGTGTTAGGTGTGACTTTGGGCAGCCTGTTTGTTGACGTTCAGGGCTATGTTCCTGCGTTGCTGGAGAATTTGCGTGGTATGTCTTGCTCTAAGACTTATTGGCTCTTGGGTGGTGGTTGGTTTCAGTGTAGGTGTGGAGGCTTTTGGACGGTCACTTATTACTTAAAGTTCCATGTAGTCAGGAGTTTTCTGGTGTTCTCAGGTTTTGGGCTTAAGTCTCCTGCCTCTGGATTTCAGTTTTATTCTTCCTGTAGTCTCAGGACTTCTCCAACTATACAGCACCGATAATAAAACTGCTAGGTTAATGGCAAAAAGATTCTCCCCCCTTAGGGACACCCAGAGAGGTTCACAGAGTTACATGAAGAAGAGGAGAGGGAGGAGGGAGATAGAGATGAGCAGGAGGAGAAAAAGGGGGACTCGAGGAGAGAGACAGATCTACGCATTTGTCTGTTCCCAGAGTGTTCTCCATAGCCCAGACACCTACAGAGATTCACAGAATTGGATTGGGAAGAGAAGGGGAAAGGAGGAAATAGAGGTGTTCTGAGGTAGAAAACAGAGAGTCAAGATTGGGAGAGAATAATCAACACACTCCTGAATAAAAATGGGAACTGAATATTGGATTCTTAAATGTTCAGAATTTATATCATATACTGAAAAACAAAAATTAAAAATCTAGAGTAGAGGTTAGACTCTTAAAAATACTATATTAAAAACAAAAACCAAAACACACACAAAAAAATTTTAGAAATATATATGAAGTTCGGTTTAAAAATAGGGCTTCTCTTCTTTTTTTTTTTTTGGTAAGATTATAGTGTATTGAAAATGAAAATTAAGGAGTAGTAGAGGAGTACTAGAGGACTTTAAAAGAAATAAGAGAAAAAGAAAAATATAAAATAGAAGAGAAAAAGGAAAAAGAAAAAAAAGAAGGAAAAAAAATTTTCCCTAATTAAAAAAATCGTAAAAATCTATGAAAATGAAAGTTAAGGAGTAATGGGGGAGTAATAGGGAATATTAAAGGAAAATAAAAGAGAAAAAATAAAAAATAAAAAAAATTTTTTTTCTTACTTAAAAAAAAAAAAAGTAAAAATATATCTAGTTATTTCTCTGGAGCTGTTGTGGTCAGTGTGGGTTCGGCTCAGTTTCAGATAGCTCCTCATTCCAGCTTACACTTCTCGATATCTACAGGCCCCTTCCGGTGTAGTCGGTGTTTTCTACAGGGATTTTAATCTGTTGCACCGGTCCCTTCTGAAGCGGTTCCCTTTGTTTATTTGGCTTCTGTTTGCCGGTCTCTTCAGAGCCTCATTTCCGCCCTGACACAGGCGGGTGGAGGTGAGACTCTTATTCAGGTAGCTAGTTCCGTCGCTCTGCGGGGAGGGGCTGGCGCTATGGGGAGGGGCTGGCGCTGCTTTTTCAGTCTGCGCCGCTCAGGCTCCCGGCTGTTCTATATGGAGCGCGCCTCGCGCTGTGCGCGGTTCCAGCCCTCCCGTGTTCCACAAAAGCGCGGAACAAAAGCTGCGCCTGCTCTTTGTGCCTTCCCCGTCAGAGCGGTCCAGGCAGCCAGGGCCTTGACAGGCGCACTCTCCCCGGGTGCGGCGCGCCCACTCCCTTCCGCGGTCCCAGTCTCAGTTTCTGCCGGCGCCAGTCGGGTGCGTGCGCCTTCTGCCCTCCGCGTCCCCAGCTCCAGACCCCGCCCGCGCCGGTCGGGTGCCTGCGCCCTGTCTCGCCGCGACCCTCCCGGCGGATGTCGACCATCCAGAATCTCAGGAGGTCTTTGATTAGAAACTGGAGGCCTGTTTGCAATAGGTTGGGGTTGCGGTCCTTGGGGCCGAGCCTGCCCCTTTCCCCTCCCCCCGCCCCCTGCCTCTGGTGGGGCTGGGCCGGTCCGCAGCCTGCGAGCTCTTCTCTGGACTTTCTCGGTCCCTTTGTTCTGCGAACAGCCGGCAGTGTGTTCGGCCGGTTAATTTTCTCTCTCTCTTTTGCTCTCCCACAGTTCAAGTTGGCAACTCACAAAAGCTTCCTCCAATTGTCCTCAGGGCACTCAGGCCCGGACCCTACCCAAGCAATGCTGCCGGCTCCTCTCAGTGCTGCCCCCACTTGCTGGTGGTGGATGCGGGTGTCTGGGGTACTTTTCTGCTGGGAGTTGCTTTTAGGCTCATAATCTGTGGGTTTTATTTATTGCTTCCCTCCCAGTCAGGTTGCCCTCCGAGATTCAAACACTTCCCCCTGGCCCGCCAGTGCGAGGGTTTCCCGGTGTCTGGAAACGTCCTCTATTAAGACTCCCTTCTTGGGATGGATCTCCGTCCTTAGCACTTTTGTCTCACTTTTTATCTTTTATATTTTGTCCTACCTCCTTTTGAAGACAATGGGCTGCTTTTCTGGGCGCCTGATGACCTCAGCTAGCGATCAGAAGTTGTTTTGTGAAGTGTGCTGTGTGTTCAGTTATTCTTTTGATGAATTTGTAGGAGAGAAAGTGGTCTCCCTGTCCTACTCCTCCGCCATCTTGGCTCCTCTCTCAGTAAGCGTCTTTTAATTTCATGGCTGCAATCACCATCTGCACTGATTGTGGAGCCCCCCCAAAAATAAAGTCTTACACTGTTTCCACTGTCTCCCCATCTATTTCCCATGAAGTGATGAGACCAGATACCATGATCTTAGTTTTCTGAATGTTAAGCTTTAAGCCAACTTTTTCACTCTCCTCTTTCACTTTCATCAAGAGGCTTTTTAGTCCCTCTTCACTCTCTGCCATAAGAGTGGTGTCATCTGCATATCTGAGGTTATTGATATTTCTCCTGGCAGTCTTGATTCCAGCTTGTGCTTCTTCCAGCCCAGCGTTTCTCATGATGTACTCTGCATATATGTTAAATAAGCAGGGTCAGAAGTCTCTTATACAGGAACATAAAATAAGAAGGAAAAGGTGATTATACTGACCTAGGGCATACACTGAGGTTACTTTTTTGGAAAAGGATCAGATTTTGACATCTGGGCTTTTTTTGGCTGCACCGGGTGTTAGTTGTGGCATGTGGGATCTTTAGTTGTGACATGTGGGATCTTTAGTTGTGACACGTGGGATCTTTAGTTGTGACATGTGGGATCTAGTTTCATGACAAGGGATTGAACCTGGGTCCCCTGCATTGAGAACATGGAGTAGCCACTGACCACCAGGGAACTCCCTGACTTCCCTTCTTATTTTTTCTTTTCTAATAATGTAGTGTGTGTGCTCAGTCGCATCTCACTCTTTGCAACTCCGTGGACTGTAGCCCACCAGGCTCCCCTGTCCATGGAATTTGCCAGGCAAGAATACTGGAGTGGTAACCATTCCCTTCTCCAGGGGACCTTCCCAACCCAGGGATGGAACCTGAGTCTCTTACATCTCCTGCATTGGCAGGCAGATTCTTTACCATTGCACCACTTATTCCCTATCACAAAAACTTAGTTGAAAATGAATGACAATTTCTGGCTAGTCAAATCTTAAACATATACCATATAAAATATTTAGGAAACTCTAAATTACAGAAAATTTTTTTTTCTTGTCAAACTGAGACTTTGTATTCTTTGACTAATACCTCCTGGTTCCTCGCTTCTTGCAGCTCCTGCCAATCACTTCCCATGTATGCTTCTATGCGTTTAACTACCTTAGATATTTCAAGTAAGTGGTATTATATAGCATTTGTCTTTCTGTGTCTGGATTATTTCACTTACATAATATCCTCCAGGTTCATTCATGGAGATCATTTTTGTACAGTTCTTCTGTGTATTCTTGCCACCTCTTCTTAATATCTTCTGCTTCTGTTAGGTCCATACCATTTCTGTCCTTTATTGAGCCCATCTTTGCAAACAAACAGCAAAGTTTCTCTTTTTTAAGGCTGAATAATATCCCATTTACCACATCTTCTTTATTTACTCTTGGACATTTTTTAAAAAAAGATTTAATTACTTATTTTATTTTTTCACTGTGCTGGGTCTTTGTTGCTGTGCATGGACTTTCTGTAGTTGAGGTGAGCCAGGACTACTGTTTGTTGTGGTGCCTGGGCTTCTTACTGTGGTGTCTTCTCTTGCTGGGGACCACAGGTTCCAGGCATTCAGGCTTCTGTAGTTCCAGAGTGGGCTCAGTAGCTGTGGCACCCAGGCTTAGCTGGTCTGCAGCATCTTCCTGGAGCAGGTATCGAACCCATATCCCCTGTGTTGGGAGCTGGATTCTTAACCGCTGGACCACCAGGGAAGCCCCATTCTTGGACATTTTATTTCCTGTCTTCGAGTGAGAGATCTCTTCAACACCATGATTTCAATTCTTTTAGATATAGAATCAGAAGAAGGATTCCTGGGTCATATGGTAGTTCTATTTTTAATTTTTTTTTTGCAGAGCATACATACTGTTTTCCATAGTGGCTGCACCAATTTACACTGTCACCAATAGTGTGTAGGGTTCTCCTTTCTCCACGCTCTTACTTGTGTTCTGTTGGCTTTTTGGTAACAGTCATTTCAGCAGGTGTGAGGTAACATCTCGGTGCAACTTTGATTTGCATTTCCCAGATGATGATCCCAAGGATCTTCCCAGACCAGGGATCAAACCCACATCCCCTGCATTGGCAGGTGGATTCTTAACCATGGGACTACTACGGAAGTCCCCAAGAAATTATTACCAAGGCCAATGTTAAGAAGCTTCTTCCTATGTTTTCTTCCAGGAGCTTTATGGTTTCAAGCTTTATGGTTTCTTTATATATATATTTAACCTGTTTTGAGTTGATTTGTGTGGGTGGTATGAGGCTACCCCCCATGGCTCAGCAGTAAAGAATCTGCCTGCAATGCATGAGCCACAGGAGATGTGGGTTCGATCCCTGGATCAGGAAGATCCCCTGGAGGAGAGCATGGCAACCCACTCCAGTATTCATGCAACCCACTCCAGAGAAGCCCAGAATAGACAGAGGAGTCTGGCAGGCTACAGTCCATACAGTTGCAAAGAATTGGACACAACTGAATCGACTTAGCATGCAGCACATGTGTGGGTGGTATAAGACAAGTCCAATTTTGTTCTTTTGCAAGTGGATATACAGTTTTTCCAGCACAATATACTAAAGAAACTATCCTTTTCCCTTTGTGTATTCCTGGATCCCAGATGAAGGTCATTGGTTGACCTTATACTTGTGGGTTTGTTTCTGGTCACTCTATTCTGTTCCACTGGTATACATGTCTGTTTTTATGCTAGTACTGTTTTGCTTGCTATACCTTTGTAATACAGTGTGAAATCAGGAAGTACACTGCCTCCAGCTTTGTTCTTCTTGCTCAAAATTGCTTTGGCTTTTCAGGTTTTTTTTTTTTTTAATTCCATATGAATTTTAGGATTGTTTTTTCAAAATTCTCAAAATATTATTGAGATTTTGATAAGAATTGCATTGAATCTGTAGATTGCTTTGGGTAGTACTGGCTTCTTAACAATATTAATTCTTCCAACTCATGAACATGGCTCTCTTTCCATTTATTTGTGTCTGCTTTCATTTCTCTCAAAAGTGTTCTGTAGTTTTCAGTACATCGATATTTCACCTTTTTGGTTAAGCTTATTTCTAAGTATCAGAGCAACTTTTAAAATTAATAAGTGAATACTGCAGAAACATTTTATAATTCTAAATGACTCTGTGTGTGTGTATTAGTCGCTCAGTTGTGTCTGACTCTTTGTGACTCCATGGACTGTAGCCCATCAGGTGCCCCTGTCCATGGGATTTCCCGGGCAAGAATACTGGAGTGGGTAGCTATCCCCTTCTCTAGGACATCTTTCCAACTCAAGGACTGAACCTGGATCCCTTGCATTGCAGGCAGATTCTTTACCATCTGAGCTACCATGGGAAGCCCCCTATATGTCTATGCAGAGTACAAAATTCAAAAGATCTTTTTTGGTGAAGTAACATTTATAGTTATCATAGGAAGACACTAAATTTGCAGCAGCATTCTCTATGATTTTATTATTATTTTTAAATGAACCCACCAGTATTCTGCCACTGTGTTTAAAATTTTGTTTAAAGGGTTGTAAAATTTATTAATGGGGACTTTCTCAGTGGCTCAGCAGTAAAAGAATATGCCTGCAATGCAGGAGACACAGGAGTCTCAGGTTCGATCCCTGTGTGGTGAAAATCCCCTGGAGGAGGACGTGGCAACCCACTCCAGTATTTCTTGCCTGGACAATCCCACCGACAGAGGAGCCTGGTGGGCTACAGTCTATGAGGTGGCAAAGAGACACGACGAAGCGACTGAGCACACAGCAGAAAGTTTACTAACAACCAAAAAAGAAGGAACAGTAAACAGCTACTGAATATAGGATACTTTCTTATTTACATGTTTCAACTGCAATAAGCATGTTTTAATCAACATTTCAAGTACAACTCCTTTTTCTCCTTTTCAGAAGAAACCCATGAGCCCTCAGGCAGTCACCAGATTGGGAGAGTTGAGGGTGCTGACTGTTGAAATATTATGCAGTCAGGCTAATTTCCTTATGCTACTTCTCAGGTTAGAGGGAGGAGGAGGGGAAGAAACCAGATTCTCAAGCAACCCTGGGCATTAGGGGAAATTATGGTGACTCTAGAGGAGATGCTAAAAGTTGAAGTCAGCTCATGGTATTGCCCTGGTCTTTGTCTTGGCATAGTCCTTTATGCCACATTTCCTCATTTAAACTGGGACATGTGACAGGAGGGACAGCTGAGGTAGGTACCATCCTGGGAAAACTGTACATAACTCACTTCTGAAGGTTCAGAAATTTCTTACTTCCTTTTTATTTATTTACACTACCTTATTCTCTTTAACCAAAGGCGAAATTACACTAACTAGGTAATTTGTACTACTGCCTCCATGGTTTTTCTTTGAAAGGACAAGGTGATGGAGAGGTCAGAGAAAATGTCAAAATTCAGGTGTCACAGAAGCGGTTGTACTCAAACCATCCTTACCTTTCGTGGTGGATGCGAGGTTGGAGATAAGAATCAGTAAGGTGTCTGGATACGGTGGCATACGGAGTCTCAATTTTGGTTTACACAGAGTACATGGTAGACCTACTGCAAAACAGTATGAGCTCAGCCTCCATATAGTCTGGCTCCAAACTTGGTCCCTATTCCTATCAGACCTGGGGCTGGTCTTGAGTGACTGCTTCTAAATCCCTAAGGAGGGGTTACCCTAACAGTTCTTGCCTCATACAGCAGTTATGAGATTTTAAGACACATAAAAAAGCCACATTGTGGTCCCTGGTACACAGTAAGTGCTCAGTAAACCTTACCTATTATTAAAGCAGTGAAATGTTGACAAACATCTTGCCTACAGACCCTTTTAATGGGGCAAGCACGGGCAGGGACAACAGTTGCAGGGGAATCAGGAGCGAGGCTTGAGAAAGAGGCATCGAGTCCAACTCCTGCCTCAGTTGGTAAAGTATCCGCCTGCAACGCAGGAATCCGCCTGTGATGCAGGAGACCCCTGGGTCCCTTCCTGGGTCTGGCAGATCCGCAGGGAAGGGAAATGGCAACCCACTCCAGTATCCTTGCCTGGAAAATCCCACGGACAGAGGAGCCTGGCAGGCTACAGTCCATGCGGTCACAAGAGCTGGACACGACTTAGCGACTAAACCACCACCGCCACCACCACGTGCCGGGGCCGGCACAGCCAAGCCTGTTGGGCAGTGAGCTGTGTGTGCATGTTTGGGGGTGGGGTGGGGTGGGGCGAGGGTTATTCACTGCGTCCAGGGCACGCACAATCCCAGACGGTTACTAAATGGCCTTCCAAGCTTTCAGCTTGGTTCTCTAAGTGAACGCCCAGTAAACATTGAAAGAATATCGGTTTGAGCCGGAGTATTAGCCTGTCCTTAGCAACAACACGTGGGTCAGGCTATGCGCACAAAACAACAAATGCCAGTCTGTGCCAGGCAGCGTTCTCAGCGGTTTATGAGCATCAAGTCACTCACAGGTTATCACGGCCCCTAGGAAGCAGGTGCCCTTCACATCCCCCTTTTATGCAGGAGCCGGCCCCAAGGTCAGGCAGCCCGCGAGGGATGGGGAGAAAAGGGGAGCCCTCCCGCCCCACTGCCGGCGCCGGGCGCCCACTTTTCCCGTCCAAGGGGTCCAGGGAAGCCGCCCCTGGGCAGCCACGCTGGAAAAAAGGAGAGCTGTGGGCAAGGTCGTCTAGGGCAGCCCACCCGGGTATCCCCCCCGCGGAGTGGGAGGTGGTGGTGGTGGGGCGCAGATCGAAGCCGCAGAACGTTCCAGAACCTGGGTGAGCGGCCGGGGGGAGGGTGGGGGTGCGGGGAGAGAGAACCCCCGTGTCCCGCAGATATTCCCGCGCGGAGCAGTGTGACCGCGGAGCAGGCCCCTCGCGCCCGGCAGTCGGGGCGCGCGAGCGCGCGCAGGGACCGCACCGCACCGCACCGCAGCGCACGCGCACACGGGGGCGCAGGCTCGTCCGCCGCCCAGGACGAGACGGGAGGCCTGGAAAGTTCCAGCTGGTTCGAGAAGCGTACGTAGCCAGCGCGGCGGCAGCAGGGTCGGAGGGGGGCGATCGGCGGCTGCCGGCGGCTCCCGGTCGGAGAGACCCGCGGCGCGTCCCCGCTCCGTCGCGCCGGCCAGGCCCGGGGGCTGGGGGCGGAGGAGGGGAGAGGGAGGGTCCCCGGGCGCCGCCGAGAGCCGGGCTTTTCGATGGGGGCGCGGCGCGGCCGCCTTAAGGAGGGGGCGTGGCCTGGCGCCTGTGTAGGGGGTGTGGCCCGCCGAGGGGGCGTGGCAGCCCCGTCTGCGCAGCTGCCAGCGGCTTTAAGCCCGGGCTCGCGCGGCCGGAGCGTGCTGTCGCCGCCCGGGAGCCTTCCGGCCCAGTTAGTGAAGCCCGTCAGCTTCTCCGCGCGGGTCAGCCCGCCCTCCTCCGGTGTCCTGGGAGCCGGCTCCGTGCGGAAGCCGCACGCCATCCGTTCGGGCATGCCCCGCTACGAGCTGGCTTTGATCCTGAAAGCCATGCAGCGGGTGAGTGACCTTCCCACCGCCCCCCCCCCCCCCACCTCACCTCACCTCAGCCCGCCTTCCCCGCTAGGCCGCCGCCGCCGCCCCTTCCCTCAGTCCCCGCGGGGCCGGAGGTTGGGGGAGTGGGGGGACTGGGGCAGCGGGCGTTCTCGCTTGATGGGGCGCTTGTGGAGTGGGGGGAGGCCCCCGCCTGCCCGGCGAGGCCGCGTGCGCGCGGGAGGCGGGGGTGTGCCGGCGCGGGAGGGTGTGTGTCTCGCACGCGGCCTCGCCGGGCGGGCGGGCGGGCGACGGGAGGTGGGGGGACGGGCCGGCCCTCGGGATCCCAGTGAGAAGGTCCGCGGGGAGGACACGCGCCAGCGCAGGCCTGGAGCCCAGGGCCCCCCGCGCGCCCGCCGTCGCGAAGCTGCCTCGTCGCCGGCCCCGCTCCGCCGCCGCCCACTCGCCTCAGCCTGCCTCCGCCGCCCGCCCGCCCGCCTTCCACTGTAGCGCCCGCCGGCCGCCCCGGAACCGTCCGTGCTCAATAAAACCTTCTCCAAAGCGTGTGTGTGTGTGTGTGTGTGTGTGTGTGTATGTGCGCGCGCGCGCGCGCGGTTGTGTCTGGACCATGGTCGCGTAGAACCGGTTCTCACTTTAAAAAAAAAAAAAAAAATCTTTGATTTTCTCTTTTTGTGACTTCAGAGGCAGTCCTGCTCCGGGTGCCCTTAGCCCAGTTTTCATTCATCCAAGTTGTGGCCTTTTTTTTTTTGCGCCTTCCGGAAGAAACTTGGCTTCCCCCCACCCCGGCCCCCCACCCCCGCCCTGCTTTTGATTGCTCTTGAGGTAGGGGATTTCAGATTTGGAGGGATGCTAAGCGATCCTGCAAGTCCGTTCCACTCCAGGGAATGGTGCGGCCGAGGACAGGGACCCCGCAGCCCGGAGCCGCTCTTCGTTCTCTGTTCTGGGTCAGGTGCTCCTCAAGCCGTCGCCGAAACCCCCTTCTGTGAATTTGGTAACGTAGCGTGTGGTGTATGCTTTTTTTTTCCCCCCCCCCCCCCCACCCCATTTCCCTTGCAGGTATAGATAACGACGACAACAACAACAACAAAATACTAATGTTTGAACTTTGGGAACATAGCTAGCTTCTTAACAGCGCCAGAGACTTGGGCACATTGTATATTTTGGGTCAGTTTTGAAAACGAGCTGTTAGAAAGTTAGGTGGTACTTAAATTTGGGGCTATTGGAAAACTACCAATCCCAGAGCATTAGGAAATTTTTAGTTCTTTGCACACTATGAGCTGGGAAGACACCAGTGTCTCTGGATCAGGTCGGGAGAGCCTGGTCAGGCATGCTGTTGTGGCCTCAAGCTTGTTCTCCCTGAATTTGGGAGAAGATAAAGTTGCATTGTTTAGCCTCTTGAGTATTAGCGCTTTCTTGGCTCACTTCCCTCTAAAATACAGTGCTTAAAGAGAATAGGAACAATGAAAAAACTCTTCCTTTTAACTTACCCGTTTTAGGAGGTATCAGAACCTGGGAAATGTGTTGAAATTTCTTTTGTTTCACCTTGTTTTAGGGAGAAAGCAAGTATCATGAGTCAATGTGTATAGTATTTGTTCATTCCATAAACCTTTGAAATGAAAATTCAGAACTCTTTTATCTTTAGGATAGCTTCTGAGTACTGTGCGTTTGTTCACAGAGCTTCTAGTATGTTAGTTAAATGTATTTATTATATACTTTTTTTGTGTGAAGATTATTCAATCATCTGCGGTGTGGAACACACATTTTTTTCACTCCAGATAAGCTACATAGTGCAGTTTAAAATAATAATTCAATTAACTTTTCTTGAAATCCTGGCAAGTGTGTGTGGGGGGTACTTTGCAGATAATCAAGGTGAACTCCTGCCTGGAGGTGCAGGCCTCCATGGCTACAAATAAGGACATTGTAACAATGATGATGAAGTTGTGTTGAAGAGATCCTTGATCTAAATAAAGTAAGATTAAACAGTAAAAAAAAAACCCTCTCTTTTTTTGCATTCATAAAACGTGTTTTTGAGTAGGTTGTCAATTCGAGTAACAAACACAAAACTTCTGTCTTCTAAGTTCTGCTTGCTTTCAATTTGGGGAAATTGAGTTCTAAAATAAGATCAATACTTAGGGGGGAAATGAATGAAAAATGCCACTGTGAGCTTTGACAAGCTTTAGGAAAACTTCCTTTCTAATATGCAACAGTTTTGTCCTGCTGTAGGTAGCCCATTGTGTGTAACTCCCAAATTTTAAGTAGCGTATCTATTTTTAGATTTGGAAATGTGTATGCCTCTTATGGTGCACCTTTTTGATGACTTAATTTCCACCTCCCTCAAGTCATTTATGTATTTTGGAATAGAGGGAATACTCTAGGTGATTTTTAAAACAGATGTGGATGTTGAGACTAATTTTTTCAGTCTTTTCATAGATTCCCAGAGAGATTTTGTTTCTTTTTTGGGGGGGATACTCTATAGGTCTGAAGAGCGTTTGAGCCTGGTGGGCTACAGTCCATGTGGTTGCAAAAGAGCCCGATGTGACTTAGTGACTAAACCACCACCATAGGCCTGAAGAGCATTCCTCCTCTCTTTGGGGTGTATTACTTTTCCCTGTCCAACTCTTGCATTTCCTTTGACTCCCTAGCTCAGAGTCCTTAAAATTGAGCATAGAAGAGGTGTCGAATTTAAGGTGCAGATACTGTGTTGAGGCTTTCATAGCATTTCTTGTGTTGGAGCCCCACTACATTGTAGCAGTCTCTACAGGAGTCCCCATTGGAAGATTTCAGAGTGTAGTATGTAGAATGATTCCTTATTGAACTATATTCAATTGTGTGTTAGTCACTTAGACGTTTCAGTGCTTTTTCTCGTTTGCAGTTGGGAGTCACTGTGAGTCTGCTTTTTTTGCACTTGGAAGTCTGTGCCCTTAGGAATGTAGATGCCAGACCTCCCAAGAAGAAATTTACTTGCATGTACCATTTAGCTTGAGTTGTATTAAACATGTATATATAAAGTTGACTTATTTCCATATTTCCCCTCTTTTTTACCAGTCTGATGCGAAAAGTAGATAACTTTAATTCTGAAAATTGATGCAGTAAAGTCATGGATGTTGTGAAACTAGACTTTTAAAGGTCATGATTAAAGCCATTTGAGAAGGTGGATGCTTAGACCAGTCTTAGACCATTATGTAGAAGAGTCTCCAGAACAAAAAGGTTTTGAGAAGCTTATCATAGATTTAGCATTGTGAGAGTTACATTCACTTCTTGCAAACACAGTATTCAAGGCTGTAGTGTGGAAGGACACAGCTGCAGAGGAAAGACCACACACTGCAGGCAGTCTCAGTCCAGCCTATGGAAGACATTTTCCAACAACTGAAAAATTAACAAATTGCCTGTGAGATGGTGAGTTTTCTCTCCACGTCCCTGCTGACCTCTTGCTGTGAGAAGTTTAGGTAGATAGAGGAGAGGAGAGGTCATGACTTTGGTGGGTGAGATAGGACTCTGATTTCTGAGGTCCCTTCTCTTGAGAGTTTGAGAAATTGCTTATGTCTGTTGAGTTCACTTTGCAATTTGATATAAAAGATGGGCGCTTCATTTAAGCTAGGTAAAAGAATGAATTGACAATTTTTTAACTTAAAGCCATGTACTATGTTGAAAAGCTGAACTTTTAGAAAATATTTGTACGTTTGGGGTAGGCTCCGGAAGAGGAATTTTGAGGTTAAAAAGAGATCTATGCAGAACATTTATATTTTTTGGTTACTTAGTTTAGGAACACGTAACATGTATTATCACATTTGCCCAAAGGATGATAACCAGTTGGCATATTTAGAGTTGTAAAAGCCCTGGGAAAATATTTTTTCCTGAAGTCTTCTCATTGCTACTCAGGAATTTTTCCATGAAGAATTAAAGGTTAATGGTTTAAATAATTAGTTTAGTTCTAATTCTTAGTTTAATTCTAAGTAAATATAGGTGTGTACAATAAAATAGCATTTATATATTCTCGTATATTTTTCGAATAGAAGTAAAAGCAGATGGCTGCTTTGAAAATCTTTTTAATTAAAACAGATTTCACAAGTTATTTTATGTTCAATATCTTTCATATTTAATTTTGTTGCAAGATTATATTTAAAATTTTAAGGCTAGCCCATTGAAATAGTTCTTTGCAAGTAAAGAGTTTTATGATGTGCTGAGTTTATGACTTGGGGTTTTTACATTTAGAAATAGAAGTGTAGTTATATTCTAGTTTCTATAATTGTACAAAGCAATAGGTTTTCTGATAATGCAGGGAAGAGTTTCTCATATTTTTCTTCAGTCAAGCATTTTTGATTAGAAGACCTGGCAAAAGTGTGTTCTAGAGGTGTATCCCAAGTTTAGCGTTTTGTGAAAGTAGTTTCTCCAAACTGTTAGCATTTTAGATACTTTCTGGAGGCGTAGGGTCTAGCTGGGAACTCAGTATGAGACTGGCCAACCTTAGGTCATTGTAGCTTGGCTAGCTTGGCAATATTTGATAACTAGGAACTAGTGGTATTTTTGCTGTCAGGTGGTGGCAGACAGAAGTTCAAATGGAAACATCCTTGTTCTAGTTGTCAGATGACTGTTTGGTCTTTTTTTTTCCACTTCTCCGAGCCTGCCCTTAACAGCTTAGCTTGTATCTTTATCTTCAGTAACCACCCTTTGTGTTTTGCCCTTGAGCTACAGCTAAGGTACAAGGAGTGGCTGGGGGCTAAGGAATCCTTCACCAGATGTGGTTTGTATGTGTGAAGACTGTTGGTCACAAGTTTGACTTTCTGCACTAACCTTTTTTTGTTTCCTTTGTGACTTGCAAATTCAATGAAGATGTTGATTGCCTTTCAAAATCTAGATGTTTTCACATGGAGACTACCACTGAATCTTCTCAACCTTTAGATTATAAAATCACTCCAAGGAAAACTTAAGTTTGAAAGCAATGAAGAAATTCTAGAGTAATGTTTTTCATCTAGTACCCTCATTGTATTTGTAGTACAGGTAGGACTTATCTGTTCATCATGAGGAATGCATCTTTTTAGTGGAAGGCAATTCTAAACCAACAGGGATTGTTGCCAACACAGGTAGTTAATCTTTTCTTAGGGGAATCAAATTGAAGGAATTAGTCAGATTTAAAGAAGTCATTAACATTTAATGACTGTCTGGTAAGTTACCAATTTATCTCAAGGAAAAACTACCATCAGAAGTTTGGAAAAAGACAGTTAATCCAGTCCTGTTATCCTTGTTGTGCTCCAAATAGCAGTTGGCGAACTGTATGGCTCACAGGCCAAATCCGACCTGTTGCCTGCATTTGTGTGGCCTGTGAGATTAAGGAAGGATTTTACATTTTTAAATAGTTGGGAACAAATTAAAAGAAGATTTTATGGAAGTTATATGAAATTCAAATATCAGAGTCCATAAATACAGGTGTGTTGGAACATAACCCTATTCATTTGTTTATATTTATTATCTGGTCCTTTACCAAAAAAAAAAAAAAAGCTTGCTGACCCCTGATTTAGAGGAAACAGACATAATTTCCTAGGTTCACCATTTATCTTAACTTCTTACAGTGTTATATCCTGAGATTTCTGCTTTGATTCCTTCCTTTCCCTCCTTTTTCTATACTGTACCTTTGCCTTCGTATGGTTTGCCTTTCTTTGGTAGCAAGCCGAGAACTCTGGCATTTTGTGCTTTTCTGTGCTGGTTATAGCCTCCTGGATGTTCCCATGACACTGCTAACTCGGTTTGGTTCAAACTCGGTGAGTTGCCTACCCCCAGACTCGCCCGAGTTGTTGCTGTTTGTGGCTCCTGTTTTCTGTCACACGGGGCTAAACCAGTCCGACTCTTGGTTCCCGCAGTCTCATTCCCATATAGTCTCTTCTCTGCCCTAGCTGAGCTACTTAGGTTCCTCGCTTGGGTTCTTGCACTTTCTTAGTTGATCTCTCTAACGTACTGCTGAGGGGAGGGTAATCAATGCCTATTAAATATGTTTTCTGGGGTGCAAAAATACAAGTTTTTGAAATACTTTTAAAGAATTAAACTGGGATGCATTTTTAGGGAAATAATACAAACCATTGTATAGTGATGCCTTTTTGATTACTTCATCACCTCCCCATGTCAGTTGACTGTGTCAACACCATTGCCAAATTACAGCACATTCAGATATGTGCTCTTTCTCAGAGATACTTGGAATGAAGTCTGGCATTCAACGCCACCTGTGATACGACTCATCTTTTTTTTTTTTAACCTCATCTTTTAATTTCTTTCATTCTCCATTTTTGTACAGTACTGAGTAAAGAAAATTGCTGTATATCCCTATAAATATCATTCCCTTCTATTTCCTTTGGTGCCTG